>NC_081422.1:44098537-44400203 GCF_949786415.1 Peromyscus eremicus | reverse complement strand
CACTTAATATGTCTAGTCTCCTCTGAAACACATTGACAGTAAAATGTTTAACAGCACAATGACCAGCACCCCTCCCTGGTTTCTGTTCTTGCTATCTAGAGCAAGAGTACACAAAGCAAAACCACTAGGCCAAATCTACTGATTTTGTTTTATTGGGCACATATTGAATAATAAAGTTTTATTGAAATGCAGATGTGTATACTAATTTACATACTATCCTTTTCTGCTTTTGGCCATCAGTGATCTAGCTGAAATGCTGTGGTTGAAAATGCAGGTTGGGCATCCCTTATACTTGGAGACAGAGTGTTTTAAATTTCACTATTCTAAGGCTTTGGAATATTAGCATATACAGTGTTAGTTAGATTGAAGTTGGGACTCAAGTTTAAAGTTTAAAAATGAAATTCATTATGTCTCATATATATTTTTTTCCTTTAGGTCTGGGGACTATACCTAGGATCTTGAATATGCTAGACAAGCATTCTACTCTACCACTGAGCTATTGCCACACACACACACACAGACACAGACACATACACAGACATACACACACACACACACACACACACACACACACACACACACTGAAAGTAATTCATATTAGGCAGGTTTCTGTAACTGTAATGAAATGAGATGTCTAAGAGAATTCATTTTGAAAGAAAATATATTTGTGTTCATCTGGCATCTTTTTTGTTGCTGTTTATTTATTTCTTCTTTTTTATTTTGTTTGTTCTTGAAACAGTTTCAAGTAGCCCAAGATGGCTGGAACTTAATGCACAACTTAGCTTGACCTTGGACTTCTGGCCTTTCTACCTTCACTTGGGTATTATGGGCTGGGACCACAATATCTGGATTATGCCGTTATGCTGGGTATCAAGAATCGGTGCATGCCAAGCAAGCACTGCACCGCTGAGTCACCTGCAACAATGCTTCTTAGCTTTTATCTGGAGTAGCACCACCAGCTTCCTGGAAGCTAGAGATGCACCTCTTGACCTGCCCTTGGTCCACCTACTGAACCAGATGTTCTGTGGTGGAGCCCAGCAATCTGTGCTTCACGGGTCCTATGGTGATTATTCTGAGGCACACTCAGGTTTGAGAAACCACCACAGTGGTAATTAGTCAATGATCATATTTTCATCCTTGTTGCAAGGAGAGAAATGTTGGTGCAAGGTGGCTCCAACCTTCACACAGTGAGCATGGTCCCCATCCCCTCATCTCAATAGTAGCCTTTCAGCCTCAGGCTCAGAAGCTTGCTTATGCGTTCTAGTTCTAGCCCACAGATACATTCATCTTAATTTTCTGTCCGTTGACTTCTGGTTGGCCTCTTCTGTTCGTGTTTTGTGTGTTTTTAAGGCAGAGGGAATGCGCTGAAGCTTGAATTTAGAATTATGGTAGAGAAAACCAAAAGCATATTGTACGTTCACCTCTTGTATTAACAGCCGCAACTCAGCCTTGTCTATATACCCTCTGAGTGGGCACCAAAGCATCAACAGCACGTACCATGTATACTTTCTTAAGGTTTGTAACCTAGGGCAAGGAGCTCAACCCCTCTGAACCTCAGTTAGTCAGGTCCACAAAAGGAGAACCAGGTAACTACCAGAAAGCATGAATACTATACTGTAGCAGAGTGCCGGGCTCATAACCTGCTCTCAAGATTTAGTCTCCTCCTCTTTGAATCTAGAACAAATGTTAGATTAAATATTAACTTCGTTAAGATATACAAAGCCAGGTTTCTGATTATGTTTGTCAACGTCCCACTTATCCAAATTCCATTTATCACAACCCTGATCAGCAAAAATAATGCTATTCTAAAATAGACGTATGAAGAATTTTATCCCAGGCCCTCACAAACAAGGCCCATTTGCCTCACCCCCATGTCTGGAAGGTTGAACTCAGCATTAGTTACTTTTCTCATTGCTGTGATAGAAATACTCAACAGAACAGCTTAATGGAGGAAATATTTATCCTGGCTCGTGGTCTCTGAGGATTCCATTCATGGTCACTTAGTTGCAAAGTTCTTCATCCTCATGGTGGACAGGAACAAAAGCAGAGACACAGAAAGGGACCAAGGGCCAGGTAACCTTCAGAGGCACTCCCTCAGCAACCTACTTCCTTCAGGTGCTCCCCGCCCCCGCTCCTGCCTCCTTCCATTTCCAGAATCTCCCAAAACAGAGCTGACTAGGGTTCAACATATGCACCCATGGGAGACATTCTGTCTTTAAGCCATAACAGTGTCATGAGCAATCCATGCTATACAAATGAGTAGCCAGATCCCCTAACTAAAGCCTTGCACGAATTCCCCAAGGTTGACAAGGAGAGTTACTGTAAGAACAGCAGGACCCTAATAACAGCAAAGCTGTCCTGCACCAAATACTGCTTCTGCTTTCACAAATCACAAAGAAGATTCCCGAAGAAGCTAAACCCACTTGTCCACACTCAGTCAAACGGCTACAGAGCCAACATTTCAACCAGGCACCATTGACCAGACAGTTAGCCTCCAGGGAATCCAAAGACGGGATGGATGATGTCCTCCTTAGTCAGCCATCTGGGTCTAAGCTGCTTCCTTCTGCAGCTCGGAGCATTCCCAACCATCGGATCCCATTAGAGGCTACTCAAGCTCTGTTTCCAACCGAAGTTCACAACAGTGCCCCAGGATGCTGGACCAATGGTCCCCTTAGGCACAATCAGTGGACCCTCAGGTGTAGCTCGAATTTTCCTGCCTGACCCATGGTCAGGGCAAATCTCTCACCCGCCAGTCCCACAGCCTCTTAGACCAGACCAAGTAAACACAGAGACTTATATTGGTTACAAACTGTATGGCCGTGGCAGGCTTCTTGCTAACTGTTCTTACAGCTTAAATTAATCCATTTCCATAAATCTATACCTTGCCACATGGCTCGTGGCTTACCGGGATCTTCACATGCGGCTTGTCATTGTGGCGGCTGGCAGTGTCTCTCCCACCCAGCTTCCTGTTCTCTCAATTCTCCTCTCTGTTAGTCCCGCCTATACTTCCTGCCTGGCCACTGGCCAATCAGTGATTTATTTATTGACCAATCAGCAACACATTTGACATACAGACCATCCCACAGCACTCAGGACACTTCCTAGTGGAAATGTGTGGCTGTCTTGATGAGTATCTGTCGAGGCTGCTGGCTGCCTGCCCCTGACTATTTTAAGCCTCTTTGTCCCCTTCTCTGCTGTGGGTCTGTCGCTGCCTAACCTTCTCTTTGACTGGTCCTGTCTGTGTCTGTCACTCTTGTTCTTCTTTCTCTAACAAAATTGCTTTCACAAGGCAGTGACAAGTCCTACCTGCAGTAGAACTACCTGTTTTAAAAGGAATGAGGATTTATAGATCAGACTCCTTCACTTTCACCAATTCTTGATTTCTTTCTCCTCAGGCAGTTTCCTTCCTGAGGAATTTTTGTCTACACTATGGACAAAGATGGCCTCTGGCCTCCTACCCCATGGGTAGCAGTCTAGCCAACAGGATTAGGACGTGAGGATACAGGAGAGAGACAGAGCTGTACTGTGGGCAAGGTCCTCAGCATCCCTAAGTCCCACAGCTGATACCAGAGTCTCCAGCTGGGATGATTCCAACTTGCCTTGACTCAAAAATTGCTGTGGTTTTGGTCTAAATAATGATACAAAGAGTGGGTTTGTGGAAGAGAAGCAATTCTGATTCCAGCCTTCAGAGAAACTCCAGGCCTCCGCACCTGGAAACAGGCAAAAAAAACAGGGGACGATGACTCTTCACTTGGACATAAATGAAGGCAGCTGATACCTGCAGCTAGCTGGAACATCATTTCTCCCTTTCCCATAGCGCTAATGCAATGAAACTAATGAGGCGCCTATGCTGTCCAAGGTGGAAGCCGATCACAATTGCAGCAGCACGCATCTGCTGCCTGGTCCAGCATTCATTCATTCATCCCTTCATGCCTATGATTAGAAAGTGGTAGAGGCTCTGGAGCCTCAGGGATGCAGAGAACGTGATCATGGACTCAATTTGAGCTGGTGTTTTTGTTGTCTTCAATAACACGCTGTAGAATTCAAGGTGAAGTGCATGGGTAGACTGATCTGCCTTCATCGTGGAGAAGCTCTCTTCCTTCCCAGCCCTATTGTCCTGCCTGCTGAGGAGCCATCTGTGAGCATCTTTCCTTTGAAGCACACTGGGATTCTGGGAAGTCGCCTGCATTGCCTGTGAGGTCACCAGAAGAGAGGTGCGTTGCCAGGAAGGAGTGGAGTGGGGACATAGCAATTCCTACTTCTTCATCCTCAGATGAATGTTAATTGTAATTGTCTTTTTTGGAAAGGATGCATGAGGACAGACGAATGTAAGGAAGCAAGCAGGAGGGAAGCAGTATCTATGTGTTTTTCTCTACCCCATAAGCATTTATTGAGCACCTTCAATGGGTCTGGAAACCTTCTGGGCTCTGCAGAATTGTGGCTGAGAAGATAGCAGTAACTCATTTGTGTCTGTTCCCTCTCCTTCAGTCAGATCCCAGCAGTTTTTTTCCCTTAATCTTATTTAAATTAGCAAGTGTTAATTATATAGATTCCTGAATTTCCTTGTGACATTTCTATACTTGTAAATTTTGTGCATTGATTGGTTATATCTACTTGTCCCTTCTTTTTTGTGTTTTGTTTTTTGTTTTTTTGAGACAGGGTTTCTCTGTGTAGTTTTGGTGCCTGTCCTGAATCTCACTCTGTAGACCAGGCTGGCCACCAACTCACAGAGATTCGCCTGGCTCTGCCTCCCGAGTGCTGGGATTAAAGGTGTGTGCCACTGCTGCCCGGCTCTACTGTCCCTTCTACTGTCTCTACCCTTCCTTCTATCCCTTGGATTCCTTCCTAGTCCCTAATAATGCCTTCCTTTTTCAGATTATGTTTTATTTAGTTCCCACATATGAGGGAAAACATATGTGATACTCATCTTCCTGTGTTTGATATATTTTATGTAACAGGATAGCCTCCAATTCCATCTACTTTCTGAAATGGCATGGTTTCATTCTTCTTTATGGCTGGCTGATACTCCATTATGTGTAAGTATCCCATGTCTCTATTCATTCATCTACTGATGGGCACCTAGACTTGTTCCATAATTTGATATTATGAATAAATATAGGTATGTTGTGTGTTGATTTTGTGTCCTTCAAATACAACCAAAAGTGGTATAGCTGAATCTTATGATATATATAATTTTAGTTTTGGGACCTGTGCTGGCTAGTTTTATTATTTCAACTTGACACAAGCTAGAGTCATTTGGGAAGGGGGAAACTCAGTTGAGAAAACACCCCACCAGATCATCCTGGAGTGCATTTTCTTGATGAATGATTGATGTGGGTGGCTCATATCATAGAGTGGGACAGTGCCACCCCTGGGCAGATGGTCCTGAGTTATATAAAGAAGCAGGCAGAACAAGCCAATAAGCAGCACTCCTCCATGGCTTCTGCTTCAGTTTCTGCTTCCAGGTTCCTGCCTTGAGTTCCTGCCATGACTTCCCTGGATGATGGACTGCAAGCTATAAGATGAAATAAACCCTTTCCTCTCCAATTTGCTTTTGATCATAATGTTTTTATCACAGCAATAGAAACCGTAACTAATATGGGAGTTGTGTTTGGGGGGCCCTTCATGCTGTTTACTATAATGACCACTAGGTTACATTCCCACACTATGACCTGGGGGGTGATTCTGAGTACATGATAACTTGGGTCTCCATCCTCTCCTTCCAGCAGTTAACAGTACATACAGCAACGCTTTAGTAGAGTCTCTCCTGACTGTTTTCTTATATTGACAATTGCTCTCCCTGCCTCTAGCCGTAAGCCTTTCAACACGTCCCTTCTCTTTAATGCTGCCTGAATGATCTTCCTCAAACAGCTCTAATTATATTACCCATTGGCTCAGAAACCCTGGAAGCTCACATCATGTCTGTGCTGGAGGACAGAGTTGAGATTTCTTGGCTCTGCTGTTGAGTCTGATCTACTGCTCACTTTCTCTTGTAGCTGTCCCCACCCTCAAACCCAGCAGTCACCTGTCAGAGTCCCACTCCCTCTTTGAGATCTAACAGAATGCTAGGTCTTCTGTATCTTGGCTGTTCGGAGAGTGGACTGGGCTTCTCTCATGTCTGCTTACCTATACAGTGTGGTTGGTTGATACCTGGGTGCCTCTAGCTGTGGAGCTGGACGCAGCTCAACTGTGGACTTGCTATGTGACCTTGAACAAGGACCTGATCCTTTATAATTTGCTCATCCCACACCCCTGTATTAAGTTTAAGATTTAATTTTTATTTTTGTGTGATTGTGTATCTGTGCACCTGCATGGGGATGCTGTCAGAGTCCAAAAGAGGGCATTGGATGTCCTGGAGCTAGAGTTACAGGTGGTTGTGAGCTACCCAACATGTGCGCTGGGAATTGAACTCTGGTGCTTTGGAAAAGCAACACCTATCCTTAACCACTGAGCCATCTTTCAGTCCCAATGTTTTCATCTCTGTCAAATGAGATCAATGCCATTCCTGCTCATGAGATGATAGTAATTATAAAATAAAGTGAGCCACATAAAGAATAACATTTTTCACACAGGTTGTGCTTAGAAGGTCATTGTTGGTCCTTGCGGTGTGTACTGTGTCCAAGCACAAATGTGCATAAGGCAGACCGCACCTTTCAAGGAAGATCCAGCAAACTTTTTTAGTTGTTTGTAAAAATACCTGACTTTACTATAGGATACTAGAATGTATTAGTTCCAGCTAACAGTTGGTACTCTTCATCTAACCTCCCACTAAAGACACACTGGCAGTCAGTATCATAATTCTGATTGATATCTTTTAACATCTACGTGTAAGAAAACATGCAGAATTTGTCTTTCTGTGTGTGACTTGTACCACTGAACATAATTTTCTCTAATTCCATCTATTCTTCTACAGAATTATCGAGTAATTTTTATTATGGAGTAATACTGTGCTATATATATGTACTACATCTTCTTTATCCAGTCATCCATTACTGGACATATAAGTGGGTTCTACATCTTAGCTATCATTAAAAAATCTAGGAACATATACAGATACATACAGATGTGCAGGTGTTTTTTTTTTTTTTTTTTTGATGAGCTGATGCCATATCACATGTAACTTCTTGAGGAACACTCACACTGTTTCCCCAGTGTCTATATTATAAATTATACCTATCAGAACAGCACAGTGTGGGTACAGAAGCAGATAGACCCATGCAACAGATGAGAGAACCCAGAAGTAACCTCCTAATTTATAGTCAGATGATTCTCCATAAAGCCTGGACAGGCCTAGAGAAGGGCAGCCTCTTCAGTGCGTGCTGCTGGGAAAGCTGGATATCCACACGTGGATGAACCTAACTTGATCTCTATCTTACACACTGCACAGAAATCAACTCAGACTAGATCAAAGGCCTAAGTGTAAGACTCAAAATTATACTAGGAGAACACACAGGGGAGATACTTCTAGACATTAACGCAGGGGATACTTTTCAGTGAAGAGCCCTAAAGTGCAGGAAACAAAAGCAAACTTGGGCAGGTGGGATTCTATCAATCCATGAAGCTTCTGCACAGCAAAGGAAACAGTAGAGTAGAAAGGCAAGCTACAGAAAGGGGAAAGCCTCACAAACGCCCCATCTGACAGAAGATTAATATCCACAATCCACAAGGGATGTAAGGTACTCAGCAGCAAAAAGAAATCCAATTTATAAATAGGCAATGGGATAGAATTTCAAAAGAAGAAATTCAAATGACTAACAAATCTATTAAAAAAGAAAGAAAGAAAGCTCACCTCCACTGGGAAATAAGCTCAAGTCATCAGGCTTGGTAGCAAGTGCCTTTACCCAATGGCCCATTTTGCTGGCCCCTGTTTTTCTTATTGCTGCTATTCTTACCTTCCTTTAGAGTTGTTCCTTACATTTAAAATATTAGAGCTGCTTGCAAAGAATGAAAATGCCAAATGTGAGGCATCCACCGGCCTGCCCGGTGCCACAAGGTGCCGGGTGGGTGGGTGCCATTGTGATGAGCAAGTACCTGAGAAATGGGAGAAAAAGAGAGGTGGAATAGTTTATATGCTGTGGCAAGAGGCAGATCTGAAGAGGTGAGGGTGGTGAGGAATGAGCTGATGTGGGTGGCCTGCTTGCCACCTGGGACCAGGGTAATGTCTGGGCCTGGATTGCTGCCTAAGGCCATGTCTAGGTCCATGGTCCTACTGCAGTTGAGGTCTGTGTTGACGTCTATGACCAATGTTGCCACCAAGGGCCATGAGGTGCCTGGGATCTGGCCACCACCTGTGGCCATGTCTGAGTTTGTGGCCCTACAAGCAGCCAGGACCTGTGTTGGTGTCCATGGCCCATGTTGCCACCAAAGGGCCATGCAGATGCCAGGGGTGTGGTCAGCCATTTGAGACCATCTTGGTGTCCAAGGGCCATGCCCAGGGTCTGGTCAGCCACCTGAGACCATCTTGGTGTCCAGGGCCATACTGATGTGGTTGGCCTGTGCTGCCACTGGGGCCATGTTGATGCTGCGGGGGTGAGAGGCAGATATGGAGGGACTGGGAGTTGGGCAGGATTGAGGTGCATGATGTGAAATCCTCAAAGAACCAATAAAGAATTGTGTTATTAAAAAATACCAAATGCTGCAACACTAAAAATAGAGATTTCTGTGAGTCAATCAGAGACCTAGAAGAGGGGCAGCTGTTCAATGATGTCACTAAGGGCTTGGTGCCCTCAGCTCTCCTCTCTGCCACCCATGTGTGTGGGTGGAAGGCCGGCTGTGCTGTGGATACAGATGGCTGCTGTACCTCCAGGCCACATGTCCTGGAAGGACAAATGAGCACAGGACTTTCTGCTGATAAAGATGTTCTTTTTCATTCCAGAAGGCAAGTTCATCCTAGAGGTCCCACTGACCAAACTGTGCCTATGGCTACCACTTGCCACAAGACAATGGAAGGACATAGACATTCTCATCCAGATACATCATCCTTTTGAATTAAATCATGATTTTGTGTCTATGCAAGACTTGGGAGGCAATTAGCAGCATCCACCATGATCCTTTACTTGGTTTGAAATGTACAAAACAACTCTGCTCAGGCCTAAACCAATCTGATGATTGAATTAGAAACGTGATTTGGGCAAGGCTTTTTATTATTATTATTATCAAATATACTTTATTCTTTAGAACAGTTTGAGATTCACAGAAAACTCATGAAGATGGTACCATTTCTGCTGCCCACAAACCCCAGCTTTTCTTATTAACAGTTTACATCACAGTTATAGTGAATGAGTCAGTATTGATGCAGATATTAGTTCTGTAATTTATTAATGTTTCCTTAGTTTTTACCTAATATCTTTTTTCTGTCCTTATCTCCCTTGTGGGGCACAAGCACATAGCTCTCTTTAGGCTCCTCCTGGTTGTCAGTTTCTCAGGCTTTCTTTGGATTTGGTACTTTAACAGTGTGTGTGTGTGTGTGTGTGTGTGTGTGTGTGTGTGTGTGTGTGTGTGTGTTTATGTGTGTGTATGTGTTCATGTACGTGGATATGCATGTGGGCATTCTCAGTTTTCCATGCAAATGTACACACATCAGGAAGAGGCCAGAGATCAGTTTAAGGTATCCCATGTCCCACTGAGCTCCTAGGATCTGCTTGTCTCTCCCCCGCTCAGCACTGCTGTTACAGACACTCACTCACACCCAGCTTTCACATGAGTAAGGGGGATCTGCACTCAGACGCTCTTGCTGATACCACAAGCACTTTACCAGCTGAGCCCTCACCCTGGCTCTGCCTTGTTTCTTTGAAGCAGAGTCTCTCACTGGTCTGGAGTTCACCAATTAGGTTAGGCAGCCTACTGAGCCCTGCAGATCTGCCTTCCTCCAGCTTTTTAGGGCTGGAATTACAAGTGTGCACCACCACATTTTTTCAAACATGGGCCTCGGGGATTGAACTCAGCTGCTCATGCTTGTAAGGCAAGCACTTTATTGACTAAGCCACGTACCCAGCCTCTCCTTGACCATTTTGTAGAGTTTCTACCAGGTGTGTCCAACCTTTTAACAAGGTGAGATGATGCTGACATTGTCATCTAAAAAGCAAAATGGTGCTGACATTGTTATCTAAAAAGCTTACACTTAAGAACTGCACACTCAAGTTCCAAAAGCAATTGCAGAAAATGTTTTAAGTAAATTTACAATTTTATGTTGGGCTGTATTCATAGCTGTTCTGGGCTGCTTGCAGACCATGAACCACAGGTTGGACATGCCTGATAAACCATTGGTAGGGTGCCACTCAGTAGGGTCTGTCTGTTAGCTCTCACTGGGATTATGGTTTGGTGGGAGTAAGACCACAAAGGTAATGTACCATTGTCATCATTTCATATCAAGAGTACATAATGTCAACATGACTTACCTGGCTGACATTGACCATGCTCACCCATCTGAGGTAGGATTTATTAAGCTCTGCACTGTAAAGTCACATTTTATCTCCTCTTTCCATTCTATACTCTTTGAGAGGCAATCACCATGTGATGCCTACAATTACAGAGTAGAGAGATACACTATTGAAGGCAGAATATCCACAGAAATAACTACAGATTCTTATGCACAAGAGCCTGTCTCTTCTCCATTCAAGGAAATGCATGTACATATTCATTCAATCATTTTACTTATGTCAATATAGACTCATGAATATTTACCTTATAACTTGTTTGTTGATAAAATATTCCTTTACTTTCTTCCCCCAATTCTTTCAACTTTGTCCATGGGACATGCATTCAATTACATCCCTGTGACATACATATCCTCACCAGTATGCATGCACGTGTGTGTGGGCGAGCACGAGTGTGTGTGTGGGTGAGCACGAGTGTGTGTGTGTGTGTGTGTGTGTGTGTAATTTTACGATGCTTTCAGCTTTTCTTGTACGCATCATACCTCAATCCTAGAATGAGCCATTTCTCCAAGGAACCCTGAGTATTTTATTAGAGAAATACCCTGAAAGCCGAGATCCAGGCACTGGATGAGCTCATTGTGGGCAGTCATCTTTAATTACAGACTTAAGACTTCCTTCCCTGTCTCTCTGATGAACAATTTCTTTGCTCTTATTCCCACCTCCAGTTTCTTTCTCACCGTGTCTGCCCACACAGAACTGAGATCAACAGGAATGCTAGACTCAAAAGTTAGGGTGCAGGGACAGGAACGTAAAAGTTATGTCTTAAGAGGAACTTAGGCTCATAAATTCTTCAATGTCAGAAACGTAGGGAGCTGGAACTTTCATGTTCCCAAGGCCCTAAAAAGGAAATTGATTGATCCGGTCAGAGGCAGGCGGGCCATTAGTGGCTGAGCCATGATTAAACCACAACTCTAGACTTCTCCCTCTCACTCTCTGCTCTGAGACATTGTTCTCTGCATCCCGTTGTTTCCTTCATCCTTGAGGTTGGTACCGAATTGGCCACTGCCCCAGTGTGACTCTTACTAGGAAAAAGCACGGGTTTGCTGAGGACCAAGTTGGATGGTGACCTTCTGTAATAAATTTTCAGAGCTTTGTGATCAGAAACAGCAGAGATATGAGACAGCAATCTCCTACCACACTTGAGAAGGGAGGTGGCACTAAATAGAAATGATGCTGATGATAAGGGTGTCTTAACTCAGGGCGCTCGGGTACCAGCAGCCTCTGCCACTGTGCTGGAGGAGCCCTGCTGGTTTGGGATGCGAGGTTATTTAGATGATGTTGTTTTTCTGATGTAACTTCTGTTGATTTCCTACCTCCCTTTTTTCTGCCTCTTTCCCTCCCTCTTGGGAGCAATTTATATGTCTCTGGCTCCTTTTAGGCGGGGACACAGTGCTAATTAGCTGTCTGATTCATCCCAGGCCACCTGTCCCATGGCACTTGGCAGTAAGACCAGACTGGGCGTGGCCCCAAGCTCTCCAGGGCAGGCAAGTGTCCCCAGGAGTCTGGATTGTCCCTGTGTGACGTGAGACAATGATTGTGCACCACAGTAAACGGGAAAGAGAGTTATGTCCAGTGCTCTATTTCCTTGATACAGCCACATCAGCGATGACAGGGAAAGCCATGTCTGCAGACTTTGGGGACCTCTAACTCATTTCTCCCTTCCAAATGAAATCCACTCCCAAAGGGTATTTCTCCAGGGGATGACTCTGAGGTGGGGGTCCCTTGTTTTCTTCTTGCTACTGCATTTACCATCAGGACTCACAGGCATTCCAGTCCCCATGGAGAAGTCTCATCAAGAAACACTGGGAAAGAGTGGCCTATGCTAATAATGGACCCCCCCACACACACATCTTCTCTATACCCACCAGGCCTAATCGGACTTCAGTGTCTGATCCCTTCATAAAACTGGTCCCACTGAGGTTCCAACAACCTCAGTGCCAGATGCTCTGACACTGAGACATTCAGCATCAGCCTCTCTGTCTTGACCCCCGTCTTCCTGGGCTTGAGAACGCTCGACTTTCCTTCTCCCATTGGTTATTTCTTCTCAGCCTGTTTTTCTTCAGGTTCCTGCTCCTCTGCTGGACCCCCTCTTCAGTTCCTCCTCCTCCTCTCCTTCTGTCTTAATCAGATTTCTCTGGCCCCACGGCTCAGTTCTGTCTATAGAGAGAGGGCTACTTAACCTTTTCTTGTGTCCAAATCCAAAATGCCCATCCACTTGCTATCTCCACTGGGAGAGTAAGCCCCAGGCTTGGTATCCCCTAATAAAATTTGGGCAATTAATTAGTCATCATTAAATTAATTTAAATATTATAACTAGGTCCTATTGTAGCTTTCTGCTCTTTAATTGTTACTCTGGCTTACTTCTCACTTCTTAGGTTTCCTGCCTGATTAGGTAATGATATTAACAACAACCTTAGCAACAGTGGCCAACTGGAGGGAACTTCTTACAGTGTACCAGCCCCCAGATAGGCGCTGCTCCATGGTAGAGCCATATTGTCCCATGGAGAAGATGCCTTTGATTGCCTGTTTGAAACTTAGAACGTTCAGGCCTAGGAATGTGAAAGGACCTTGAATTTAAATTCTCCAAAGGCAGAATTGTTGTCTCACTTTTCTTGACTCCGGACTATAGACTCTTAAACCAGTCCTTCACTAATCAACACTTCACATAACCCACCTAGCTGCTGCAACTGATTGCGTACCCCGATCCGGGTGTGGAGGCCAGTGGTGCTGCCCCTCCAGGCTGCTGTGTCCTTTGGCCCCCGAGACTCAGGCAGGGGTCCTCAAACATGCCATAGATTATGGATGATGGGTGGTCTGTAGAACACTGGATGCTTCCCAGACTGACAGAGCCAATTTGTGCTGAGGAGAAAGGATGGTTACCAAACTAGGAAAAGCCTGGACCTCAAGGATGCTGGCCTAGTAAATCTCCAGAACAGCCACCCAAGTCTGTATAGGAATCCCAAACCTCTACCCCTTGAGTGAGGCCAGAGGCCATAGAGGACAGCGGGGCTTAGGCTGAGCTGGGTGCCTCCTTTAGAGATCTTCTGGAGAATGACCATCTAGGTCATTGCTTTCTTGATATGACTAGCAATTTTCTTCAGGTCATAAATGCAAACTCTCACTTTATAAGGTATTATCTTGGCGCATGTCTGAGGAAATAGAAAGGACTTAGGTATGATGGTTTTCTATGTGGGTTCCTTGGAGTCCTGGGGTTCCAAAAGAGCCTTCAGACCTAGAAAAGCTTAGACTTTCAACAAGAGTGTCTCTGCTGCTAAAACATTTATTTTGGAGCTTCTCATGATATCCTATTGATTAATAAGGAAGACATTTAATTTTTAGGAAAATATGAGCATAAATGGCAATAATATTTAATGCCAGGGAGACTGGAGTTGGCCTCTTATTCTGAAACTAGGTAACATCATTGATCCTCCCCTTAGCTCTCAGTAACATAGGGGCAGCTGTCCCTGTATCTCTGGGTCATACAGCGAGACATAAGTGCACAATGTGTGAGCAGGCCTAACAGAGATTCCCACAGAACAAATACACTGTCTTTCTGTCTTTCCCTCCATGACATGCTGCTTGCCATTCAAGCCCATCAAAAAGGCACTGAAGATTTTACATACAGTGAATGCCCCTAACTAGACATTTCTATAGTTTCTCATCAGTCCAGTAGGAAGAGACCATGTACTCTAATAATCTCCAAAGCATTTAATTACCTAAAAGCAGCCATCATAAAATTCTCTGTTCCACGCAGCACCTGACCCTTCAGGGTATCATGAGGGCCTCAAGGATGCACTTTGGACATTCGAGCTCAGGAAATGGGTTTCTAAGCTCCCCTATATCCACAGAAGCACGCTTCTCAGAAACATCTGAGAAGAGCAGCCATCAGACATGGACACTTGACAGCCAGAAGAGGGAAAGCTGATCTTAGGTAACAGAGGAAGCCAGAGCAGCCCAGAGCAGCAGCAGATATAGATTACACCCCACCAGATGATAATCTGTGGTCTCTGTTAAAAGGGGAGGTGTGAGAGGTGCTTTTGAAAAATGTCCCCTAAAAATGATTAATTTTAAAAAGAAATCATTTTGATTCCTGGAAGGACAAGCCCCACTTATCAAGTTTTTTTTTTTTTAATTCTAAGGATGCCCAGATAAATGAGGTGTTACTATATTTAATTCAGTTTTTAGATGTGTGGGTCCATTTTAAGCAGTGGGGTGAAATGGAACAAGATTGCTATTGATGAATCTCAGCCAAGAGGAAGGTGTTGGGATTCCTGGGGAAGCTCGCCTAGCATGGTGATCACACTCTGGGACCTAGAAAAGAAAAGGAGGGTAGAGAGACACCCAAGCTTGAAATGGCAGATGGCTTGGTCTAGCTCAAAGCTCGATTCATTAGGTTTTATGCATCTTGGGTGAATAGAGATTGGGAAGAAAGAACCCAGGGTCAAATTAGCCATTTCATTATTTTTTCAGCCCTTCTTTATAGGTCCTGCATGGCTGCAAATAGACTCCTCTTGTCAGAGCTGGAGCTTCAAGGTAAGAGCCAGTCCAACAGATCTGCTCAAGATGTTATGATCAAAGTGGTACCTGCACTTCCCAAGGGGATGTAGTGGAGGGTTCTACATGCATGAACACTATCTATGAAACAGACTTCCAGGTGGGGAAACCCAATGGCATTCTTCTAGACTTGAAAGAGACTGGTCTTGGCTCCCAGGACTCCAGAAAATCTGCCATACAGTATTATTAGCAAGGTATTGTCTTATGTGAAGGATAAGTTGAGACAGTGGTTCTGTTTTGGCTAGGGTCATTGCAGTGAGACTCTAATCAGAACTGGAGGAAGGAGATGCATGGGGACCAGGGACTCCCATGAGTAAGCATACAAAATTTGTACTCAGTTTCAGGAAATTCTCATTTTTTTAAAAAAATCTTGGGTTAAACCTTGGTTTTCACATCTTCTTAAGTCCCTCTGACTTCCACCATCATCGTATTTCTTATTCCATGCCCTTGTTAAAGACAACTCCAGTTTCCACCACTGGCTTAGGACCTCTGGTGCCCATGCCTTTCCCTGGGAGTTAGCATCTTCCACAGGGACATCCCCAGGGGGCACCAACCTCTTCTCTTGCCCTTACCTTTCTCCTTGACTGAGCATCTAGAAACATTTGATTCCCTCTGACCAGGGATGAGTCATGCTGGAACATTGGTCTAAGTCTCACACTTAGTCCCAGCTCACCTACAGAACCCTTTGCGTACATTTCCTCCTGTATAGATGCTCTATGCAAAGTCAGGCACTCCCCTTTCTGATCCAGCTCTTTTTGGCACTCATAAACAGATGCCTAAAGCCACATCTACATGGAAGGGATCCCAGATGGGTGACCTGTGTATTGCCAGGAGTGACTTGATCAAGGTCACAATACAAAGTGGGATTAAGACCTGCACACTGGCTTCTAGCATTCACACCCCTCCCCCTTGTTTTTTTCCACCAGCAATTCTCAGGCTAATTTGTACAGGATATCACAAGTAATTTGTTACCTAAAGTTAGTACCATCATTTTCAAATTAACTGCTTTATTATAAGATCACCCAAGAAAGGGGAATAGCCAAGTTGTCTCAGTCAGGCCCTTGGGAATCCAACTGAGCCTACACTCTGGTTCAATAGTGCATTGCCTTTGTGACTGTGGGCAAGCCACTTTACCTCTTTAAGACTCATTCTACCTGACTGTAAGATGGGAATACCACAGTAGCCACTTACGAAGGGTTGTTGTAAGGATCAAGTAAACAAGGTGCCTAGTGCTTAGCACACCATGTGTAGACACTAACAATCAGTGTTGGCTAACGTTAGTATTCATGCTTAGGTTTGTATTTTTACATAGAAATAATTGGAAGAATCTATGTCTAATAACTATACTTTTCTCCCTGTTCTGATAGTGTTGCTTCAGCAGATTGAGGAAAAAGTGGATTGCAGACTGCACATAAAGAATTAAAAATAATAACAGCTTACCTTACTTTTTGTCACATCTATAAGTGAGTTACCATCACTGACATACCAATAATATTTGTGGTGGTTACAACTTATTATCATCCTTGATTTTTCTCACAATTTATGTGTGCATGTATGTCCTTGTGTGTGTGCTCTCATGTGTGTGCATTTGTATGTGTAAGTGTGTGGGTGTCTTTTCTCTTTGTTTGGGCTACACTCAGAGAGTCATCTTGGAGATAAACTTCATCTGTTAAGGCTCTTAGGCAGATGGAATCTGACAATAGCCACACCTGCATGGTCTCTGCAGGTCCTGATGCAAGACTTGAGCTGTGAAGTCCTAAAGGCACCAGGCTGGATGTGGAGCCGGCAGCTCTGACCGGCAGGCCAGCTTGTCCCTGCTCGCCTTGGGCAGCGCCAGGGGAGGGCTCAGCTGCTGCCTTCCTGATGAATATGGAGGAGGCTGCCATCAGCTCGATTGCAGTGGGGCTTTGTTCCTCTTCTCCTCTCCCCTGTTCTCTGATCAGATGTCACTCTTTTTATTATTATTATTCCCTGTGTGTTGACAAGTGATTTAAACACTTCACAGGGGGAAGAGAAAAGGGTGGGGGCTGGTGGGGAATCTTTTCTTTGAATCTAGGTTGTTCTGGGTTTCAGATTAGCAAATAAATGGCTACAGGTGTATAATTAAAACTAATAGGTTAATTAGAGAACATTTAGATCATTCTGGAAAAAAAAATAAGAAAGCCATCAGCTTGTCTCCTTTGACACAAGCCAACCAGGAATATAATAAACACGCCCAGGCAGAGGAGCAGCACAGCCACAGTTGCTTCTCTCCCTCCTTTCATAATTACTGAAAGTGGCTGGACCACAAGGCTCGACACTCCCCACAGGCGAGAGGAGGACTCTGGGAGTAGAGCCAGTCAGAGTCAACCCGAATCAAGACATGTTCCTGGAGCAGGAGACAGGAGGCAGGGAACTGTTCAGAGAGGACAATGCCAGTAGGTGACCAACTCAGGACTGACAGGCTCTGCTGGGAGGAGCATTCCTGTCAGAACTCTCTCTGTGCCCTCCATTCAGCTCATGAAGCCAAGGCCACTCCAGACGCACTAGGAGGGCCCAACCCAGGCAAGAGGGAGGGAAACCTGTCCCTGCGACTGATTTCCTCTTCTCAAAAGATGCAGTGAAATCTTACTAAGTATTTTGACATGGGGCCTTAAGTTGGAAAGAATCATTGCAGGTGTAATTAGTTAAGGTAAACTAAGGTCATCCTATCAAAGAGTGGACCCCTAGCCTAAACCATCACCGGCCCTTAGAAGAAGAGGAGAAAGAGCAGACGACCATGTGACTGTGGAGGCAGCCACTAGAGTGGCCCTGCCACATCCATAAACGCCTAGAGCTGCCTGTCTTAGAGTTTCTATTGCTGTGAAGAGACACCATGACCTCACCAACTCTTATAAAGGAAAACATTAAATTGGGCTGGCTTACAGTTTCAGAGGTTTAGTCCATTATCACTATGGTGTGAATGGTGGTGTGCAGGCAGACATGGTGCTGGAGAAGGAGCTGAGAGCTCTATATCTTGACCCACAGGCAACAGAAAGTCGTCTGAGACTCCGGGCATATCTTGAACATAGGAGACCTCAAAGCCCACCTCCACAGTGACACATTTCTTCCAACAAGGCCACACCTCCTACTAGTGCCGCTCCCAATGAGCTTATGGGGGCTAATTATATCCAAACTACTACGCTGCCCAAGGCTGAAGAAGGGGGCATTGGCTTCCTCAGTCTTCACTTTGGATTATTGCTTCTCGAACTGCAAGTTTCTATTTGAAAATTTATTTATTCTCTCTCTTGCTTTCTCTCTCTCTCTCTCTCTCTCTCTCTCTCTCTCTCTCTCTCTTTCTCTCTCTCTCTCTCCCCTCTCTTTGTGTGTGTGTGTGTGTGTGTGTGTGTGTGTGTGTGTGTGCACGTGCACTTGCTCATGGGTGTGCATATAAGTTCAGAAGCTGACTTTGGCTGCCATTCCCATTCATTATTAATCTTACATTTTTTGATTCACAGGTGTGTGTATGCATGTTTGCACACGTGTGCAGATGTACATGCACATACGTACACATGCATATGGAGGCATTATTGTTTTCTACCTTATATATTGAGGCTTGGGTCTCTCCCTTGAACTCAGAGCTCATCAATTTAGCTAGCCTAGTTATGCAGCTTGTTCAGTGGGATGCCCTGTCTCTGCTTCTTGCATCAGGACCACAGGATCGATATTCCTATTCCTCCAGTTCTTATGTTTAGTTGGCAAGCACTTTACTTGCTCAACCATCTTCTCCAACTGATTTTGGAGACGATGTCACTGATAACTAAGCTGGGTGGCTAAGAAGCTCCATGAATCTGCCGTCTCTATCCTCTAGGAGCTGGAGTTCAGATGTGCACTACCATACCAAGCTTCGACATGGGTGTCGGGGACCCAAGCACAGGTCGTTATGCTTGCTCAACAGCTCTTTACGGGCCGAGCCATCTCCCCAGCACATGTTTCTGATGTTTTAAAGCACTCATGTCTGATGATTTGTGTGAGTCCTAGGAAACCAGAGCAAACTTCTGGCTGTCACCTGGATTAGTCACTCAAAAAATTTCAGGTTCAATTGGAGAGTTGAAATTTCAAATGAAGTACATGGAAGGAAATACACAGGTCTCGGAGGGATCATTCAAACTACTACAGCCCCAAAGGTTCAAGAGACACACCCCGACCCAGCCCCAGCAGTGAGACTGATAGTCAGTAGAGACTCCTTATCTCTTGAGACTGACAAACCTGAACGCCAGCCCAGAAGGACTTTCCCAGGAGTTTGAAGGAGATGGAGGGAAACTTTCCTTCACTGCCCTCCCCCTTTTACTCACAGTCAGACTGCTCTCATCTACAGAGTGCTTACTGTTTACTAGGGTCACATGAAACTCTTTGTTAAGAATTTTTCTCACCAGTGGCTACCCCAAGTCAGGCCCGCAGCTCCTGTGGACCCACAAAAGGTGGCTTTACCAGTATGCAGGGACCCAACCTGCAGCAGTTAGACACAAGGAGTGAGGAACGACAGGACTCAAACAAAAACTCAGGCCGTCACTATCTCCCATCAGACATAGACATTTATTCAGCCTTCTTGCTTCCCCGCCCCCCTGCAGAGCAGTTTTACTATTTATATTTTTAAACTCAGTGCTATTTTGACAAGACTGAAATGAACAGACAGAAAATCCACCTGGCATAACAGGAGATCAAGAATGGACCAGAGAAGTAGCAGGGACCTAAAGCCCAGGTTTAACGTTGAAGTGGGCAGCTGAAGAAAGTCCCATGGATCCCCAAGGAATGGGCTCACCTTCCCTGGCTTCTACCTGAGTGTAGCAGCACAAAAGGCATGCCCTTGCCAGTCATGACCCTCATCCAGTACCATAGACATTGTTACCTACTCAGCAGCCTCCCAGGGAGCAGACACACGCCCACTGTGCCAGTGAACACAGGAATAAGTTTCTAGGGCAAGGCAGAATAGAATTAAACTTGTGGAATGGCTTTACTGCATGAAAACACTGCCCTTTCCCCAAATCCACAGTGATCTACCTCTTCCTCCCCTGGGTGATCTCTAAGTCCCCTGGGTCTATAGCATCCCCTCCATATTGATCAAGACACTGAGTGCCCCAGCCAACATTTCCCCTATCTACAAAGTGTAAAATGTGAGGCAAAAATTAATTAACTAGTTAATTAATAATGCAAAGTTTTGAAAACATAATTACAGTGGTAATGATTACCATTTTGCAGACTTCCCAACATTTCTGGAACTGCTGGAGTAGCAGGGAACAGGCCCAGACTGCTAAGGGTGGGAAGCCACTCACTCATTCTCCCTGCTAATCCTCTCTTGCTTTGGCAGTCCAGGTGAAAAGCTACATTTTTAACTTGCAGAAAAAAAGAAGGCACGGGTCCAATCCTGAGAGAGAAAGAAACCAAAGCAGAAGAGACACTAAGAGAGGGTCTGGGATTTAGATGGTTTGATTTTCTGCCTCCAGTTAAAGGTGTTAAGTCTGGAAAGCAGGAATATCAATAGTTGTTTTGTTTGCCCAACAGAGAAAGATTGTGCTAGACCCCTACTGACCCGCAGCTAATCCCCTTCCTGCAGGTCCAGAGAAGGCCAGTGTGCTCTGGGCTGTGAGCGGTTTCTGCACCTTGAGGCTGAAGCAAACAGACTTGACAAGCAAGCTCAGCAACCGCCAGCTCTGCTCACCCACCCAGAAAGCTGGCAGGAACCGCCTAAAGGGACGGGATTCATACTCCTCCTTTACTGCCCGGGAAGCCAATCACAGGGGTCTAGCCAGCCAGCCGGTCAGCCAATCATATGATTTGACAGGAAAGGGACCAATCGTCTCACTTTCCCCATCTAGGCCACGGCATCTCTAACCACCTCCCTCTGAGGGCTGTTTACCAGCATTGTCAGGCCCCAGGAGAGGAGGGGAGCTGAGAGCCAGGGCAGTGTGCAAGAAGAAGGGCTGGAGGAGAGCCGCCGGTGGGAAACACCCTGAGCAGAGCCCACTCTGTTTCATCAAGTCCTTCTTTGTTTCCTGGGCACCGTCTCTGTCCCAGGCCCTGGGAATGAGAAAGGCACAATCATCTGTAAAGATCTAGGAGACGGTTTGAGGTAGAGCAAATGGCAAACTAAGTACCATTAAAAGGTGTGGAGGAGCCCTGTGAAAATAAGAGGCTCCTTAAATCGGCACCAGGAGCACAGCGTACGGAGATGGTATCAGGAAACCTTCCAAGAGATGACCCAGTGGCACTCAGGGGCCTGTCACAGCCTCTAAGGTTCTCCCAAATATGCCCACCTGATTGCTCTGCTAGGACTGCGGTTCGAAAGTGATTCATATTGATGTCTTCAGCCACAGAAATGCATTGCCTCAAACATCTGGAAGCCAAAGATTTTGAGATCCAGATGTAGGCAAGGCTGCTTTCCTCTGTTGCCTCTTGAGAAGTCATTGCATAGACTTTTCTCTCTGTAATATCTTTGTCCAAATTCTCTTTTCTTGTAAGGACATTGGTCATGTTGGGAGTCGTGTTGACTCCCTCCAATGACCCCCATTTACCTCTATAAAGACTATCATCAATCATATTCTAAAAGCTAGGCATTAGATAGACTGTGAGCATATAGACCGAACAAGACACAGCTAAGCACCGACATAATTTGACATTGGTTGGGAAGAACTTATTTAACTGCTGACCCCAGTCCTCAAGAACACAGTGACCAAGGGTGTTTTGTCCTCTGAATCTTTGGTGTTAAGTGCTTGATGATTCAGACAGGCTCCTGTCAGAGGGAGGGCATGAGGGAAGTCCAGTGCCCATCTCTAGAAACAAGCTCCCCCTCATTCATCCCTTCCTCCAAAAGCTGCCCATCACTTAAGGTCTCAACATTCTCTGTCCACTGCTCAGCAGCCATGCTCACTGGCCCTGTACCTGAGATACCTAATGTCATTTTATCTTTGATAAGTGCTGATGTTTCCTTTGACTTAGTGGGTGGAGAAGGGGAGAGGGTAAGAGGAGATGAAAGGGGAGAAGAGAGGAGCAGAGGAGGAAGTGTATATAATAGGTCTGGGCCCCCACCAGTCAGTCCAAGTCCCCTGAGGAGGGTCCCCCACATTCTCATTCTGTGGTCTTGGGTTAAGGAAGTGCTCTGTGATCTTTGATACAACACAGTAGGATCTGGGTGATCTGCTGAAGGTAGAGGAGAGACATTCTCTGAGTTCCACGCACCACAGCTCAGTGAGATTGACTGGACATACACTGCATACCAGGCACAGGCACCATATCAGGAGCCAGAGACAGATGAATGAGCCACAGTCTGATCTTCAAGGAGTACACAGGCTCCTGGGGTAGACCATGCACACAGTCCAACATAGGATAGTGGGCAAGTTATGCCCATGAAGTTCAAGGAACAGAGAACAAAGATATCTGGCCCAATGTGGGGTTCAGAGAAGCCTATAGAAGTGGATGTCTTCACAGGATCTTGAGGGATTGATGGAGTTAGGCAGCCGATGAGGAAACTTGGGAAAGGAGGATGACCCAGTATGGGAGTGATACAGACTAAATGATGGGAGCATGGAGCATTGGCTGTGTGAGAAGCATTGAGAAGGCAGGTGGTCCTGGAGCCCAGCTCCAGTGTGGGGGAAAGAGTGGTAAGAGGAAGGACAGGACGCTAACAGGAGAGAGTACAGGGCCAGCTCATGGAACATGTTAAGTGGCTAGGACACTTTCTATGGTGTTTCAAACTACTCAAATAAGCACTGAGCTCTTTTATATTGCTTGAGATGAAAAACAGTAACTTATTAGACAGGGTACTCATCAGGGCATTCAGTTCTTACTTCACACATTAGAGCTCCATTAAAAAAAAAAAATCCTGCAAGGCTTAAAAAGTACCAGAAGTTGCCGTGCTTTGTCTAATGAAGAGTCTACAGAGATTTTTTTAAACAGGGTATGAGATGGTGGCAGTATGCATCTGAACCTTAGGGGTACCATTCTGGAAACAAGAACCCTAGTTGGCACATTACCAAAACATTTCAAGAAGAAAAATAAAAAGAAGTTGAGAGACAGAAGAAAGGTTTAGAAAGTGACTTGTGGATTGGCTGTTGAAACACAGTGAAGGAGGTATGTGTTGATGGCTCAGATGGCTGGAGGCATGCTGGTGACTTTACCCAGGAAAAGAAATCGAACACATGCCAGGGTGGCCAGATGAGGAATGGGATGTTGGCCACGTGGAGTCTAAGGTACTAGTGGATTAGCCATGCAGAGAGTCTCGGGGGACCATTTGACAGAGACTGAGGGAGCCAAAACATCCAAACGTAGGGCCTTCATATTGCAGATAGATGCTAGAAAATGTAGCCTTTTATTCTGAAATGTGCACATAAAGCCTCCAAGGTTCTCTATACTGTCTTCTGGATCTGCTTTCCCATCTGGCCTGTCCTTGAAATCCGAATAGACTGGTGCATCCTTCCCGTAAACATTCTGTCCCACAGGCTTCATTGAATCACTGTCCCCTTGATGCCTCAGGAGATGGTGAGACATAAGTGGTGTCTTCCACATGGGTACACACACATAAAATGTAACGAGAGGCCTGGCACATGACAGACTCACTCTACATTTCTGCTAATGCCCTCCCACACGCCTTTGCTTGATGTCATTCACCCTTCAGACCCTATACTGCTCCTATTTTCTCCATGAATCTTTCTCCATCCTGCTCCCATGGGAAGAGAATCAAACACAGTTATTTGTAGGGAACATTTTTATGAATTGTACAGGGGATAATTCAGTCTCACAGAACTGCATTCAGCCACCCTCAAGCCCAGAGAAGGGGAGTGGTGACCCAGGAAAATCCTCCTACCACCATGCCAAGTATTCTCAGGGCCAAGCACCAACTCCCCCGGGGTTCAACAGCTTACCAAAAAGCCCTGGACTCAAACAGGGTAGCTAACTCAGGCTCTGTGTCTAACTCTCTGGTTTCTTCTCCACATCTCCCTGTTGGTTGCTGGGTTTCTACTGCACACACACAGGCTCAGCTTGCTTTACCCCTGCATTATTTTTAGTCTACCCCTTCTCCTGGGTGTATTCAAATTCTCAAGCCCTGAACAAATGCTTAGCAACAAAGCCCAGGAGGCCAGGGCCACTTTCTATTTCTCCAAGTAGCACCTCTTTCTGCAGAGCCCCGCCTCTTCAGTGAGCGACAGTGTCCCTGGTTCATAGGTGCGGTTCATGGAAAGGTAGATTCCATAGTAGTTGCTGGTGACTATTCCCTACGTACACTTTCCTACTCAGCTTCTGTGATTTTCAGGGTGTCCTGGGAACCACAGATTATGCCACTACGCATATCTGCATCTTCCAGGGCTCGGTTTTTCCAGGCACTGTTTTGTACCAAATCAACGGGGATTGTTTCCACCCCTCCCAAAGATAGAAAGATTTACTTAACCCACATGGCATACTTGTGA
The DNA here is from genome assembly GCF_949786415.1 of Peromyscus eremicus. Taxonomy (NCBI): domain Eukaryota; kingdom Metazoa; phylum Chordata; class Mammalia; order Rodentia; family Cricetidae; genus Peromyscus; species Peromyscus eremicus. The sequence goes on along the minus strand of NC_081422.1, from coordinate 44,375,794 downwards.
AAGACTCACGAGGCCTGATAAATCATACACTATTTATTATGGTACTAAAATGATACCCTTTGCTTAATTAAAGTAGCCATATGCTGCAGCACAAATCATTCTCATTCATTAAAATCCCCAAAATGTGTGTGTGTGTGTGTGTGTGTGTGTGTGTGTGTGTGTGTGTGTGTGTGAAGGAAGACAACCAGGAGCAACAGTTGGGGAGAATACAAACAGATGACAGTTTGGGAGACAAAGCTGCACGAGAGATCGCTTTGATGTCCCACACCAGACACATCCATCCATCAACAAACAAACAAACAACAAACTGATGAGCACCTACCTGTGCTGGGTCAGACACCCTGCAGGTGCCAGGCATGATACCTGCCTCTTGTCCTCAAGGATCACTTAAGCTAGGTGAGGGCAAACCGGAATGTAATAAACTCAACAGTGTGGAGTAGATATCAAAAGATTTGTCTGTCCTAGGTATGTTGGTCAGGGGACTTGTAAGAGGAGGTACTGTCTGTGTTCTGTTGTAAAGAATCATTTGATCTGAGATGTGTGATTGGCTTCCCATGATCTTGTTTGTTTTCTTATTAGTAGTTCATATATCCTAAATCTAGAGTCTTCTTCACTCATTTGCTTATTTGAGTCTTGTCTTCTTTCTACCCGTGCTCCTACAACTTGATGATAGGCTCACCTGTCCATCTTGTTCACAGTTCTTACCCCACCACATATAATAACCAGGTAGCCCATAAGAAGCCCCCAAAGCATACACAGAATGAATAAATGAAAACTAACAGACTGACATCTGCAAAGGTTCAGCACTGAGAGCATGTGGCATGTTTCAAAAGATAAAAGAAGGCCATGCCTCCTTCTGACACTTCATCCTGTCCCCAGCCTTCCCTCCCTCTTTCCATCCTGACACACCCTGTCCACCAACACCCCTCCCCTGTGCTCACCTCCCACCCTTTCCCACAGGAACTGGCATTTTCCTACTGGCTCAAGTAAAAAAGCACATTTTCATTCTGGAATGGACGGCTGTGTTTCTCTGTGACCTTGGGGTTAACGGCCAGAGACTCCTGAGCCAACTGCAGGGAACTGTGAGAGTGCACACTCAGCCATGACCACCTGCCAGGGTCCCTGTCACCCCTATCCATCATGGAGGCCCATACCCACACTTGCTTTTGGGAAGCCTTGCCCCAGACAGAAGTACAATGGGGCTAGAGAAGCTGAATTCCAATCCTAACTACCTGGTTCTAGGGAGTGTACTTACTGTCTCCAAGCTCTTTCCAGATTAAGATAAAAAAAGTCAACTTCATAAGGCTTTCAAGAATTACATTGATCTACTTATGTGTAGTTTGAGTCATAGAAAAAAAATACACAGATTAGAAGCTATCTAGAGCCTTCCCGTTCTGTCTCCATCCTTTGCCCACTTTAACAAGCACACGTGAGCAGTTTCTTCTCCATCATCCTTTCTATGAGACTCATCTCTATTTGTGGCAAACTGATGGGGAATCTGACTCTTAAAAAAGTTGAAAGTTTTTCCAAACCAACCTGTGAGCAGAAATGGGATTCAAACACAAGTGCTTTTGAGTCTAGGGGCCTTTTGTTCAACCACTAATAGCTGACTCACTGGTTCCCATCCTCATCTTCTGGAAATGTATCTTGGAGTAGGAAGAGAAAAATGATGATGATGGGAGCTTACTCTAGGGCTTAGAGGAGAAGAGGATGGTGGGTGTGCCTATGCAGCCAGGCTTGCTGTGTGTTCCTTATCTTCTCTTGATTAGGATGGGTGGAGCTCTAGCTTTTTCCTCACTTTTACCTGGATAGACAGCTAGTTCAAGGTCTTTGTCTCAGGTTGGAGAAATCTTGCCTATGTATCCTCACCATAACAGTATATGGTGTCTATGGAATGGATTCTAGAAGCTGTATTTCAGAACAATAGCCAAGACAATAGCATTCACCTCACATGTTCTTCTAAAAACCTACCACCTCACCCATTGAAAAGTGGAGTCCTTGTCTTAGCCCCTTGAACCTGGATGGGCTATTGGTTTCAGCTGGGAAAAGCCAGCCAGGTCCTCAGCTGCTATTCACAGATCTACCTGCAAGTCCCTGACAAAGCAGAGAATTCTACTAGGAGGAAATAGAAGGCTGGGAAGGTACATAGGAGACAGCCATTTAGGAGGGACCCCCCCTTTCATATCTTCTCTCTCCTCTGTCACTCTCTCCATATCTTCTCTGTAGCCCAGACTAGCCTTGAACTAGAAAACTCCCTGCTTCGGCCTCCGCTTTCTGCATACTGGGATTACAGGTGTGCACCATCACTCCCTACACATAGTAATTTTGCCGTGTAACCCATATATTGTAAAACCTGAGCTCTATGAGTCCCAAGTAAATATCTGTGGACTCAACCAACTGCAGATGGGAAACACACTTCTTAGAATTATGTCCTTACTCCACACAGATATTGTTATCCTTAATAATCCTAATGCCGTTGTCCTAAAACATGCAATCATTTACATAGTGTTTACATGGTATTTAGTATTATAGATTATTTAGAAATGATTTAAGGTATAAGGGAGACTATGCAGTGGTTATATGCCACATGTAATGATACTATGTCATATATAATTATTTTTGAGCACTCCTGTATTTTGGCATCCACTGGGGCATCCTGGGCCCAATCAGTCCCCTGTGGTCTATTCATCTGATATGATATGTGGTGTACACATACAGATTCATAATGCGATTTTTTTAAAATCAGATGTAAAAGCTACTTATTTAAAAACAATGGTTTGTTTTTATTTTATGTGTGAGCACCTGTGTGTATGTATATTATGTCTGGTGCCTGTAGAAGTCAGAAAAGGAGTTAAAGATAGTTGTAAATTGCCATGTAGGTGCTGAGAATCCCACCTGGGCCCTCTGCAAGAACAGCAAGTGTCCTTAACTACTGAGCCATCTTTCCCCTGCTACTTACTGTTTTTAAAACTTGGCCTCATTCTAAACAACAGACTCATAAAGCCTCAAGTTTTGGTCCTCTTTGCATTTAGCTACTAACACAAAATAAGCACATAACTAATTTTTAAAAAGCTTTTGGCTATGAACTCTTTAATATAATTTCCTGTCCCACATGGGCCTTGCTTCAGAAATAGCATATGAGGCCATGGAAATCTATTCTGCATTCCGAATAAGTAGAAAACCTTTAAAGAAAAATGAACCATTCTTTTGATAAATATCAATAAACACACACCAAAGACCTGCATTAAGAAGGGCATTGAGAAGATGCACATAAACTGGCTACCGTTCTTGCTACTCAAGAGCACCTGGCCTTGGAGCATTAGGTGGTATGATGGCTTGAGGGGCATGGGGAAATTAGGGCCCTCATTCTTAGAAACTGAACTCATTGGTAGGTAATTTAGATATTATAGTTATTCTATGAGTACATGACCAGAAAACTAAAGGACTATTTAAGTTATAAAGGGGATAAGGCTTGGAAATTCCACTCTGTGTGGGGGCAGCTTTGGCTTATGCCAAGTGCAACAGGCACACAGTTCTTTTGGGTCCATGGTTCTCAGTTTTAGGAATTCATGGTCTCATCTGAGTACTTTAAGTATCATCTAGTGTCTTGGTTCATTGTCCATTGCTATGAGGGAATACCTGACACTGGGTGACTTGGAAAGACAAGACTTTTATTGTGGCTCATGGCCTGGAGGCTGGGAAGACCAGGAATCTGTAATTGGCATTGGCTCCGCTTCTAGAGTGTTCTCCTGCTCCTTCAACTCATGCAGAAAGGAAGAGCAAGAGAGCACAGGAAGAACAGATTTTTAAAAGAATCACAATCAAAAGGAGCTAATTTGCTTTGTGACAACTTTCTCTTGCAAGAATGTCCTTATTTTCTCTAGGAAAGGCATTACATCTCCTAATGACCTACCCACTTGGTACATGGTCACTTTTCAGCTCCATTCCATTGGGAACCAAATGTCAATAAAGATCATGTTGGGGACAAGACATATCCAAACCACAGCACCTAGGCTCGATCTTGTCTCTGGACTGCTTACTACAACTCTAACCTCTGAGGTTGCTATAATGATGTCAGCATTTTAACCCTTCCCAAGTTTATTGCCATAGGCAGTCAGAATGGACCAATAGTATTTTAGGTTTACTTGAATGGGAAAACCAAGGAACCCAGAAAGAGGAATTCCCCAGATAAGAGATGGAAAGCCCAATGAGAGGCTGTTTCACAATTTCTCTATACGTTTTCATCCATATAGGTGGAAATCTCAACAGATATGTGTCCGACATACATGCAGTAGGCATACACAAACAAGGGCAAATGCATATTAACTAGTAAGTGTGTATACACAAGTCAGACAGAAGGAAGCTTTTGTTTGTTAAACAAATAGAGCTTGATTACCAAAAATAAGCAATTCTACAGGGACATAAAAATCAAGAACTGGGATTCTAAATAGATTTAGGTTTGTAGGTAATTAGATCAATGTCTTTTAAGTCAGAACTACTAAATTTGAGGTATTTGTTGACTCACCCATAATTAAGATATCATAGAGAGAAGCAATACATTGAAACAGGTGTACACACACAGATGCATGCACACGTGCTCGGTTATACACAGAGAGGTGAGGCTGAATAGTCTCAAACTCATGCCTCACTTGGTTTTGAGCTATCTGTAAGGCTTTTGTTACTACACATAGGGACCTACTTCCCTAGAGTCTGAAGGCCAGAGCCCCCTCCAACTCTGCTGGGAGCAGGCCCTCTGTCCCAGATTGGAGGTTGGAGGGGCACTTGGCAGGGGACAAAAAGAAGTTACAGCCCCTACTCCTGGGTCAGTACTTTTTGCTTCACAGTTAGTGCCTGCTCCCGGGAGCCACAAACAAGAGGCCACTCAGAAGTCAGTGTTGTGAAACAAGGCAGCATTGTCGCTTGGCCTGGGTTTTCCTGAGGCTTGGGTGAGAGAAGGGAGATGAGAAGGGTCCCTTGAGCCACAGAGGTCTGGACAAAAGCTGACACCTGGGGGAGAAAAATTTCCCAAGCAGCTGGCCAAGCTGGAGTCTTCCAAACAGACACAGCAGTTGGCCCAGCTGCCTTCCCATCTCTGTGAGCTCCTCTCCTTAGCTCCTGCTTCAAAGACCCAGCCAAGTGGTACTCACCAACACTGCCCACTGGTTCTCAGCACCCTAGGCAGGTTGGACGCTAATTGTGAACAGGAAGAGAAGGAACACCAACACAGAGCAACCCACTATGAGGTGTCTACTTCACACACACACACACACACACACACACACACACACACACACACACACCCCTATCTCTTAAAGCTCCACTCTCTAGAAGGGATAATCCCACTCGCCTGGCTCCAAGATTGAGAGTTGGCAGGAACCAAGTTCTCTAGGCATGGCCTTGAGTCTCCCCTCCTCCTCACATCTAGCCTCCCACTCTTGGGATTCCAGCCATTGATTCTCCGATGATTTGAGGGGAAGATTCCTGATTATGAGAAGACCCCCCACTAAGTCCCTTGCCCAAAATTTCTACTCAATGCTAACAAGAGTCTGAGAGCCTGCTCTTCAGATTCAGCTTAATACAGGTGGGCCTATGGGCTCATAGGTAACCCTGTGCAACAAACAAACTCACAACACCAACCCAGTTCTTGGGGGTTCAACAGCATTTCCTCTTTTGTCAGAATGGTGTCCCTCCCACCCACCCACTCCTTAGTAGTTAGGGTGTTTTAACTCTATGTCACAAACTGACCAACAGGAAGTAGCTGAGAGGGAAAAAAAAAAAAGAGAAAGTTATAGACTCAAAGGCCCAAGGAACAGGAGTCTTCAGGGTGACCTGTCGGGCAGTGCTAATTAGATTTAGGGTTCTAATTAGATCATGAGATGCAAGCTTCTCCTGTGCTGTCTGACAGCCTTCAGGGGTGTACAGTGACTTCAGCAGCCTCACAAGTATATGGCCAAAGCCCACAAGAGTTTATTTGCATGGTATTACATCAAGAACAAGGGTGCTGTGCTCATTTCTCGGCAATCTTCAGCAGATCTCCTTTGAGAACTTCTGGAAGCTAGTATCTATGTTACCCTGTCTCTATGGCTAGTGATGAATTGAGGCTCAGACACCCAAATCAATACAAACTAATCAGAGAACATCCATTGGCCACAGCTTCTCCAAGCCATGCTGATTCTAACCCCTTGTGGAGACCTCCTAATTGAAGCTGGGGTCAAATTCCACCTCTTGCCAGCTGATGATATTATAAAGATCCTAACCTGACCCTGGCCATGAGTCACCTCTTCGTAGAGAAGCCATCTGGTGGGACTTTCCCAATAATAAAGAGTAACTGAGTCTGCCCTCCTGATGGAAAGCAAGCTCCTAACTCAGGTGCTGCCTCAGTGAGTTTCAGGTTATTCTCTCGGTATTTTGTTTGTGGCAGAGAGCCCCTGCTGAAGATATCTCCTTATCGTGTGTTCGCAATGCTAAGTGCATAAACTGCAGGAGTAAATACAGGTGAGGACTGATGTGGGTGTTCAGCCCTACTCCTGGACAAGGAAAGGGTGCCATCTGTTTAGGAGAGGAACGGAATTCAGAAGAAATTTGGGGGTCCTTTTTCAGAGGAAGTAGCAGGCCTAGATTATGTATTGAATAGTAGTGTCCTTTGGGACACCTAGAAAATGCCCAGGATCAGGACATTATCTCAAAGCTGATGTCTTATCTGAGCTATGAAGTGAAGACTGAGTCAATGTGTCCCATGGACCACATTTCAGACAGGCTAGCCTTGTGTGAGCTCCATGCAGGCAACTCCAGTTGTAAGTTTCTGATTTCAATGTGCCTAGAGGATGGCATGTCATAGCCCTTTCCCTTCCTGTTCTTACCAACTTCTCTTCCCATTCTCTGCCATGTTCCCTGGGCCATATAGGGATTAACATACATGCCTTGTTCAGGGCTGAGCTCTCAAAAGTCACTTATTCCTAGCATCTTTGGCCGATCTGAGTCTGCCTTCCCTGCCACTCACTACAAATCAAGGCTTCTCTAAGGCCGGGAGTGGCTTTACCTGTGTAGAAGCATAAATGGTGTACAGTGGCTGCGCTTTCATCCCTTCCCTGTTTAGTTCCTCTGTTGTCCCTTCCTCACTGTTTATTCTGACTCTAGTACTCTTTCCTCTCTCATTTCTTTTCTCTCCCTTCGATATGTCTCCTCGGGCACTCTAGCTGCTCAATTTTCTTTCTAAGATACATTTTGCCTGACAGCCCTAGAACTCACTCCTGGGCAGAGAAGGAAACAGACACAATAGAAAAAAGAAGTCAACAGGGTGTTTTCCTCAGAAACAGGGTCCCTGTGAGATGAAAAATTCTCTATCAGACCCCTGAACAGATGGCTGAAGTGACAGCGATGAGATCTGCAGCCAATGTCAACTTTAACAGCTTTGGGAGCAGATCTTAGCCCCAGGGAACTGAGAATCAAAATAACGGGTTGAAGTGCTCCACGCTAAAACTTGAACTGACATACGTCTATGTTGCAGGCTTTGCTTTTCTTAAGATTTATTTTCTTTTTAAGCATGTGTATATGTGTGTATCTGTGGGTGGGTATGTGCACCTCTTGTTGGTGCTTGTAGCATCCAGAACATCAGGTCCCCTAAAGCTGGAGCTACAGGAGGTTATGAGCTGTCCTGCGTGCTGCTGGCAACAAAACTCAGATCCTCTGCAAGAGCAGGATGTGCACCCTCATCGTCTCTCCAGCCCCTGTGTTAATTTTCCTAAAGGACTAAATCAAAGCCAAGTTTTGCTCTTTTTTTTTTTTTTTTTTTTTTTTTTGGTTTTTCGAGACAGGATTTCTCTGTGTAGCTTTGCGCCTTTCCTGGAACTCACTTGGTAGTCCAGGCTGGCCTCGAACTCACAGAGATCTGCCTGGCTCTGCCTCCCGAGTGCTGGGATTAAAGGCGTGCGCCACCACCGCCCGGCTCGAGTTTTGCTCTTTATAAGGGAAATCTCTACGAGCCACTTTAAACCCAGAAGGGATTTATATATCTTCTAAAACTCTGCTACATTTCTCTTTCTAAATCCTTCAATCATTCCTAGTTGCGGGATCTAAGGGCTTCCTTTGAGTCCTTCTACTTTCCTCTACTCACTCGCTCCCCTTCTTTTCCCCTCAGCCTCTACAAGATGGCTCTCCTGTCTCCAGTGTCTTTTTCTTCTTGATTTTTTTTGCTGGCTTCTCTTAACAACCTTCATCCCTGAACACTACTGTCCTGGTGCCCCCTCCATGACCTTGCTCACTCCTCACATAACCTCTGGCCTCTGTTTTCATCTACATCCTTGGTTAATATTAACACCCATGGTGATGATTCTTTAAATGATATCAAACCTTGCCTTCCTTACATATGTAAGGCCCACAATTTTGTCCGACTGAAAGACATTTTTTAACCCAATTAGTCCAAAACATACCTCATTTGCCATCCTTCCCTAACGTCTCCTTCTCCAGGACCCAACAGCATGGTCTCAAGCTTTACTTTCAGCCAGACCCCGAACTCAGAATCACCCAGAAGCTTATCCATATACCACCTTCCCCTTCCCCTTTACTGGCATAAGCTCTAAGCCATGTTTCTAGACTCTCACATGCCTCGTCTACACACTGTCTCCTGCATACAGGGTCGCTGCCTTTGTCCAAGTCATCATGCACTTCCGCTAGTCATGGCAACTGCCTTCTGATCTGCCTTCTCCCATTCTTATCACTTCCCAGACCATTCCTAAATAGAATAACATTTCTTTCTGGAACACAGATCTAGTTTTCTCTGCTCACAATAATCCAATCCCTTTAGCTGCATGTTTCTTTATCCTGTCTCCCACCTATCCCAGCCCTCTATGATGTTATATTCTGGCAATTTCTTGGAGAAATACCACCTGTTGTCTACCCATGCCTCTGTCCACAATGTTCCCTCTTTCTGGGACTTCTCCATCCACTCATACATAATGTTCATGTCCCATCCACTGGGAAAATTTAATACTGTTGAGTGGATGAACAAATGCTTTAAGATTTGGCTCTGTCTTCACTGTTCCTGGAAAGACCCTTTACCTTGGCAGGATCGGTGTGCCTTTTTGCTTCCATAGTAACACCTGTGTTCCTTCTTGTAGATTGCTGGATTCAAACACAATTTATTTACTGTCCTTTCCTACTATATATTGTGAGCTTCTTGCAGACAGGGTCAGTGGCTTTGTTTCTGTGCAATGTCAAGGGCAAAGACTAGGTCCTAAACAAATATTTGCTCGAGTAAAGTGAGATGAATCAAACCAGTGCATTAAAATAGTCTCCAAATGGCACCTTCCCAACTCAGATGCATGGTTTCTGAGTCCAAGCCCAAATGAAATGGCAGGAGGGCGAACATCTGACTTGGGGAGGAGGTAGAAGAGGTGGGGAGGGCTGAGTTGCTGCTCCTTCTGAGAGAGTAATGGACGAACGTCTCCCCTCCCGCTTTATCCTTCTTAATAATGTGTGGGCAGCAATCATGCTCTAACAGCAGTAGTCAGAGCAAGTCCCCTCCTGCTCTGTGTGCAAACTGGAGGAGAAGAAGCCAACACTACCTGGAAAACCTATGCAGTCCCTCTGCTTCCCATTTAACAGTGCCAGCAAGCAGTCCGTTGACACTAATTGCATGAGGGACAGGGGGCCTAGCGGCAACTTAAGGAGGGGGTGAAATCCTTTCATCAGAAAAGCTTCAACTACAAACTTGCATGTCAATACTCATACCGTTTCCGAGACAGGCAATGGGAAGACAGAGAGATAGCAGAAGCAATGCCTTGCCTACGGAGGAAACTGTCCACCCAGGAGGAGCCAGCTCTGCTCAACTCTCTCCATCTTACAAATGCCACCGTGACTCACACGGGAGGGGCGGGGCTTCACACAGGGCAATCTGGTACTGGAAAATCCAAGGAAGGCAAATTGAAGAAGGAGGAGACAGGGGTGGATTTAGAGATGGAAAGATGGTGATGAAGGAGGAGAATCAGAAAAGGAGGAGTGGGGAGGAGGGGGGAAGAATAGGCAAAAGGGAGGGGAGGAGAGAGAAGGTGTCAGGGTTTTCTGTTCAACTTCACTTGGTGGATATCCCAAAGAGCAAGAATGTATACACCAGCTCTGGACACAGCAATTGTGTATCTGCCAAACCCATCGCTCCGTAAGGACAGCAGCACCAAACATGCGCATGGGGTCAGGGACACCAGGGAGCCAGTGCAGTGTGGCAGATGGGGAGAGATTTGTACTGAGCCCTTCTGAGGAGATGGGTGGTCTCATAGGAGACAATGGCAGCTGGGAAGTGGTTAAATTCTGAAGGTAGCCCACAGGATTCTCTTGAGTGCTTTCTTGAATTATCTTGGAGTCATGTACTGGAGCTGTTTTCACCTAGCACTGGGAGTCTTTTGAAACTGAGCATTGAAAACCCTAAGCGGTGGCCCCATCCCTCCTCTCGTTTACTACATACACATCCTTTGGACCACTACTGGTGGCATGAATAATATAGGAGTTATCCATTGGGACGATCATTAGCTTGTTTTCCTCCATAAAGCCTGGCCATAATGTTCTTCTTCTTTTCCTGAGAGTGCACTCATACAAAGAGCAGATGGGCCATATGAGGACCAAGAGCTCGTGAGATTTCTCAGAGCTGAGAAAGTGGGGTAGGAAGGGCCAGGGGAGACTTAAACCACACCATGGCAGAAGCTTCTGCTGCAGTATGGTGCCAAAGAGCCTTCCCATAAGCTGGTTCTTCTTCACTGAAGAAGTCCCATCGATCCAGATATCCTCATGCCAGAATTCTCCACTACGCTAAGGAAGCTTATTACCAAGACATAAACCGGCACGTTAGAAAGCTGATAACAGTGTTCATTAAAAAGAAGTGCATTTTAGAATACTATCAGGAATTTCTGTGCCTCCTGGTAGAATCTGAGGCCATCTAAATATTTAAAACCAAGGAGAGTAAACATCATATATGGCTTTTGTGTTATTGTATTATATTGTAATTGTTTGAAAACTTGTTTATGAAACTGGTGGCAGCTGCAGCCTTGTGTAGATAAACCAGAGTATCTCAGAGAAAGAGACACTGTCATGCACTGGGCTTCTGGCTCTACTGCTGCAGCCCATCCTTTATTTCCACCTCAACTCCCCCTTTGCCATATACTGAGAACTGATTCTTCCTCCATGCATTGATTGCTATAGAAATAGCCTGGTTAGGGCAATAGCATTTTCTCCCTGGTGCCAGAAAACTGGGTGGTGGAATACATCAAGACTCAAACTTGTCGAGTCAGACCCCTTTCTAGGCTTTCTTGAAGTATAATTGATACACAAAAGTTGCACAGTTAATTTGCAATTTGATGAGTTTGAACCATGCATACACCTATGATATCCTCACCATAATCATGGTCATGAGCACAGCCTTTTCCCTCAAAAGGTGATTTGTTCCTGTTACTATGTATTCTTTGGTTTGGCACTGTGTGTGTGTGCCCATAGGCATGTTATAGGTTTGTATGTAGAGGTCAAAGGACAACCTTGGGTATCTGTCTTCACCTTCTACCTCATTTGAGACAGGGTCTCTCTTTTCCTCCCACCCCATTTTTACCAGGCTACCTGGCTCTCAAGCTTCTGAGAATTCTCCTATATCTGCTTCCCATCTCCTGCAAGAGCATCAGGATTAAAGTTGCCTGTGCTATGTGCCCAGCTTTCATATGGGTTCTGGGGACTTGAACTGAGGTCCTCATGCTTTGTACAGCAAGTTGTTTTCATCACCAAACTATTTCCCCAGCCCTTCTCTTAACAGTGTTTGAAATGACCAAATGACCCATAACTGTTGGCATATGTTAAACAGCAGCTCCCTAGACCTTACTTATGGCATAGAAATGAAATCATAACATATTAAATGGAAACTCTCTATTGTCCTCTCTTCTCAGTTCCTTGATACCACTCTTCTAGTTTCTTGTGCTCTGGGTTTGAATGCTCTAGATTCTTCTTATAAATAGAGTCATGTAGAATTTGTCTTTCTGTGTCTATGTATTTCATCAAGTCCATTGTCCTTCACATTCACTCATATGGTCACATATGGCAGATTTCTGTCTTTTAGAGGCTAATATTCCTGTGTGTGTGTGTGTTTGTGTGTTTGTGTGTGTGTGGTATGTGTGGTGTGTATGTGTGAGTGTGTGGTATGTGTGGTGTGTATGTGTGATTGTGTGTGTGTGTGTGTACAATATTTTCTTGATCAGATTACCTACTGATGTGTATTTATACTGTTTCTAGACCCTGGCTAGTTTGATGAATTGATAAAGATTCAGTATCAAAACTACACAGAGAATTCATAACAAAACAGCAAGAAACAAATAATCAAATTAAAAATAGGTGAAAGATTTTAATAGACTGTTCTCCAAAGAAAATACACAAATGACCAAAAGCTCTATGAAGGGGTGGTCAGCATTATTAATTGTCAGGAAATGCAAATTCACAGCACAAAGAGATATTAACTCCCATCTGTTTAGATGGCTGTTATCACCCCTCCCCAAATAACCTTCCAAGTGTTTGTGAGGATGTGGAAACTGGAACCCTTATGTACTGTTGGTGGGAGTAGAAAATGGTGCAGTGACTATGGAAAGCAGTCTGGAAGTTTCTCACAAAAATCGACACAACTAGAACCATCAGTGATCCTGCTGTTTTCATTCTGTACAGTTATTAGGAAGAATAAAAAGCCATACCAAAGAGCTCTTCGCCCTCCCATGTTCACACAACGTCAACCTCTTTTGCCTTCATTGGCTTGCTCTTCCTTTAGCAAATAATGTAAACCCCACATCATACCCAAGGGGGCAAAGTTTGAAAAGATAGAAGATTCTAATTCAAGATACCAAGAAAATCTAGCCTCCTTTCTTCAGGGAAAAATGGGACTCTTGAAGAATTCCAATGGTTTGTGACCTGAAGGGCATCCCAGTATCCAGTACTGTATTAAATGTATATTAAGGAGATATCAGTGTCTGTGACACTCCACTCCATGAGCTTGCCCACTCTCCTGTTTCAGTGGGTCTGTCTGTTAACATGAGTGATCTATGGGATCATTATGGTCAATAAAGCTACCCAGAATCTTTGAATGGGCATTTGCCCTTCTTCCCCTAGGATTGGCTGATGTCTGCCCAGTGTAAATGGGAAAACAGGACAACATACCAAAGAAGCCAAAGGAAATCCAAGTCCTTTGCACAGGGGCACTTACACACATGTATGTCAAGGCCTTGGGGTAGCTAGTGGCATGTGTTGTGACAAAGCATTGTAAGAAAACACTGGCTTTGCCAGCTCCTTTGAGAGTAGTTATAACATGGTCCAAATGACTCCTTTCCTCGAGTTAAGATCTTGGGTACAATGATTTTGTAAATCTTCCCACAAGTGGGATCTATCTTCCCAGTTGAATCTGCTCTGTATGACTTGGTTTGGCCCAGAGACTGGAACACAGGGATGGGACACTGACTCTGAGCTATGACTTCAGGAGTTCCTTTATGCTTCTACTTGCTGTTTTGGGATGTTGATGCTGTAAGGAGACAAAGTCACTCTAGTTAGAAAGCCCCTTGTTCCAACAAACTCTTCCTGGTTGGCCAATAGCTAACCACCCTCCCAAAATATGTGAAATACCAGCTTAGATCTCTAGAATTAAATTCCTGGCCCACAGGTAACCACTAACAGATAACCAAACATAGAAGAGTCCAGAAGATTTATCAGTTTCCCAGCTCATTAACTGTGGTTCTTGACCCACTCATGAAGTAGTGGAATTGAATAGAGGAGCCATGACAATTTTGGCAAACTAAACTAAAATTTAATTCAAAATCAAACACATAACATATCTGATGTGTTCCTAATAACACTGGCCAGTTATACATTATAGGACCTCACTGCAGCCAGTGATGAATCACCTGACCTTATTGCAGCTGTTCTGAACACATGATGTGCCCTATGTACCGTGCATGCCATCACCCCACACAGTGCCAAGGAATGTTGCCTGAAGGACTTTGGTTCAGACTCCATGTCATGAATTTGCACTGTTTTCACTCCATATAAAAGTTTTCTGCTCTTGTAGAAACATAATGGTTTAATTAGAGAAAACAAAGACTTTTCATATTTTCTTACCATCATTCCTCAGTACATATAAATCAGATTAGTGTGTCTGTGGGCTATATTGTGTTTGAATGTTTGAGTTCCAAAATTTCTGTTTGAGTTATTGATTTGAGTTTCATTAAAAAAATCAATCAGTTTTGGGCTTGGTAAAGATTAGAACAGAATTTCCAACCATCTCTGAAATAGCTCTAAACATATTTCTGCTATTTTGTATCACACATTCATATGACATGGCATTTTCAACAATGATAATTATAAAATCAAAAATTTGATCTACTCTGAAAAGCTTTGAAGCATCCAATATACAATCAAGATTTAGTTCTTTATATAAAGTCATACAAGCACACCCCATTCATTAGTGTGCAAATTTGGTTTTGTTTTTTTACAAAATGGTAAAATCACAAGCATACTAAAGAATTGTCTTAAATTATAATTTTATGATTTATTATCAGTAAATGTTTGATTTATTTGCTTATTTTTATATACTTATATGCCCAGAATTAACTAAAAAATTCTCAGGCATAAAAGAGCGTCATAAGAGGAAAAAGTTTAAAAATCCTTGACCCAACGGATCTGTAGATTCATGAATCATAACATATACTAGATTTAGCAGCTGAGTTTGGAAGTGATTTGTTATGTAGCAGAAGCCAACTGAGACATTGATTTTTAAAATGTCAGCCTAAAAACACTTAGAAGGGACTCAATGAATCTTCTTTAAGTCACAGTATAGAGCACAGCATGAGAAAGGACATTGTCTTAGCTTCTGTCCCCATTGATCCAGGTAGGAGTACAACTGTCCTCATGGGAAAGAAGGAAAACCATGCTTCCTGTTGGGGGGCACTTCCTGTTGTTCCTCTAGTCTGCCCCTCAGTGTATCTTTCATAAGTTGTCCTATTACTCCATACCACGAGTCCAGCTTTCATTTAGATCATTGTGTACAGGGACTTGAACAGTATTCTGTGTGGGGGACCTGCCCCAACTTTACCCTGGGTACTCTTGAGGAGAGAGGGATAAGAAAATAGCAAGTAGAAAGAGAGACCTAGTTGACGAGAAGAAAGACAGAAACACAGGATAGCTTCGGGAGGGCCCGGATCAAAACCCAACGGCCCAGAACTTTATTCAAAAGGGCTTTTAATAACAATGCCAAGGGGGGAGGCAAAAGACATCCCCCTTGCTAGATACAGCCAAGTGTAGACCCTTCCAAACACCTGGTAACCGTGCCCGTGGTCAAATCATCCCCTTATGCAGCCCTGCTGGGTAAAGCAAGCTCAGATTCTCTGACCCTGAGTAATTTGGGCCTCCACAATTCTTTCTCCTCTTTGCAGAAAAAGAAAATAATATATACATTTTATCATAAAATAGTTTCTCTTGAGATTAGCTAACATAGCTTTTTTGCTACTTGCAAGAGTAAGCACCAACTGTTGGATTTATATGGTGACACTGAATGTCTCTGCTCAGTGGCCCCCACTTGGTTCCCACTAGGTAAAAGAAATCTGGAATCAAGCAATTAAGCACTGGCCTACCCACTGTAAGTTGAATACCACCCTGGGTGCTATGACGGCTAACTGGCAAAGTCAGTGTGAAACCAGAACCCAGGAGTGATCTCTGCCAAGTTCACTACTGATTGGAAGCAAGCCATCATGTGTTCCAACTTCTGTCTTCACCCTGCCTCAAAAAGACCCTTAATCACATGGCAGAACATTTAGATGCCCTCTCACCACAGCCTCTGCTTCTAGAAGCCCACATATTCATGAAATAGAGGTGGCATTTCTAGTTCCTTAGGTAGGAAGACAAAGCAGAATTAAAATTCAGCAATTAAGTGCAAGGATTTTTGCTTTATGCAAAACCACAGTCACAGTGCAGTTTCCTCGGGGGAATTCACTGTGTGTGTTTATTCAATTTAATTTGCTTATCTGTGTTTCAATTTCCATGAGCTGTGTTTACTTTTTTGCAAGGTCCAAAATCTCTCAGAGATATACCTTAATGAAAAGTAGTAAAAACCTTATAAGGTGTATAAGATGCTCAAGTCATGAGAAACAGAAGTCATTATCTTTTGTGGAGGCAGCAAATGGTTGCTTGAAATGGAGCTGATTTGGGTGATGTGTATTATAATGGAACAGATTACCAACGAAGTGCTAAATTACTGGAAACATCCTTGTTACTTATTAGGATGGGAAAAATAAAAGGGTAAAGCACATTATGATGCCTCCTTTGAGGCCAGGTCAGAAGTGAACAGATGTGAAAACTTGTAACCCAGTTGAGTCCGAGGCCATCTTATCAGATACAGAGTTCTAGACACCAGGGAGAGACATTCCAACGAGGAGTTTGTTTGTTTGTTTTTTGGTTTTTCGAGACAGAGTTTCTCTGTGTAGCTTTGTGCCTTTCCTGGAACTCACTCTGTAGCCCAGGCTGGCCTCGAACTCACAGTGATCCACCTGGCTCTGCCTCCCAAGTGCTGGGATTAAAGGCGTGCGCCATCACCGCCCGGCCCAACGAGGAGTTTTTGACCTTTCAAGTTTTAAGGAGGTATTGAGAGTGTCAGTAGATGTCTTTCAGTATCTAAAATGATTGGCATTGCCCAACCATCCAGTAAGTACCAGTTTGTATTTTAAGAGCATGGAAAGAAAAAAACCTGGAAATAAAGAAAAACAGATAGAAAAGGAAAAAATAATATGAAGACACAATACTAGGGCAATGTTCAATATCATCTAACTTGAAAATTCCTACTTTTAATTAGAGTATAGCATCAATGTGGAGGGGAAATACTGTATGAGCCTTCTACATTTGCCACCTGCCCTCCCATTCTCTGTGCTTTGTAACCTTGTTCTGGAACTCTCTTCCAGTCTCATTATTTGATCCCCAAGACCTTGTCTAGTTATACTTCTGCCTTTCATGAATTTACAGTCCTACCCCAGGCTACCTAGCCCTTGGGAGAGTTGAACTTCAGGTCTTTTCCATCCCATGGTAAAATGGGACACAGATTGAGGGACAGGGCCCAGTGATAACCCAGAAACTGCCTTCAGTTAAGGAAGTCCACTTCACCTCTGTGATCTAATTGTATGTATGCAGTGGCCAAAAACTCAAAAGATAAAAGGCAAAGTCTTTGTTCTTAAGAGGTTTCTTCTAGCTGGGGGAGGATATTACAAATACATAATTGTGAAATTGCAAAATTTGCTTTAAAACTACATAGGCAATATGTTATAAAGATGCTAGAAACAGAGTAGTCACTGTGCCTGGGGTGAGGCAGGGGAAGTATACAGAAGAAAAGACATTGGAGTAACCTTCAAGGATATGTCAGTGATCACCAGGAAGCCAAAGCCCTCCAAGGCAGGGGTGAGAATCAGGCAAAGATGAAAGTGAGAGGACTCCAAGGAAGGTGTCAGAATGGAGCATGCTCAGCAGTGAGTCTAGGAAGTATCCAGGAGCAAAATGATGATGGACCTTATTTGTTAGGTTAAGAGGATTATAGTTAGCCTATAGGCTATCAAGAATATCCGTGACTTGTAAATAGAATAGTTGCCATACTCAACTAGTTCATGCTGACTTACTTGGCCTTGTGGGGTGGTACATGGAGTGGAGAGACAATAGGTGGGATCAGGAGCTCAGTGACATAATTATAAGAGACCAAATCCAAATATTCGAAGAGTGAAGGTTTGTAAGAACTTTGTGATTAATTTTATATGAACTGTGTAGGATAAGAAGATGTTGAGTTACCACTAAAGACTGGTTTAGACACAATGATAGAAATATAAGGACTCTTGGAGGATGGGAGACTGGAAGGGAGATGACAGCTGATTTCTGATTTGGACCAGTCCTCTCTCCAGTGCCTAAGAAGCACAAGGCAAGGATGTCCTTGCACAATAAAGTACCCTACTGTGAAACTGAGAGTCTGAGTCTATGGAAGTCCTAGGAAAACCATCCATAGCGGTGAGGACATAGGAACTGAGGAGATCAGCCACATAGAATGGACAGGATGAAAATGAAGGGTGGAACCACATGCAAGGAGCCTTAGTAAGAATTTAGTGAAGGAATAACTAGGAAGAGACAAACTGTAGTCTGTGTCAGACCAAGAGAACTGGAAGGGAGATCCCAGAAGCCCAGAATGGAGTCTTCCCCAGAGGAGCAATGAACAGCATCCACATGGGGAAAAAAAATCAAGTACTAATTGGGAAAACCTTCATCAATTCTGGCATCTAGAGGGTTATTGATGACTTCTTAATGGATGGATTTTTAGCAATGATATGTTGAAGGATGCTTGAAGCAGATCAGAAGCCACGAGAGTCAGTGATCAAAGGCTACTTTTCAATGTATTTGAAAGGAAAGAGAAGGCTCAGGAAATGGTTGGAGAACAACCCAAAGCAGGGATTTTAAGGTGGAAGAGACTCTAAGCAAATGTACACTGAAGAAAGCAGACAACGTGATCACCAAGATAGCTCCTAGCATTCCTGTCTTCTAAGGACTGTGTATAGGAACAGAGGGAAGCAGTCAGGTGCTACTCAAGGTTTTCCAACACAGTATGAAATAGAGCTGGGAAATGCCCAGTTACTTAACATAGTAACTGTGTGTGTGTGTGTGTGTGTGTGTGTGTGTGTGTGTGTGTGTGTGTGTGTGTGTGTGCTTCATTGAGGGAAGGGTAGGTACATATGTGAAGGTCAGAGAACAGTCTCTGTTGTCAGTCCTTAGGCACTGGCTACCTTGCTGGTGTCTTGTTGGTTTTGTTTTGTGTTATGTCCTGTCGTGTTGGTTTTTAGACAGGGTCTCTCACATACCTGGGACTGGTCAAGTAAGCTAGACTGACTGTCCAGGGAGTTTCAGGGATCTGCGTCTCTTCATCATCCCAGTGCTACAATTACATGTGTGTGCTACTATGCCCAGGTTTTTTGTTTTGTTTTGCTTTTTGAGATAGTTTCTCCATGTAGTTTTGGTGCATGTCCTGGATCTCTCTCTCTGTAGACCAGGCTGGCCTCGAACTCACAGAGATCCGCCTGGCTCTGCCTCCTGAGTACTGGGATTAAAGGCATGCAACACCACGGCCCAGCATGCCCAGCTTTCTTAATGTGAGCTCAAGGATTGATCTCCAGTCCTTGTCTTGCCATCTCCCTAGCCCCATGACAAGCTTTCTGACTAGCTTGTCCCTCCCTCCTGTCCTTACCAGGAAATCCTGATGAGCTCTGACCACATGCTGTACTTCAGAGAGCTCACAGGCACCCAGAAGCTCAGCTACCACCCTAGATATCCATTCCCCTGCCCCTGCCACCAGCCTCTGGGCCTCACATTTCCAGTCTTGGGGCTTCTCTGACCTCTGAGCCAGCCGTGGTCTTGCCTCATGTCCCCTCCAGGGTCAAGAAAGTGAACATAGCCATTACCATTGCCAAATGAGCAGGAAGAACAAGAACAATACAGGCGAGAGAAGGAAGAGGACAAGGCTCATCTCTGTGCTCTTTGTAGCAGATCCCATCCCCAGTTACCGCTGTTGCTTTTCCATTCCTATTTGGTTTAATATTCTCAAGGAAATACCAGTTGAACACGATAGTGGAAGACTTAAGCACTCAATCTATTTTAATCTTTAGCAACATATTTCTGAAATAATTTTTAGAAGGCGTTTTGACTTTCAGGAGAAAGAATCTGAGCTTCAGTGAATTACTATTTACTGGGGGCTTTAATACATGTTTGTTGTTTTTCCTTTTCATTTTTGCTGGCAGGCTGCTTTTTTTTGTAGCTCATTAAATGGGGGATTATCTTTGGGAGTGTGGGGGTAGAAAAAGCACAAAGTCTGGTTTTCAGCCTGGGCAAAGCAGTGTTAGAAATACAAGTAAAAATTGCCACATGACCAGTGTTAATCTTACCTGCTGAGGTGGCTTCTGCTGTTTAATGATACATTTGGGAAATGGATGTGACACTAGAGATTGGACATAAATAGGGCTCAGAGTGACAGGAATAAAAAATCACACATTGGAGTCCCTTACTAGGCTACACAGGGATGTTTCCAATCTCTTTCGGCCGGTACCAGAGAGAATCAAGCTCTGCCTCTCTAATCTGCCTTCTGGGGAGGGGAACTGGGGAAGGACCAGGCAGTTTGGTGTCTGCTTGTTTTCTCTGTCCAGTCATGTGAAGCAAGTTGGCTGGGAGGATTCTGGCTTTATTATTGTTGTCTGTGACACAATCGCTACATTATACTTGAGTCTTTTGAAAAGCCGGTGTACAGCTCACTTGCCCACTCCCCTTGTGTGGGAACAGAACATTGAGTAGCCTTGGGGAAGCCCAGAATAGTCTCCAGTGGCATGGGAGAGGGCTTCTGCCTGCAGAAAGTCCAGACAATATGTGAAACCTGCCCAGGAAATATGCATTTACAGGAACATTGATAGAATTTGCTGTTGTTATTTGTTTGTTTACTTATTTTATTTTATTTGTGTGTGTGTGTATGTGTGTGTGTGTGTGTGTGTGTGTGTGTGTGTGTGTGTGTATGTGTGTACAGGTACACCATTCATTGCACATGTACGGAGGTCAGAAAACTTGCAGGAGTCAGAGTCAGTTCTCTCCTTCTACTCTGTGGACTTGGGGGATCGAATGCAGGTCTCTGGTCTTGGTGGCAAGTATCCTTACCTGTTCACCATCTCACCAGCCTGAGCTGTGGTGTTTTTACACAATAGACTAAACTCTCAGCTTTTGAAAACGATGGTATCTGTGCATGTGTGTGGTTCTTGTGTAGAGGCCAGAGGTCAGCATGGATGTCTTCCTGAACGATTTTCACTCTTTTTTTTTTTGGACACAGGATCTTGCTTTGAATTTGGAGCTCACAGATTCGGTTAGAATGAGCCGAAAGTACCCGCCATCTTCCTGTCTGCCTCCTTGACACACATGCACCTCTGTGAGTAGCTTTTTATGTGGATGCTGAGGATATGAACTTAGGCCCTCACATTTGCCCCACAATATTTTACCCACTGAGTCATCTCCATGGCCTCAGAATTAGGCCTTTTGAAATCATATGGATGTTGAACATAGCCTGGGAAATGATGACTTAGAAGCTTGTCTTTCTACACACTCTAGGATTCCAATGGAGGAGGTGAAAGGACAGGTCTGGATGGCAGCATCTGATCCCATTGCAAACTCATGCTAGCAGGACAGAAGACAAGCTTCCACACTTGAAAGACCTGGAGCTGAATCTGGTCCATGACGCCAGCCAGGAGTGTAACAACACCCCAAGTCCTGATTATTTGCCGGTAAGGTAGGCAAAAAGGAGGCACAGTTCATGGACAGCACAAAAGACGACATGCTACCGTTCACATGAGATTTACTGATCAAGCCATATATCAGGCATTCTCTCAGACACATAGGACATTGCAGTGAGAAACACTGGCCCAGAAGACCAAGGTCGGTGAAGCCCACTGGGCCTGCTCACTGACATAGTCAATTGACAGGCCAGTGACAGATCAGTGCTTCCAAACAGCTGCATCTAACCCTTCTCTCTAGTATCACTACACAGCCACCACAACTTATCAAAACCATCACAGTCACAGAACAAAGCCACAATCATAATGCCTTGTGGGAATCTCTCACCTTTCTCCTCCCTTGGGATGCATAGTAGTCAGAACCTATAAGTAACTATTATAGTAAGAAGTGTGTTGTTAGGGCACATGGACTATAGGCAACCCCATTCCTAGGAAAGATGAATAAAAGGTTTTGTCTCTACCATTTAAAGAGAGCTAAGCACTATTGAGTAACTACAAGAAACACCACCAAAAGTCTAAGGACAGAAGATAAAGAACAGTGGGATACTAAGGATGGAGTGGAGGCCAAGACCAGAGAAGTATGTAGCAGGTGAAACAGACTAGTCATGGCGACATAAGACGCCACTGCAAGGGAAGGAGAATCCTGAGATCACCACACTGCTGACTAGAGAACTTGGGAAGTCTTCACTAACAGGGACACTTCAGGAGGAGAGTGACTCTGAGGTTTTATTTCCTTCAAGGAGAAAGTGAGACATCCGTGATCTCTGATGCTACCCCTAACTAAGCTACAGACACCTCACTCACCTCCCTGTCCACTGTCCTGCACCCCTTAAGTTCATCTTAAATGTATACCTTCTGTCTAAACCACCAATTGCCCCATGAGGGTCACGTTTCCATCCCTTAGGTTAAAGGAGATACTTTTCCATGCTGACCCCTGTCAGCCCTTCAGCGCCATCAGAAGTCCCTCTAGGTGAAGTCAGGGCCTAGCCCAGAATGGACATTTGAAGACCCAGCATAAATGAGATTTACAAGGCTAACATCTCCAGGAATCAGGCAGAATATGGAACTGGAGCATGAGCAGAAGGATCCCAGGTTGGTAATGATGGGCAAGTGGATAAAGAGAGGTTAGATTTGAACACTGCATGCTGTATGCATATATGAAAATATCACACTGAGCCCATTAATATATACAATTAATACATTAATCAAAATTTTTTAAAAAAAGGAAAGGAAAATGCTCATTCTTGGTAGCAGAGTGGGATCTTCATTTTCTGATTCATTTCTCTGATTCTTCAGCCTCTCTAAAATTTTTAAGGGAGACAGACAGAAGCACGTGGAGTGAGGTGTTGGTTCCCCACCCTGCTTTCTACCGGTCTGGTCTGGTGAGTTCCAAGTACCAGGAAAGAAAAGCGAGCTCCTCCTCCCACAAACTCTAGGGACCCCATTAAACTCAAAGGCCTTACATCCACTTCACTGCTCCTGGAAAACGAACCGGATCGATTTTCCTGGGCAGGCTGGGGAGCAGGGGCTGGTGGAGGTGGGGATATATAGCCCCATCAGGCCTTCCTTCAGAGGAGGGCTGGCTCTCAGGGAGGTTCCTGGCTTTCACAGTTGGTCCCAAGGCTGTCAGCCTGGTGTTTAGGGGAGTGCGGCTTTCCTCCGAGATTACAGGCCAAAGGAACCAAAGGGAAAGATTGCAAGCAGCATTTTAGAAAAGATGATCCCTGGTAAGAGATACCCAGTTGGAGAATAAAGGATTTTCCAGCAGCCCGTGGAAGGTTTCAGCCTTCATTTTTCAGGCAGGGAGGACTTTTTTTCCCTTCCTGCTCACCTGGTGCATTGAGTTACCAGTGGTGTGTGAGAAAGGTGATTTCAGACTGTTTTTCATGGTTCAATAACCGGCAAATCCCTCTCTTGTGGTGTAATGATTTTGAAGAGCCTCTGCCTTCCCCATTTGTTCATCTTTGTAACTTTTAGTAGTGAGAAAAGGGCCCTAGGTGAAGAGGGGCCAGCTGAGCCCCAGCCCTAAAACCTTTTGTTGGCCCTTCTGGCCCAAGGTCTCCCTTCCCAAAGTGTCTTTGATCCAGCCTTGCAGGGAGCCACATGCCAACAAGTCCAGCAGCCAGAGAAATCAAAACACCCCTCCTCCTTCCCTCTAGCCTGCATTTTACCCCTTTAAGGACAGCTGTGACCTGCCGCCCCCCAAACACTATTGTCTCAAGCAGTGTTGTACATTTGGTGAGGGGCTTGTGTCTTTGCAAGTGTCTGGATTTTAAAATTTCCATGACCATATTTCCCCTGCTCAGGCGAGCTAGTAAAGACTGTGGGATGTCTATGAATTGCGAGAATAGGTAGGTTACAAAGCACTTTGATTATAGCCTTTGGTGTACTCTGGGTGGCTGACAAATTGGAGGGCAGAGAGAAGAACCTGGAAAGAGACTCCCGGGCATTTGCCTTCACACCCAATCCCATTCTCCTCCACCACATCCCTTCTTGTTTCCTTGGCTTCCTCTTCCTTCCTCTGGTGTACAGAAAATTCCAGGCTGTACGGCATGGCTAGTGTCGTTGCCTGGATCATTAATTATTGCTGATAATGAAAACATGGGCTTGGACAATTGGTAAAATG
The DNA here is from genome assembly GCF_949786415.1 of Peromyscus eremicus. Taxonomy (NCBI): domain Eukaryota; kingdom Metazoa; phylum Chordata; class Mammalia; order Rodentia; family Cricetidae; genus Peromyscus; species Peromyscus eremicus. The sequence continues at coordinate 44,351,833 of NC_081422.1, read as the reverse complement.
TAATTATTTACCATCTGTTGTGGGCTCTCATGTGTAATTACTTAACAAGGAAACAGTCGTAAAGGCAAGGTAATGATACCAGACAAGTGAGCAGTGGACACTGGGAAAGAGAGTTGGTCCTAACAGCAGTTAGCACTGTCTCCCTCCTCCCTTCCTTCCTCCTCTCTCTCTCCTCCTCCCCTTCTTTTTTGCCTTTCCCTCCCTTCCTTTCCGAGTCCCTCCTCCCTATATTCCTCCCCCTTCCTTTCCTCCTCCATTCCTTTTCTCTGTCTCTTCCTTATTTCTCCCTTTGTCCCTCCTTTCTTCTTTTACTCTTTTTCCCCGTCTTCCTCCCCACTCTACCCCTCTATCCTTTCCTCTGCCCTCTTGTCTTAAAGAGCAGCTGAAACACACCAATCCCCGATCTGTTTGCTGAAGTCGCACTGGGGCGTCCTTTCTGTAACGCCGTGCACCTTGTCTCATTAGGCCGCCCTGTCAATAGGTGGGTCATACTCCAGTAGGGCCTGTGCCATTTTATACCATAACAATTTGCTTTCACATCTTTATGTCTTATTTCCACATCTGACCATGAGTTCCCGAAGCAAAGGGATTTGGTCTTTCTGGGCCCCATTGCCCAACACGTAACAGACATTCCATGATTCTTTTTTAAATGAATGCAGGCATGAACTTCACTCTCCAAGCCAAACTATTTAAAACCCAAATTATTCACCAGCATGAAATACTTGAGATGATGATCAGTACGGAGAGGAAATATCATAAATGTTTCCCTGGGGACAGCTCCTAGCCCTGGAATGCTCATGTGTCCAGCCCCTGGGCATAGTTGTCATAGGCATTTAGGCCCCTTGAACTTCAAATACAAGACCAAGATTTGAGATTTCAGACACCAGACTAGCTCTGAAGCTTTTGCCAGAGATTTGTTGTTCCTTCATGTATGTTTTAGGAAAGTTCTGAACTTTCCTAATGCTATGACCATTGAATACAGTTCTTCACATTGTAGTGACCCCCCAATCATAAAATTATTTCATTACTACTTCATAACTATAATTTTGTTACTGTTGTGAATCACATTGTAAATATCTGATAAGTAGGAATCTGCTATGTGAACCCCCCAAAGGGGTTGAGACCCACAGGTTGAGAACTGCTGTTTCAAGGTGCTAGGTATATGTTGAAAAGACCTCTCCCCAAAAGATACTCATTAATTCATCCATTCATTTGCTGTTTATTTTGTGGGCTACTATTATGTACCGGGTTCCACAAAGAGTGCTCTCAGCACACACTTTGGGAGCCAGTGTTTACCAGTCTACTAAGGAAGGCATCTTTTCAAAACATGCAAATGGCAGCCGATCAAGAGGCCTATGGTCAACACCTCCTGCTGGCACAAAACGCAGTGAGTGCACAGAGAAGGGGCACTCTTGATTGAATGTGTCAGAGCAAACAGAGAAACAGGGTGCATTGTGTGCGGGCGAAGGTTAGAGCCTGTGGACTGCCTGCTCGTGCACATCTGTGAAGCCTGTTAGGAATCATCATTCTTGAGACAAGACTACAGAGAGGTGCAATATCAGACTGAGTTCCCTGGACTCCAAGGAAAAGAGAGCTCAGCCAAGTTGGGCACAGTGCCTGGAAAATATCCCCATGCCTTTTCACTCAATATCTAATAATGCTCTGCGCGGCTACTGAGGAATATGGAGGGAAGGCTTCCAAAAAGTTGTAGTTTAAGAACACCTTGAGCGCCCTGAGCCATGTTGGCTTTCTGTCCTGCTTCTCCCCTCTGTTTCCTTAGCGATAATGAATGTCACTGTCCAAGAACACAACTTAGCCTGCTTGCTTGATCTTTCGAGCTTCCTTAAGGCTCCAAGTTCAGAAAAGCACTGTAATTTACAACCCTGCCTTGTGGCATTGCCAGGCCTTTCTTCAGAAGGCTGTTTTATATTCCCTCTTGAGTTTAGCATGCCATGTTTCCCTTTGCATATTAAAGGACAAAAATCAAGGTGATGGACACGCTCCCTTAGTAGCAGGGTCAGCTGCCAAATTTGTCTGATTCTATCTCCTCCCACAAACTCTTCACTGCCAGTATGGTCTTCACCGGGAGAGTTTAAAACGGTGTGTATGTTTCCCTCGTGATCCCCTCTTTCAGTGAATTACCTGGGCAGTATCAGGAACAAAAAGACAGACCGTGAAAATCACACGAAAGTGTGTCCAAAGCCCGGTTGGTTTTTATATAAGATCTCAATGCTGCACTGAACAGAGAGAACAAACCACAGTTTATATTTAACTGTGGCAGGAGACTTTATGCTTAATAGGTTTTTTAATATAGTTTGACCTAGTACTGTCAAGAGAAAAACTACGTTCAGTTGCTGGCTTCTACGCCGGACATGATTTCTGCAGATAAATAATTTGCAGTGCAGTTTCTATTACTAAGATGGTGCTTCACACATCTGTTTTATGTTTCATTAATGGTACAACAAATGAAACCATCAACCATTCTGTTTCTCTACATTAACTCAACATGGAAGAAAGCTGTGATGGCTCTGGACAGTAGGGCCGATTACTGCGTCAAGGAAGGCTGCTGGTTCGGTTATACATCTGCAAAGACCGCCAAAGCACAAATCACCAGGCTGGCAAATGGCGATCCGATTTACTATTTAAATCAAGACCGGGCACCATGGTCTAATCCACAGCAGAGCACTTTAAAACACATTAAGTACTAATTTAACTTCATCTCCAGTACCAAACTGATGGGGAATAAGTCAGTTAACAATGGGAAGGACCACTGGGAGAAAGGCGCTGATGATGCTTTTGATGGGGCTTCTTTAAAAGGAAGTGATCTTGATTGGACCAAAGGGACCACATTGCTTTTTGTGGTGATGAACATGGGATAAACTAGGTTTACATCTCCCATATTAGACGGGTGTTAGGAAAGTCTTCTGTGACTGGAGAGCTAGGGTGGTTTGGAATGTAAAGAAAGCCTAGAGCTGAGCCAAGCACTTAGTTGTGGTTTAATAGAAATTTGGGTCTTCCCATTTGGCCAAGATGCCTCTGAGGTACTCTACAGATCATTTACTTTATGTCCAGGTTACAACAACATGCTTATATCAGAGAAGTCACAACTCTATATGGTTCCCTCTATCAAACTGTCCATTTGTAGAGGAATTGGCTAGAACTGTAGTGTGCTGTGACCTTGACTGAATATAAGGATCAAAGTTCTGCAGAGGACATCTCAAGGCTGTCAATGTGCTAATCCCTTTCTTTCCATTTCCTGGAACACTGTCTCTCCTGATGTCCACTTCTGATCTAAAGCATCCAGGATGTCTTCTTCTATGGTATTTGACACCCAGGAATGTTTCGTATTTGAGGCATAGAAATAAGCCAGGGCTGACAGTTTTAATCTTCTTTCTCTGTGCACTGTGGGAGCTCCCTGGCCCTGCTGTAGTGCTTGTGAATGAGGAATGTTGAGGGGCACATCCCCACGATACAACACTGGTGGCAGCTCTTAGAATACTGTAACTCAGATGGTGTTTTTTAGAGTTGGCTTCTCAGAGCTGTGTGTTGTAACATCAAGGCATTCAGAAGAGCGGAGTAAAATCTATGCCCAAGTCTTGCAAAGCTGTTCATCTGTTCCTTTATTTAAATAAAAAAACAAACTTTTATTGTAGTCTGTGATATGTCAACACTACCATCAGTTATCACAAGTAGACCCTGATGTGGATGCTTCCCCTAAGGATACTATAGCATAAGGAGGAAAGTGAGCAGATACAGAAATGATCAACGGGGGAACTGGGAGATGTGGCTTAGTGAGTAAGAGTGTTTTCTGTGCAGGGACAGGGACCTGAATTCAGATTCCCAGTAACCCCAGGGCTGGGGACTGATCGAGAGACCTGTTAAGGACATCCCTCAAGGACAGCTGTGGGTTTCCTGCTGTAAACATCAAATATCCAGGGGGATGGCCTTGAAGTAGGCATTAATGAAAAGTAGACCTGGCCATCTCAGTGCAAGAAATGTGTGTGATGGCTCCAATAATCTGAAAGCTCAAAAATATTGACCAGCTTGGCTTCCTTACTATGAAGGATATAGAAGGATGAGGAAGGGAATGAAAGCGAACGGTGTGCCCAGAGGACCTGAAGTGCCCAACTACAGGTTTGGACTTGATTCTATCAGCTACAGCAAGCCAGTGGGTCATTTTGAAAAGGGACAATATTTGCTAGAGGAATCTTAAGGAAAGTGATTTTGTTTGCATGTCTCGCACTCTCACTGAGAAATGTCCCACTCCTTAATTCTCCTCGCCACTGTCTAAGCCAATATTCCTTTTAAGCTTGCAAGGCCCAGTTCTGCTCTGAATGCAGTAGGCTATTGACTGATTTAAGTTTCTCCTTTTTTCTTTCCGAGAAATGTCTTTTGTGTGAAGCTGATAAGTCTGCAGTTGCCAGGACTAAGCCATATTGGAGGATGTAGAGCATGTAAGAAAATTAGAGTTTAATAATGAAGATTATTAAGGGTGTTGGGCAAGTAGCACAATGAAATATTCATCCCATTCATAAGGCTCATAGAAATACAATAAATGTCCCCTAGGGACAGCCTGTGATGCTGGGCAGTGTTAATGGTACCTTCTGCTCTCTGGACACACTTATCGGGTTTAAAATAGAACACCCCGAACATGACTATGATCCATTGGGGCAAGGCAAAAGGAAAGGGACGTGAGGTGGGGATTCCGGGCACCTGACAAGGAAGAAAACTCCAGCTGTCACAAAGAAGAGAGCCCTGGTCTGAATCTATAAGGAGGATAAGCAGGGCAGTTCTTGTAAGATTAGCTAAGATCAAAGACCACTTCTTCCTCCTTCGACATCATTTATCATGTGGGAATCACCTCCATCCAGAATCTATATTCTCTTGTCTCTGTTAAGGTTATTTAAGTCCCCTTTCCCTCCCTCACAATTTCTATTTCATTCTATCCTTGTTTTTTTTATTAATCTCCATGCTTGCAAATTGAGTGCCTCCAGCATTATGGTCTATAGAGCTGAAAGATGCCTCTTATCTTCTTCTTCTCTTGCCCTCCTAGCCTGTGATGATCTGCTCAATGTGGTCCACAAAGGAAGTCTCCTAAGGTAATTGTGCTCTTGCAAATGTTGAGCAGACCTTTCAAAGGATGAAAATGTTCTGGCCAAGAGTTGGCAATGGTTGCCATGCCTTCAGGCTCCACACACATGCTGGGCAGAGCTTGAAGGTGGAAGCCACAGCCTTCCATACCTCTCTTTCCCACTGGGTCTGAAATTACATTACCTATGCCCAAACCACACAATTTTTCCTTCAACTACTTTCATACCCTTTGTTCCTAAGAGTAGGAGGCCATTCGGCTGCCTCCCTGAGTTTTAGACATGTACCACCTCCCTGCCTTGAGGCTGAACTTTAAAAACATTAAGCATAGAAATTATTTTTTAATGTGTGCTATCTTCCCCCATGTGTTAGTCATTTTGTACTGTTATAGCAGAAGACCAGAGACCGAACAGTTCATAATGTAGATAAATTCATTGACTCACATTTCGGGGGTTGGGAAGTCTACCATGAAGGGGCCACCTTCTTGCCAAATCATCCTTTATTGGTTACTTTTCTCATTGCTGCAACAAAATGCATGCGTTAGGAAGCAACTTGGTCTAAGAAGGACTTATTTAGTTCACAGTTCCATGGCAGGGGAGACACAGTGGCTGGGCCTCTGCTTGGGATGGGAGCTTGTGGCTGGTCACATCATAGCAGCACCCAGGAAGCAGATAAAGACTGGAAATGCTCCAGGCTATAACTCATAAGCCTGGCCCCTAGTAACCTGCTTCCACAATCCATGCCTCACCTCTTAAAGGTCCCAGAACCTTCCAGCACCACAAGTTGGTGGCTAGGTGTTCAAACACATGAATTTGGGGGGACATTTCACACTACAATATTCTAACATCTACCAAAGCATAAAGGCTCTTGCACTTGTGAAGGTAACTGAGGATCACCCACTCGACTCCCCTCTACACACAGTCTGCTCTAAACTCCATGAAGAGCTCATCAGGCCCTCCTACTACACGTAAAGCTGATCTCCCTTGAACCTTGTCAGAAGGCAGGTTTTATGTAGTCATTTACAGTCTAAAATCAGTTTTTACCATTGGTGCTCTTCTAGTGTCAACTGTTGAAACCTATTTGCCCAAACACCATCTAACACAATGCTCCAATTTATCTCTAAATTGTTCCTTACTGTCATTAAAGGACAGCTTACCATTTGTGGCCAAGAACTGGGTTTATATGTGTTTATATAGCAATTTGTAGAATAGCCCTTTAAGATGACTGCAACAGGTAGCTGTCAAGATAATATCTGCCTCCTGCAGAAGGGCAAATTGGAACAGAAGTGAACGTTAGTGTCACAAAGACAAGGGTTTGGACCCCAGCTTAGTCATTCACTATCTATGAGGATTTAACTCCTCTGGGTCTCCATCATGAATTATCATCAATAAATACAGTGATGAGCTTTAAGTAAGACCATGCATGTGAGGCTCATAATTAAAGACACCCAGTAAATGGTGGCCACCTATATTTATATTATTATTCAAATAAATTGTGTTACCTGAGGCTGATGAAAAAGTGAAACAAAACGAAACAAAAACATTTCTAAACATGGGGTAAACCAGGAAAGACGTATGTATAGAGCTCATGCTACTCATGCTACCTTGCTTTATTTTACACAGACAGACACAACAGACACAATTAATCAACAAGCATGCACTCCTACTGAGCTCTGCACTTGAGTTCACAGTAAACAGACACTGGGGCTATGTACTTAGTCATGAAGGTGGAGTTGCTTTGAAATGTCAAACAAGGAAAAAAATTAGTGTAAGTGTGTCCTGTGTAATAGATGAAACATTAAGAAATTTATACCGCCGGGCAGCGGTGGTGCACACCTTTAATCCCAGCACTCAGGAGGCAGAGCCAGGCGGATCTCTGGGAGTTCGAGGCCAGCCTGGTCTACAGAGCGAGATCCAGGACAGGCACCAAAACTACACACACACAAAAAAAATGTTATCTCACTAAATGTTATCATTGTTTATCTGAAATGCAAATCTATGTTCTATTTATCAAGCTTTGTGGTTTGTACCCTAGTTGAAACCAATGTTTCATCCCCGACTTCTATATAAATCAGGACTTTGGACTACCTAGTTACTAAACTCGGGTCTAATAGCATCAAGTTTATATATTAGCTTACATATCTAAGCATTGCATCGGGCAGCAAGAGAATCAAGGGCTCAAGCAGTGAATGAGGTCTCTGGCCCTCAGGCCTGCTTTCCTATTGGGTGCTTTCTAGTGCCCAGATCTCTCTACTGACAGGGAGGAAGACTCTTCCAATGGTAGATGCAATTAGCTCAACTTAATAAACAGAGAGTTAATTTTTTCTCAACAGCTGTACATAAATCCAGGGCAATTCTGTTTGGCTTCACTTGAATCTTGTGCCTGCCTCTCATCTTATAATTTGTTATCTAGATGTATCTAGATTGAATTTGGGGCATATGCTTATAGTGGGTGCCTGATTAAGATATTTTGATGCATAGTCTATTGGAATCATTTAGCATCCTCAAGGTATCATCTCCAAGAAAGGCAGTCATCGGGGAAAGAGAAAAAGAAAAGGGGTGGGGGAGCAGGGCTGCACTTCCATTCTGTATTGTGTAGCTCATAGGAAGGCCTGAATACACAGAAGGTCACAATCTGCCACTGAAAGAAAGACAGATGTGTCATACACTACAGCAAATCCAGGGTACCAGAGCACCTGTGAAGGCAAAACTAGTGGCCTGTCACAACCAAAGATCATGCTGCAAGAAAGATGCAGGGAGAAAGCTCTGCAGTGATTGACAGAGACGGCAAGGATTGCTGGTAAATGCTCCTTAGGGAAGCATTTTTGACTCAGTATTGGTTTTCAAACAATTTTGAAGCATGGAAAAATCCCGTGTTTTCTTCATGCTTTTGAAGGAGCTGTCTGTCAGAGCCCAGAGGGCTGACTGCAAAAGGTACTTAAAGAGTCTGTTTCCTTGGTATATTTGCAGCCAGCTAGTACAGAGAGAAGCAGACAATGAGATCACTGGAATTTGGGTCCCAGTTCCAGCTTGCTTCTGAAGGTGGACACAGTGACCCCTATGTTGAGTCTATTATGAATGTATTGGGGTACTTGTTAGGACAACAAATTGCCCAAACAAAGGAAATCTCCACAGAAGGAAACTGTGGGCAAGGCAGAAACTAAAACCCAAATGTGCTACCTAATTGAGAAAGAAAGCTCACCTCATGTGTATCCCCATTGCTGTGTAGAATCCCAGAATACCACAGGACATTTGCTAACTACAATATCTCAATATATATAGCAAAATACCTATTCTATTTTGGTGTGTGCTTGTACACATGTAGCATACATGTGGATACCAGAGGATCACCTTGGCTGTTGTTCCTCAGGCACTCCTCACACATAAATTTGAGACAAGGTCTCTCATTGGCCTGAAACTTGCCAAATAGTCTAGGCTGACCAGCTAGTGAGCCCAAGGGTTTGCCTGCCTCTACTTCTGCCACACTGGGATTATAGGAACATAACTCCAAAGTGATTTTTGTTGGTTTGTTTAGCGTGCATTCTGTCAGGCTGAACTCATACCCTGTGCTTGAAAGGCAAGCAGTTTACCAACCAAGCCATCCTCCCAGCCCCTGGTGTTCTAAAAGAGATACATCCAAAATGTTATGTGGAGAAGAGATGGGGAGCTTAAGGCTGGAATATGTTCCAAAGGGCTTAAAGATGCGTTTACTAAAGACTGTACAATCCAAGCATGGCTTTGGAGGATGAACAGGAGTGAGACCAACAGGAAAGAGAAGCTGCTCAACCAAACACGGAGAAGAGAGCATGTGTGGTACCAGCTCCCAGCATCCTTTCAAGGCTTAATCCTACAACCTCCTCAGCTACGTACTCAAAATTCTCTCGCTGTGTTTTGAAAAGGATTTAAAAAAAAAGATGCAAATAATTCTATGCTTTGATTTTTATTAAATTAGGAATTGGAACAAACACCATCACTTCTGTAAAGAACAAAATCTACAGTCATGTTATTAGGATTCCAAGGGGACACACTTGGGAGCTCTTACCAGCAAGGAATATTTGAGCCCAGCAAGAAAGATGAGTAGAAGAATAATAAAAAAAATAAAAATAAAATAATAAGAATAATAAAAGAATAAAAGAAGAATAATAAAAAGCTTGGTGGAAAGTGACAGTGATGGGGGCATGGTGTTTCTAAAAAAATGATAAGGGGTCATGTGTGATGGCATATACCTGTAACCCCCTCACTCAGAAGATAGAGGCATGTGGACTTCTGGAAGTTCAAGACCAGCTTGGTCTACATAGTAAGTTCCAGGTCAGACCCTGTGTCAAGGAAAACCCACATACAAACTGAAACAAAAGACTTAGGCTGCCAAGTGCCCTAAGCAAGGCATATGGACTTGATATGCTGAAGGAGAACAAAGACATATTGTCAAGTGAAGGCTGCACAGTAAAGGATCCTCTTCAATGTCAAGTTTCTTTCTCCGACTTAATGACCTTGGTTGTGGACACAGATTCTAAAGTGGATTGCAGTGAATAGGACTTGCTGGTGTTTACACCTGAGTATCATGCTGTGCCCTTTTTAGATGTGACTTGATTCTCACATTACAAGGGAATGATGGAGTGGGTGTCTTCTCTGAACTTTGTCGTAAAAGGACTGTGTCTTCTGTGATGCCAGCTTTCTCTTGCCTGGACTTGCTCCACTCCCAGGGAGGCAAGCTGCCATGTTTGAGTTACATCACGGAGAGATTTTTCACGTTAAGGAACCGGAGAAGACCTCCAACCACCAATCAGGTGGAAAGAGCCCTTCATCCAGCAGGTCACTGAGAACAGAATCCTACCAACTGCCACTCAAGTGACTTCAAGGCAGAGCCACCCTCGCCAAGCCTTCAGGTAGGACTGTAGCCCAGTCAACCCCTGACTATAGCTCATCAGAGGTTTGGAGGCAGAGATCGATAAAAGAATTCTACTCAGATTCCTGCCCCTCTGTGAGATAATAAGTAGGTTTAATCCATGAAAACTTTATATGATGTATACCATAGACTGCATTGTAGCAAGCTTTTTTGTCTGACTGTCTTTGGACTACCAGTCTGCAAATAATGACCCTGAGATTTATTATTAATTATGAAAGGTTGGCCTTAGTTTAGGCTTTTTCCCAACTAGCTCTTATAACTTAATTAACCCATGTTTTTTTTTTTTTTTAAATCTACGCTCTGCCACATAGTTCAGTTACCTCTTCTTACTTTGCCATATCTCACTTGCTCTGAGTCTGCTGGCAAAATTGTACCTAAATTTCTCCTCCCTGTCTCCCTCTCTGCCTGGGAGTCCCGTCTATTCTCTCCTGCCTAGCTATTGGCCATTTGACTCTTTATTAAACCAATCAGAAGGCACCTAAGCAGAGACACATCTTGTGTCAACCAATATCCCTCAACACTATATAATTAATAGAAATTCAGTGTGTTTACTTAGTCTGTTCTCCCTGCCAGGCATACATTAATTATTTCATCCAAGATTCAGAAACAGTAAAATGAGGTAGACTCCTGATCTCATTTTGCAGGTAAGTATTTTCAGGCCTGGCCAGGTTAAGGAATTTTTCGAAACTTCCCTCGGTGGCTCAGGTGGCTCTGATGTTAGTTGTTCTTACTCAAGATAGCTAGCTGTGAATCAGTAACATTGTCCTGAACACAATAGAGTGCCATGGCAACCAGGGGTCATTGAGAAAGTAGGGAGGTGAGAGAGATACGGGCTTCTAGAAAATCTCTTATTAAGTCTGCAGCAAATTGGAGAGTAACTAAGAGATAATAATTTTATTTCCTCTTTAAAGGCTATTAAACACAAAACAGTGCAATGGAATTAGCAACCTTATTAAAATATTTGCTCACATATCACTACTTGATAAAATTATGAGTTAATAAACCTCTCTACACCTACAAATAACACAACCAACTACTTATCTGAAGGTAAACAATCTGTTTGCAGGGACTCACTGTTTCATTTCAGGATTCACGGGAGTCTTAAAAAAGCCAATCATAGACTTGAGGTAGGAATAGAAAGCCAAGCGACTTCCAGTTCCCTGGAGTCAGAAGGAAACTGTCTAGGTGCCCCTCAGGCCATTCATGAGAATAGACTCACCTATTTATCTGCCTGCCCCCAATTACTCCGTTCATCTGGCCGAGTATTGAGAATGGCCACCCTAGCCCAAAATATCTTGTCAATCATCTGGGAAGAATAGTAGGCTGGAATGGAGTACAGACATTGGAGAAGGCAGAAGCAAAGGCAGATTCTCCAACCTCTGCTCTTACTGCTGCAATGGAAAGCTGCTTTTAGAGAAGAGCAGTCTCAGGTGTGGGACAGGGAAAGCCAAGCGCCAAGGGGCAGGTACACGTGTAAAGGGCAGTGGAGAGAAGGGAGGGTATGTCCAAATGGTCTCTATGGGCCCTACATCTGCTTTCTTGATGAGGGAATTAATCAGTGTTTATCAGCTCTACAGTTTAAATCTAGTCACTTTCTTTCATCAGTCACATCTCTCTCCATCCTTTAACTCAAGACTTAGGATCCCCACCTTCCCACCCCGGCTCCATGCTAGTCAGGTTTGATTGTCAACTTCACATAACCTAGTGTCACCTGAGAAGAGGGAGACTCAGTTGAGGAACTGCTCAGATAAAACTGGCCTGTGGCATGTCTATGGGGAATTGTCTTGATTGTCGATTGGTGAGGGAGGGCCCATTGTGGGTAGTGCCACTTCTGGGCAGAATAGTCCTGGGTTGTATAAAAAAGCAGGTTGATAAGCCATGAGGAGCAACCCAGCAAGCAGCATTTCTCCATGGGCTCTGCTTCAGTTCTTGCCTCCGTCTCTTGTCTTGAATTCGTGCCCTGACTTTCCTCGGTGATGAATTGCTAACTCTCACTGTAAACTGAAATAGGCCTTTCCTCCCCAAGTTGCTTTTGGTCATTGTTTTTATCACAGCAGCAGAAAGCAAACCAGAACATCTCCCTGTCTCCTTCTTCTTTTTTTTTTTTTTCAATTGATAGAGTGTCACTGTAGCTCAAGCTGGCCGCAAATTTACCATGTAGTTAAGGCTGGTTTTGATCTCCTGATCCCCTTGCCTCCAGTCTCTTGGGTGCTGGGATTGTGGGCACGTGCTGCCATGCCTGGGTCTCTGTAAGTATTGCTATGTAAATGGCTAGTAGACAATTTCGCAGAGATACCTTAGAAACCGCTATGCATTTTCAAAGGTGGGGGTATAGGAATTTTTGACAGACTAGGATAATGAGAGAGAAGGAGGCATCTGTTGAAACAGAAGTAGTCAAAGTGTGGTACAAAATGTATGGGAATGTCAATTTTTTTCCAGTTAAAATTATATCCAGTACTTAAGAACACATTTGTCATCCTACAGAAGTCATCTAAATGTGTAAATATAGTGTAATACTTTAAGAACACAGAAGAAGAAGAAGACATAAATTGATTGAATTACAAAGTGGCCAGAAGTTTAACATTTGTTGAAATAGCCAAAGTTACCTTTCTCTCAGCAAAATCTTTCATCTTTTCATTCTTAATATCAGAACAAGAGACAAAATGTGAGGGGTAGAGCACCCCTTCATGCTCCATGCACTGCATCCTCCTCCACTGAAAGCCAGCACCCTCTGGGCATTAACACATCACCTAGGAAGCAATTCACACAGAGCTGAGATTGTACACATAGCACATAAGACCAATAAGTCAATTTTTTCCACTTAGTATTATGCACAATAATTCCAAGTTTTCTGCATGCCATGGGGGAAACTGAGACTTAATGGACTTGTGTGATTTATCCAGCTCAGAAGGAATGGAGCAGAGTATGAATTCAGATAGCTCATTTCTTTGAACCTTAGTGCACCTTCACCCTGAAAGCCACTCACCTGTCCTGTTCAGAGTAAGTTTTATGTTCTTTCTTACAAAACTGGTGGCACATGGTGGACCTGTCTTCTTAAGGAGGAGTCACTCCCTTAAGTTTACCACTGCACTAGCCACTAGTCAAGGTATAATACATTTTAGTTGCGTGAAATTTCAAACTATTTGATTTGTGTTAATTATTTACAGATAACATCAAGGTTATTTGATAAAGTCTCAAAGAATTATATTACCTTATATTTACCTAACATGTATGTACACACACACACACACACACACACACACACACACACACACACATACACACAACAGAATAACAAAAAATAGGACCAGGCATGAGAAACTTCCTTTTAAATGGTTGGTCGGAGCAGTCCAAGTGACTCCTAAAACATTACAGACTGCCAAGCTATCCCTTGATTGCCTCTCATGGGACAAAGGTGGGCCCTTCATGCTGAAGACACCACACACTTAGGACATAAGACTTGGATGATTTGAACTGGATCTGACATGAAAACCTCTTTCTTGAAGTCTAACCTCCATGGGACCAGAAAATACTATTCAAGCTGAGGGAGGACAGCAATTAAATAGCCCTACCTAGCTGCAATATCTATGAAGCATGACAATGATCAGCATGGCAATAAGTGGTACCCACGTGTTGGTGGTAACCTATAACTGTCTAATTTGACTTAAGGCCCACTCAACAGGAGGGAAATCATGCCTGGTACTGAAAACTTAGCTAGCTTCCCAGGGCTACTAAGGTCATAGGCATCAGCAAAGAACATATAAACATGACTTGGCTAGACCAGCATAATTCTTTATTATTTTCTGAATCTTATCCTTAAACCCACAGATAAGTGTAGCTACCACCCTTCATTAAAGGAACCTTTCTTAACAGCAAATGGAGATTACCGTAGAAAGCCACATTTGAACACAATGTAGTGATCAACCAATCATGGTGAGTCCTTGGTCCTCTCTGTTACTGCATTTTGAAAGGAGAGCTTTCAATCTGAATGATCTCTAACCCATCGATTTGACAGGGAGGAAACTTCAGAAGTCTGAGCTAGACCTAAGCGATCTCCATTTTAACCATCTCCCTCCCTTCCCTTCGCCCTCAGGATACCGGTGCCCAGGTTGTCCTGTGCTGGGCACTTCCTTTGTCCTGCCCCAGCCATTCACACCATCTCCTTCTCTTTCCAATACTGTAGTAACCCACTCCCCACAGGTTCCACCCACACTTCTTTCTTTCTGCCCGAGGCTTCTCCTTAATGGATACATCTATTGCACAGCTTCTGCATGTTTGGCTCAGAAAACCTTGTGGATGAGGGGGCAGAAAGATTTTGAGCCAGAATACTAGGAACTCTGCTGTGCTATAGTCTCTTCTAAAAATGGCTATATAAACAAGAGCAGCACAATGGTGACATCAATGGACATGCAGAAGGGGGAAATTTTGTAGGGTCCCACCCCTGGATAAAGAACTACAGGCAACTAAAGACTGCCAGGAGAAAGAGAACTAACCTCTCAGAGAAAGCCGCCTTATAGGTTGTCCAGTAGAGTGGTCAGCCCTGAAACCAAATACATACAAACAACAAAAGTGAGTTCCATAGGTTATGTGTATATGTATGTATGTATATATATGCACACACATATATATATGCACACATGTATATATATGTGTGTGTGCGTATGTGCATCAATCATAATCAAAGAAAAATAGATTATCAAGTTGAGAGTGAGAGGACATGGGAGAGGTGGGAAGGAGGGTATCTGGGAGGGGCTGAAGGGAGGAAAGGGAAGGGGGAAAGCGATGTAATTCTACTTCAACTAAAAACATATAAAAGAAATAACTAACAAATTTCCATTTTTTAAAAAAATCATAATCTGTCACCATGCCAACCCTCCCTTGAACATCAAATTAAGCAGCCAGGTGGCAGCATATTGGGTGTTGGCACTGTTGTAAGCTGAATCGTACCCTCCCCACCCCGGAAAGAGGTAGTATGTACCGATAGGTCAACCCGGGCATAAGGAGAGGGACCTGCAGGAAAGGGGATGCAGGGTGAATGTTACATTAGTCACCTGTGGGTGTCCGGGACGTGATCCCAGCAAGTCTCTGGAGAGCCAGGTAGTGTGAACGTCAGAATGGCTGTATGAACGGCACAGATGAACATTTATTTACCCACAGACTCAGTTCTCCCTGGGGTCCACTTTATTTCTGGACTACACACACCTAGTCATTATAGGTGCTGGAGAAGCCTCGGGCAGAAAGAAAGAAGTGTGGGTGGAACCTATGGGGAGTGGGTTACTACAGTATTGGAAAGAGAAGGAGATGGTGTGAACGGCTGGGGCAGGACAAAGGAAGTGCCCAGCACAGGACAACCTGGGCACCAGTATCCTGAGGGCGAAGGGAAGGGAGAATGGTTAAAATGGAGATCGCTTAGGTCTAGCTCAGAGACTTCTGAAGCATGTGTTTCCTCCCTGTCAAATTGATGGGTTAGAGATGATTCAGATCAAAAGCTCTCCTTTCAAAACGCCGTGACAGAGAGGACCAAGGTTTGTTTCACTGGTTTTCTAAACCTCTTGTGAAAGTGTTAATGGACCGTGTTCTTAAAAGAAAAAGCTGTGCTGGGAGTCATGAGTTTGGACAGAAGAGGAGCGAGAGGGATAAAGAAACCTAACACTAACTGTCCTATCCAGTAAGTGGGAAGCAGGGTGCTGGGCCACAAACACCTGAAGAGTGTGTCATGTGTCAGCGTAACTGGAAGCTTCACCACCCCCAGTTACTACCAGGTTACTGGGCTCTTCTTGGCCCCTTGAAAGAAAGACAAAGCTAGCCTTATCCAAGTAGTGGATGACATCTTTTTGAAAGCACTGGGGATATATTGGAGTTTCCAGTACTGTTTACAGTGCAGACTTGTTTCTTCGGGCAGCATTGGGCGGTGCAGATACTTGGGAGTTTATGAAAAGCATTACCTCATGCTTCAGCAACTTGGGAGATCAGAGTGTTCGATCAGTGAAGGGTGGGGGCTGGGCAGGCAACAGGATCCTCAGCTGATGCTTATCAGAAAGGATTCTGCTGGAAGAGAATCCAGCACTGGATTTTGCTCGGCATGTTAGTAGGGCAACAGCTGGCTCCCAGCTAGTGATGGCCATGACAGCGAGCTTTAATTGAGCATGTACCTGTATAAGAAACTAAGCACGCTAAGCAATTACAGACTAGATCCCACAGCTATGCATCTGTTATAGATAATGAAACTGAGTCACCAGAGAACTTGTTCCAAGTCACACAGTGAGTAAATGATGGACCAGGGATGCTCGTGTGTAAGAGTGTATGGATGTTTGGATGTATTGTGTGGTGGTGTTGTTAATGCAGATGTGTGCCTTATTTAGGGGTTCCATTTCTGTATAAAACACTGACCAAAAACAACTTGGGGAGGTCATTTCATCTTACAAATTGTAAGATGAAATCCAGAGAAGTCAGGGCAGGAAATCAGGACAGGAACTTAAGGCAGGAACTGAAGTCGAGGTCATGGAGGAGTGCTGCTTATAGGCTTGCTCCCTATGGTTTCCTCAGCCTCGACCACAAGCCCAGGGGTGGCACTACCCTCGATGAGTTGCCCCCCCCCCCAGCAATCATCAGTGGGGGATAATGCACCATAGGCTTTCTCAGAGGCCAATCAGGTAGGAACATTTTCTCAGGTAAAGTTTCCCCTTCCTGAATGACTCTAGCTTGTGTCAAGCTGACATAAAACCAGACAAGTACAATGTGCTTGTCTGGCTATGTGTCTGTGTGGGGCTTTCGGACAGGATATCTTTGTTTGTACGGGTGTTATTGTGGGAGTGTCTGAGTGACTTTCTGTGGGGGTGTGATTATGTGGCTGTATTTGTGTGTGAATGTATATCTGGTGTGGGTATCTGTAGGGAGATGTCTGTGTGTGTGTGTGTGTGTGTGTGTGTGTGTGTGTGTGTGTGTGTGTGTGTTTGTGCTGGGTTGTGTGGGTGTGTTTGTATGGAGGTGACTGTGTGTGGATATGTTCGTATGTTTGCGTTTGAGTGTGTTTGTGGTGTGAATATGTTTGTATGTGAGTGTTTGTCTGGTGGTGGTGTGCTTTCGCTGGGTTGTATGTCTGTATTGTGTGAGGGTGTTTGTACTTGGGTGGCTGTGGGAATGTGTGTGTTTGGATGTATGTTAGTGTTTGTGTTGGTATTTGCTTGTGCAGGTGTGTTTGTGTGTGGAGTTGTTTCTGTGGATGGGTGATTGAGTGTAGATATGTCTCTGTGTAAGCTATGTTCAGACACTTCCCTCCTAGGATGTGGCTCCCCAGGACCAGGCTACCAATGTCACTAGGCTTACACAGGCAGCTAACTGGTCAGTTGTGTCTGTTTTCCCTCTGCTCCCTCTTGGCCACACTTTCTTCCACAGAACAAGATTTGTTATGAATGCAACAAAATGCCCTGTTCCTTCACTTGACACTCTGTAGTGTCCTCCCATCACACTTAAAAAAAAAAGGGGGGGGGGCAGTAAGGGGGGGCAGGGCTTCTCCTAAAGTCCCTGGTCAGCAAGCTCCTACCTGTGTCTCCATCTTTGTTCCGTGTCTCTTACTCTTCAGCGTTAAAGTTGAAGAAACAACCACCGTGCCATCTTTCAGGGAAGCCTTTAGTCCACCCAAGAGCCTCCAGGGCCTGCCTTGCCTCCAGCCTTACACCAGCTTCACCCTGGCTAGCTCCATCTTGCCTTTTGTTTGGCTTTGTTTTTGTTCTAAGGGAGCACAGACTCAAGTCACTGACACTCCTCAGTGTGCAGCACGTCAGTGACAGGACTCTTCAGGCCCGCTCTCCTTTTCCCAATCCTTTCCCATTCCTGTCTCCCCGAAGACAACACCGACACCAGAAGTATCCTCATTACGGCCACCAGGATGTTTCTTGTGTCTATAGAACTCATTGGGCCTTGTTCTGTTTTGTGCATTTCTTCTCAGTGTGACAGCTCAGAACCAGCCAAGCTGTTTGTGTCCCATTCTCTGTGTCTTTGTGTTCTACAGTAATCCATGACAGTTGTCCACCTGAGTCATGCCCCAGCTACCTCCTATCACAAGCATGGCCACTGTGAACATCCTAGATAACATGTTCTTGTAGATCTAAGTAAGACTATCTCTGACACAAATGCCTTTGAAGACAAACAGCATTCCCCAGGGACTCACGTATTCAATCTTGGGTCATGTTACTACCTGCTTGCTTTCCAAAATGGCTGCACCAATTTACGATATTCCCCGGCCCTCAAGGATCCTTCTTTAGATTGCAGTCATAACTCTATCTACCTTTAATCTTCATTTCAGTTTCCTTTTCCTTCATAAAATTAGATCTATTCTATTTGTCTTCTTATTTTTGTTTTGATGGCATCTCCCTTGGAAACATCAGCTCCAGCCAAGATTATATACATTGAACATCCATGTCAGCTTCTTGAGACCAAGGTCAGTATTTCTCCAACTCTCCACTCTATCTCAGAAAATGCACAACTACCTGGTGGGTGGTAAGTGTTTAATAAGCATTTGTAGAATGAATGAATAAGTAGATGAGTGTGGTTTGGTGGGTAAATCATGGTTAAAATGTGCATTAGGAATTCCATATGGGAGTATCATAGTACTCCATCATTATATTAAGAGCTCCTTAGAATCATGAAAGATTGGATCTCCAGGTTCAATGAGACACCCTGCTTCAAAAAATAAGGTTGAGAGAAATTAAGAAAGCTTCCCCAAACCACCATGTCAACCTCTGACCTCCACACACATAAGTGCAAGTGCACCTACGTGTACACAGATTCAAGCATGTGCTTCCTACACAAACGTCTTTGAGGAGCTATCCTCTCAGGTCACTGCTCTCCAGTGAGCCTGTCTCTACCTCCCCAGTGCTGAGATTATAGGCATGCAGTGCCACGCCTGGCTTTTTCCTTGGGTGCTGGTGATCTTAACTCAGGGCCCTCGTGCTTGTACCGCAGGCACTTTGCCACCTCAGCCATCTTCTCAGTTTTCACAAAAGCCTTTGAAGTCAGTTGGAAGAAAATCTAGAAAAGACGAGAACCTCCAGCAATCTGTATTATGGATCTTAGAGTTAATGCAGTTAGAAGTATAATAAATGTCAAAAGAAAATCCTAATAAGGGGCGCATGCCAGTCTTGTCAGTTGGAATAAGAAAGCTTCTTTGGAGACACTATTACTGTGAAGCTGTATTTCCTGTTTCCTCTAACAACCACAAGGGTGGGTTGTCCCCCCTCCCCCCACTTAGGCTCTTTAATCCACCTGCTGTGGGATCAGCTTCTCTTGGTTGGTTCCTGGGATCTGATGGGCATTTAGCAGTAGTCAAAGAAGAGACTATAATTGGGATGTTCATGTCATCATTCTTAAAGGTCACTTCCGTTGCCTGAGTCATCACAGGCTTGCAGGGCTCTTTCTATGCCTCTTTCAAATGGCATGGCACCACTCAGGGTTATGTCTCTCCCTGTCATGGCCCACCCTGGAAAGAAGTTGCCCCCTCTCCAGCTACCAATCCTTTGTCTTACTAGTGAGTTCAAAGTGGCCTCTGCTCTGCAGTGTCATCCTGGCTCTGTTGTTGCAGCTGCCCTGTGTGACCCCACCCCCACACCCCCTACCCAGCACTGGGTCTGGGTGCTGTGTCTGCACCCCCTCCAGATGATTTCTTTAGCAGAAGAATAACTAAACCAACAAGAAACAAATAGGCTTTCCCTGACTTCTGGGACAGCTGCCTCGGTTTGAGTGAATTATATTTAAATACCTTTGGTTTTAGGAGGATCAGCTGGGAATGTTTTCTGAATAAGATCAGAATCAACTGCC
Source organism: Peromyscus eremicus (assembly GCF_949786415.1). NCBI lineage: Eukaryota > Metazoa > Chordata > Mammalia > Rodentia > Cricetidae > Peromyscus > Peromyscus eremicus. Next base: position 44,332,024 of record NC_081422.1, on the reverse strand, counting down.
TTGAATTCCCACTCTGAAGCTATGTTTGCTTGAAGATTTACTGGGCAGCTCTTCTGTCAGCCATTAAGCTCTGGCCTGGATTCAGGTCTCCTTTCCCCTAGATTTTGCGAGCCCACGGCCCCTCAGTAGATCTAGGGAGCAAAATTGGGGCTCATTTGCTCCTTTGAGGCCCTGTTGCCCCCACAGGACATGTCTCTACTCAATTTCAAACAGCAAGGAGAAATCCAAGTGTGACCTGAGCGATTTTCTGTTTGGGGGCTTTTCCCTCATTCCTCAGGGAAGGCCAACCTCCTCCAAGTCCTAAGGCATCACTTAAGTCACCATCAAAGACGTGGTGTTCCTGGGAATGATTTCCCATCTGATCCTTCTCATGTGTGTTTAAAGACGTGCCTGGGTCTGGGTCTTTGATTCCTGAAGGCCTAGCACCTGGCACAAGGAAACGCTTACCAAATGCACCTCGGGCAGACGCAGATACGGCTCTCTATGAGAAAAGGAACGTTAACCCTCTGCTTTTGTCCAGTTTCATCGTGTCAGATCAAAGCTAAGGGGAACTGTGGGCTTAACATGTGCCAGGTTCTGTACGAAGCTCGTGCCACCTAATGTACCTCCTGGGGGCAAGTCCACAGAAGCTTCATGGTGACAGCTCAGAGGTCTAAGTTCCCACAGCCTGGAAGAAGGAGGGCCTGGGTGTGACAAGAGTCTGCTTCAAAAGCCAGTTCTCCCCAGCAGCCCTCAGCTCTCTCCTCTACAGTACCACAGAGGGCCCCAGCCTCCTTTTCATGATCTTACAGACTGAGACACCCGGTGCTTCTCCACCCCCCAGTGTCCTTCAGTTTTTAGCAGACAGCTATTTGCTGTCCTTATAAATTGAGACCTGGGAATGTCAGGCACAGAATATGAAAGAAACAGCAATGGTAGCAGCAGCAAATAAATGAACCAAATGAGTGTTGTTCTTTGCTTTAAGTGCAAAAAGGAAAGAGAGAGAGAGAGAAAAAAAAACCCTTCAGCTCCCAGAGAATGATGCAGTAGCCAGAAGAAAAGGAGTAAAGAAAAGAGCTTCGAATATTGAATCATACCGAAGTAATCACTTTTTAGATGATGTGGCATCCAGGGATAGATTTAGTAAATAAAATAGCCTCCTATTTATAAAAACAGATTTAAGAAAATAATTGCTTACCAATCAGTAAACAAAAGGGGAATGGAGAATGTCTGTTCCCGCTGCTCTGTGTTCCAAGCACAGGGCCAACACGTCCTTGAGTGTACTAAGCGTAGAAGCGAGGCACAAGGAGGCAGAAAACCGGGGGATTTGAGGTCACGCAAACCTCACTCTACCTACTGTCTTTTTCTTTCATCTAGCCCAAAGTTCACCAGGCTTTGGTTTTCTATTCTGAGCCTGGCCTTGTCACCTGAACAGAAACTGATGACAGGACCAGGATGGTCCTGGTTTTAAAGAGCTTAGGTCACACCTGTTGTCATTTCTCTGACATGAATCCCAGGGGCTGAGAGCTGTCGAGAGACTTCAACAGGGAAAAGTGCCTATTTTTCATGCAAAAGCCCAGAGTTCAGTTCCCAGAACCACCTGAAACACCAGCTCCAGGGGGAGCTTCTGGCCTCTGCAAGCAACACACACATACGTAATGAAAAAAAGTAATATAATCCTTAAAAATAAAAATAAATAAACCCCAAGGGCTCTGGGGGTGAAGAAGCATCTTGGGGGGGTCATCTATTCACCTTTTCATGTGAGGTCATTAAAGTCCTAGGAGCTCTGGAGAAAATGGAGTTCTGTCCAATAGTGTATTCTGGTCCCAACTGTATTGAGTCTGGTTGCTTCTTACTCTCATCCTCAAGTTACTGGCTCACTCTTTGGGTTTCCATGGTCACAATTACCTTTGGACTCCAGACACAACGACTGTCAGTCATCTTAGCTCCAAATCCAGGCTGTGTTGAGTCAGCTCACATTCTGTTTCTTCTCCCAGACTAGATCTAAGAAGTCTTGTTTTGTTTCCGTGTGTGTGTGTGTGTGTGTGTGTGTGTGTGTGTGTGTGTGTGTGTGTGTGTACATAGTATTGGGAATCAAACTCAAGACCCCACATAAGACAAGTAAGTACTCATCCAGCTGAACTACACTTCCAGCCCCTAGGCCCTGAGAACTCTTGTCTGTTTTCTTCATCCATCTTTGGAGCTACAGTACTTCTAGAGGCTTCCTGAAGGCCTACCCATCTGTGTCCCTCACTTATCCCTCTTCCTGCTATGGGCCCTTTCTAAGCTTTGTCTTTCTGGGTTTTCCCAGGGACATGGGAGCCTCTGCTCCAGACTCAAAAATGCTGGTCAAAGCCTTGGTGGCTCAGCCCATGGTTGGGACTGGATCTCTTTTCTTTCCTTAATTCTTTGCTATCAATTTCCAGACTCGTTCTCTTCTTTCCAGTGAAGACTTACTTAGTCACTGAGCAGTCCTCATTCACATTAAGGAAAGTCAGCTCTTCCAGGGTGTGTGGAACAGGGTGCCAATCCAAGTCACTTTAGGATTTACCTTTCTGATTGGACTCAGCTCCAGTTAAGACATTTATGCTTACACCTTAACCCTCTTTTAGGCTCAGGAAACATTGCAGAAGAGTTGGTAAGTGTGTGAGAGCTGAAAGATAGAATGAAGGGTTGTAAGATGTCATCTTCTAGACTTAACACAGCCGTGTGATCACAACAACAGTGGTTACCTGCATTGAGCACACAGTATTACCCTGTCAACAACTAGTCATGGACAGGGGAGGGGCTCACAGGACTCCACCCCTTGCTGGTTAGCTATTGGGCTATCAACAGATTCTGGGAGGAAAGGAGTCCTTGTCTTTAGTTATGTACCCATAGCCAAACCCACCAGGCTCCAAGGGAAAGCTTGAACCATCATTAAAACTCAGTGGTTTGCTGTGGGGTATCCACAAAAAAGACCACTTAGAAGGTTAAGCCAATAGAAAGTATTAGCTGGGCAGCAACTCACGGGGTGTTTGGGATCCCAGTGTACCCTGAGCCTTTCTAGGTGAGCTTCTAAGTGCAAAAATGATATTATAGGTGGAAGTATTTCAGTTAACAAGAACAGTTAGCCAAAACTGAAACTACAGAAGCCAAAAAAGGTTAGTACATGTAGAGACTTTTCTAGAACTATAGATTTTGAGATATTTGGTCTTTGTTTTCATTTAGCAGGTGATGATATCTATGTGCTGAGTTTTATGGCCTGAATGGTACTTCCATCATGGAGTCAGTTGTGCTAAGATCTGGGGGCCTTCAAAAGTCTAGGAGCCCATTACAGGGTCACAGAAAAGAAAATGGATAGATATGAACATGAGAAAGAGATTGGTAGGGCAAGTGAGAGGCAGAGATGGGTAGTAGGGAAAATGGAGATGGTAAAGAGTGAGAGTGGTCAGTATGCATTATGTATATGTATAAAATTGTTTAATAACAAATTTAATTAATCAAACTCAAACATATTGCTTGTAGAATAGAATTCATATGCAAATCTCTTTAGGACTCACTCTTTTCATTCTCAAAAACTTTTTTGTAAATTGATAACCTGAACATTGTTAACATTAAAAATTTCTCAAAAGACACAGTTGGATTTGCTCTGATGGCCCATCCTTATAATTGAAGGACTTGAGAGGTGGAAACCAGAAGATCAGGAGTTCAAAGTCATTCTTGGCTACATAGAGAATTCCAGCCAGCCTGAAATACCTAAGACCCTTTCTCAAAAATAAACAAACAAGATAAGAAACACAAAACAGACAAAGAAACTATTGAGAAAACAAATACACAAAACCCAGAGGGAAAGAATATAATCTTGGTCCACAGACCCGGCTGAGGGCTTGTGTAGAACATACTCAAACCCTTCAAGCCCACAACAGGAATACTGACCATCCATACCAAATGGGTAAACCACTTGAGCCAACACTTCCAAGTAGCCAGTAAGCACACAGAGATGCTGAGCATCAGCAGTCATCAGGGAAGTGGAAATCCAAATCTCAAAGAGTTGCCACTTCAAGTTCACGAGAGCCACTAAAACCTAGAAGATGGATATCTCAGAGATGCAAGGATGTAGGATATCTGGAGCTCTCTCTCAAATACTGCTGGTGAGAATATGCTCTGGCTGGTACAACTACTTAGGGAAGCATTTTATCTATGATAGAAAACACAAAGACATGAAAACACATTCCCACAGAAATCCTGTGTGGTGATCTTCACCCCACCTTTATTAACAGTAGTGGAAACCTGGAAAGCTCAAGTTTCTATAAGCAGAAAAATGGATGGATAAGCCAAGGCATGGGCATACAATGGAATACTGGTCAGGGATTTAAAGACAAAGTATTCACAGGTGAACGACCATGGGCAAAGCCCAAAGGCATTATGTTGAATGGAATTAGCCGGACATAAAAGTCAACTTCCATAAATGAAAAGTCCAGGAACAGATAAACAAGGTGACTTCAATGGAGGGAAATGTGAGGAAGTAGCTGCTCTCAGATGCAGTGGGTAAAGGGAGTCTTCACTGTAATGGGGCCCAAAGGAACTTAGCAGGTAGAAAAAAATGAGTATTCTCCATCTACAAGGTGATGAGATTACAGACAGGTCTATGCAATTTTCAAAACCTCAAGTCTGTATCTGTTATCACATTCAATTTCTATGGTCAACTTAAAGAGGATAACATCTTTTGTATTCTACCCCAAATCCCAGCTCTTGTGAATCAAAGTCTTGCAAAGTTGTTGATTGTTACTTATTTGTTTGAGACTGGATGTATTGTCACTCATGAAGGTAGACAATATGGAAAGCTAGGAGATGAATGGAAATGGAATACATGGTTTGGTATCCTTCTGAGTATGAGCTGGAGGGACAGGAACACACCATTGACTTGAATAATGCAGGATGCCAAGATCTGCCCACAGGCTAGTGGGAGAGGTCGGTCAGACTCAAGCCTACCACTTGTGTGTGATTTTAAAGTGTAAGTGTTGGAACTAAATAAGGTCCCACAGTAATCAGAGGGATGTCTGCTTAAACACTACAGCCATCAAAGTTTCTCTGGTAAAAGGACATTGACCAGATGATGTACTGAGTACCAGGAGGCAACTGAGTGGAAGACAGTTTGGTGTGTTCACAGAACCCAGGCAAGCAGCATGGGTCACTTGAGTCCATTTAGTGATGGACTAAGTGTGCTAAGAAGCCATCACCATGCCGGACTCCCATCAGGTCACAGCAGAAAATTGGCACATTGTTCTAAGTGTGAAATGAATTTATCCAAAGCTGTAAGCAGAGGCGTTAGCATGTTCTGATTTACTTTAAAGACAGTTTTTACCAAAATATGACTTATCTATAATAAACTATACATATTTAAACTATAAAACTTGATATGTTTTAACATATATACAAAAGCCATAAAACCACCAACAGAATCAAGATAGTGAATACATTGAACATTCCCTGAATTCCTCTCCTTCTTAACCTGTTATCAGATAGCAATCCCTTCCCACATCCTGGACAACCACGTATCTACTTTTTGTCACTCCCTATTAGTTGAATTTTCTGGAACTTAATATGTGAGTATTCATGAGTAATGCTCTCATTTCACACAGCTTCTTTTATTCAACATAGTTACTCTGAGATTGATTTATGCTGAGTGATACATTATTCTTTCTTCGCTGCTAAATAGTATTTCATTGTACTAACACACCACAACTTGTTTGTCTATTTACTTACTGACAGATATTAGAATTATTTCTAGATGTTTTGGGTCAATAATGGAGAATGACTGTTTCCAGGCTGAACCACTCTGAACATTTGTATGCAAATCTAGGTTCCACCATCTCTCAAAGACACACAAGGTTGGTTGACCACACCTTCAGGGCACATCTTTGGGGGACATTTAAGGTTGGAACCATGTCACAATACTGGTAAATGGCAATTATTTTTAGATAATGTGGAATAGAATGACTGGATAAATGGTAAATTCATGTTTAATAGTTAAAAATATCCACAGTTGCAGGTACAGTTGCTGCACAGTCCTCTGTCCTTTATAGTATTTTCAATAAATAATTGTACACATATACAATTAAAAATTTTTTTAACACCAGAAGATGTTGGCCCAAATGCTTATGCCATTTTTCACCTGCATCAGTGCAGGAAAGTACCGTTCTCTAGTGGATTTCCCAAAGTTGATATGTCAAGTCTTGGCAGTTGCAAACATTCTAATGGATGTGCAATGGTTCCTTATGATGGTTTTAATTTGCATTTTCCAAAGTATATCAATACTGATGAGTTCAACACCCTTCCAGATCTTTGACAAAGTGTCTCCTTTGAATCTTTGTTGCTAGGTTGCCTAGAGTTTCTTTATACTGTGTGGGTACAAGTTGGTTTTAGATATGGGAGCTACAAATATTTTCTCTGTTGTTCTCATTTGCTTTATGTTGGGGAAGAGAACGTACTTCTACTTAAAGCCTAACTCGGGAGTTTGTCCTTTTAAAGAAGTGTCTAAGAAGTCTTTGATTATAGCCAGGCAAAACAGCACATGCCTATAATCCTAACACTTGGGAGATAGAGGCATGGGGATCACAAGTTTAATGCAAATTTGGGTTATAGTGAGTTCTGGGCCAGGATGAATTAGAGGATACTCTGTCTCAGAAAGGAAAGAAATATTCACTTCCCTCTAGGTCAGACCAATTTATTCCTGTTTTCCTTTATTTTTTTGAAAATGTTACAGACTTGGTTTTATCTTCATACACACATACATACACATATATGTATATATATGAACCATATTAGATTTGTGGGGAGGGGTATTGAGGCAGGGTCTCTCTACATAGCTTGGCTATCCTGGAACTTTATAGACCAGGCTGGCCTCAAACTCCCAGGGATCTGCCTGCCTCTGCCTCCCAAGTGTTGGGATTAAAGGCGTGTGCCACCACACCTGGCCACACCTGTGGGATGGTTCTGTTGCCTTCTGTCCCATGTCAGGCAGATGTTCTTGGTGAGAGTATAAGGCAGAGCCAAGCTGCTCATCAGTAAGACTGGGAGCCAAGTCAGGGAAGGAAGCAGTCAGAGCAGGGTGCCTTCAAAGGAATACCTCTGATGACCTGAGTCCCTCCACAAGGGCCCACCTCACAAAAGTCCAACCATCTCTCAATAATATAAGAGATTGGGGGTCCCCTCCTTAGTACATATTCTTGGGGGGGCGATACTTAAGATTGAAACCAATGCACAGTGAACTGTCTTATGAGTATTCAATTTTCCAATGTTCTATATATATATATATATATATATATATATATATATATATATATATATAAGATTTTCCTTTCTCTGCTAACACGTCTTCTTTCTCCCTTTGGTCAGTGGATTATGTATGCATAGATTTATTTGGGACCTCTCCATGCTGGCCTGTGATCTGTGAGTCTGCCATTCCACCATTACTACCCCATCTTAGTTATGGCAGATTTACAATGAGACTTGAAATCTTAGATGGTGATGACTTCAGACATTTCCCATTCTTTTCCTTGGAGGCTGTTTGTATCTTTATGTTTTGAGTGTTTCTAAAGAGAAAATATACTTCTTGATGTTTTTATTCTATCTAGTAATAACCATGCTCTGTACATAGCCATTTATGTTTATGTATTTATTGAAAACATATATTTGAGTTGAAACTACTATCTTGGTGCTTGGGATTTTGTTGTGGTTAGTATGTTCAATATTTTTTCTTTTCTTCCTCTTAAAGAGGTCAGCACTTTTAATTATTTCATTTATCTTCTTTATTATTTACTGTAGTTTTTTAGGGTCTATAATTACATCTTTTCTTATGTGTGTGTGTGTATGTTCATGAGAGTGTGGGAGAGTATACACATGCATGCATATGTGTGCAGGGGTTAGAGGACAATCATGATGTCCTCTTTAGGAATGTTGTCTACCTTCTTTAAAACATGGTCTCTCACTTGCCTGAAGCTCACCAATACACTGAATGGCCAGGGCACCCCAGAGAGTCTGGTCTCTGTATCCCCAGAGCCTCACCATATCTGGCTTTATTACATGGTCCTGGGTCAAATACCAGTGGTCCTCATACTTGCAAGGCAAGCACATGCTAACTGAGCCCTCTTCCCCATAAAATACGCTTTTAAATGATCAGTACCCATCCATACACGACAAAGACTGCAGTGTAGGGTTCTTGTGTCTGTATAGTTCTCATTCTTTTCAGACTTGTGTGCAAGTTTTGTTATGTATTTTATGTTATAACCATCATGACATTTTAAAAAAAAACTGTAAGTGGCCTATTATTTCTACATGAGATTGACAGTCTGAGAAAGCATTTTCCACTTACCCCAGTTGCCATTTCTATGAATCTATTTTTTAATAGTCTTTGAGACTACATTTTCATGGAGGAACATTCTGTGTCTCTTTTTTTGTAGTTTAGATTTACTCATGGTAAATTTGTTCCCTACAATGCTTTATTTTTTCTTTGTTCTTAAAAGGTTTCGGGTAGATAGAGAATTCTAGAGAGTTTTGATTTGTTTCGACATTAAATTGTGTTTCACTAATTTTTTTTCTAATTAAATGTCAGCTCCCTGCATTTATCTTCCCATCTCTATGTAATATCTTTGATTCTCTACATATTTTAAACAGACTGTCTGACTACTGGTGTTAAGCAACTGACTGTCCTGTAATGAGTAGTTTTTACTTCATTCTTTTGTACTTGAAATTCATTGGGAATTATGAAAATATAGCTTTATAATGTTCATGAAATTTTAAAAAAAGTCATTATCTTTCCAATTGTTTCCTGCCTTTCACACTCTGGTGACTTAAACATCTGTCCTTTAGGCTCTTTGAAGTTGTCTTGTAACTTATTTTTAGTTAAATTTTGGGTGGCTTCTTGTCTACCATGGAACATTTCCCTTAGTTATCTGATGTCCAATTATTACAAATTTTAGTCTCATGTATTTTGTCCAGTTTTTCATTATTTTAGACAGATGGAGGAATAAAATCCTATTGTTATATCTTGGCTGAAAGCATTAAATTTTAAGACTAGGTCTAATTCTTACCCTGAGTGCAGGCTAGCCTTACCCAACTCAGAGTAATCCTCTGCCTCAGCCTTCCAAGTACTGAGATCACAAGAATGAACCACCACTGTCCTACCTTAGTAAATATATTTTAAGATTTTAAAATTACTACTTTATATGCATGTGTATATGGACAGGAGAGGGGCACAGGTGCCACAGCACATATGTGGAGGTCAGAGAACAACATTGTGATGTAGGCTCTCTCCTTCAACCCTTGAATGCGTTCCAGGATTGAGCTCAGATCATCAGGCTTGCTTGGCAAGTACCTATACCCCCGAGCCATCTATCACCCATCAAATTTTTATTTTTAAAAACCATTGTATTACACTGTGGAAAATCAACCGGACAGCAAGTAAATTCTTTAAATGTCAAGTAGGGTGTTTTTGTTGTTATTGTTATTGTTTTGTCTTTAACATATGGTCACTGTAGGTAAAATGTACTGTATGTTGCTACCATATGATTAAACAAGATTACATACATGGTGTACAAAGAATATTTGTTTCATTCTTTTCTCTGTGGTATAAAGATGATGAACAAGTTAAACAATATCCATCTTCCTTCTCTAGCTAAAAACGCTTAATGAGTGTTTTTGGAAACACAATCCCCCCTGTAAAATGGCAAAGTAATGTAGCCAGCAAGGAACCTGGGACTGTCAGGTCAAACAGAGCTCTTTCCAGGGCCACAGTGCCCTGCTATTTTCTAACAGGATGTCCTGCAGGGGATGGAGAGCATCCCCCCCACAAAAGAAACCTCTGGGGAGATCCATCAGAGTAAAGCCACCTAAGGACCACCTATGAAGAAACTGTTAGCAGAAATAATACCATGCTTTTTAGAGTAGAACCTACTGGGGGTCTCTACAATGAAATGGAAGGACATATTTAAAGACACACTGATCACACTGGCAAAAGAGGGAAACTCCATGAAATTCAAAATCTGCAGAGATGTGAGGGTCTGGGGAGATGGCTCAGTGGGTAAAGGACTTGCTGTTCTAACATGCAGTCTTGAGTTGGATCCCCAGAACTTCTGTAAGAATGGGGCATGGTGGCACATGCTGTCCCCAACACTAAGGAGGTGGAGACAAGCAGATTTTCAGGGCCAGCCTAGCCTGATGGGTGAGCTCCAGGTCTTAGTGGGAGACCCTGGCTCAAAAAATAAGATAGAGGGTTCTGAAGAATGTAAGCTTAAGGTTGACCCTGGCCTCTACATGCACATGAATACACATGTAAACTCCCCAAATACACAATAAACACATGAGCAAAATTAAATCAGAGACTTGATGTTTATAGTTCTTAGATACATGTGCACACAAAAGTGTCTTTCCTTTTTGCATATGGCACTCAACTCTCCCTCCCCCATCCTTCCTAAGAAACACAGGCACTAAAGCACCAGCATCCAGGTACTCAGCAGGGAATGTTGCTCCAATCTGAGAACACTCACAGCCTTGAGCCAACTTGTGCCAACTGAGAAGCTGTTGTTATTTAACAGTTTATCAAGTCATTTCCAAGAGGTTTCCTTTGCTGTTTATGTTGGAAAGTTGTCCCTGCCTCAGACTCTATTTACTCCACCCAGCATATGTGGCACACACTCAGCCCTTAGAGTATTCATGGCACACGAGGGCTCATTTGGGGTCCATTTTCATTTTTTTTTCAACCAAAACTGCTGATTAGAAAACCCCACAATGAGGTCAGTCTTCAGCTCAGCCCTTTGAGTGTTTACTCGCTACTTTTTGGCTACTGCAGTATTTACCCATAATAAGCAAAACCTTAATCAAATCAGCGAAGGTTTTCAGTGGCAGAGTTCGGCGGCTTCCCTTACTTTAAACGCAAGCTGACAGTTTCCATCAGCCCTGATTCTCGATGCAAGGAACATAGAAAAGGGGCCTTTCTTTCTTTTTTTTTTTAAGTGAAAAAAGAAGTTACAAATAACAAGCAACCCTAGCTTTGGACACCAACAATTTACCTAGGAAAAATAAGCAAACCAAAGTGATTGAAATCCCCAATAGCCAATCCTGTCCTCTAAGCTGCTCCCACTCTTTGCATATTTTCTATTTTGATCCTCGTTTTGTTCACGAAACGGCAGTAATGATTTAGAGTGACATGTTGTTGCTAAGGAATCTCATTTCTCTCTGCTTCTAGTCTATGAAGGATGTGCAAGCTCTTAAAAGCCTCCCATGAGTTATTACTCAGATGCACTGATGGGCTGATGGGGTCGGCAGCTGTTCAAACCCAAACTCAAACCAGAACTGGTCACAGAGTCAAAGGTTGGGGGCTAGAACTGCAGAGCACATAAAATAAAAACCAGACAAATGTCTAAGTCATGGCCTGTAACTTTATCTTGAAGGGTTTTGATGATTTGGGCATTACCGCTGTGGCTTGGGGTGATCTTAGTCTGGCATTCACAGTTCTCATTTATTCCACATATTGTACTCAGAACTACTTTTCTTACCTAATTTTCATAAGGAGTAGTATGAACTTCATTCTGGATGAATGAAGCTTCATCTTGTCCTGATCTGGAAGCACATAAGCACATAAGTCTATCCATAAGGAAAAGACTCATTCCGTGCCTGATTTCGAATATTGATGGTTGCCTCGGGGAAAGTTTGACAGGCAGTCCTCTAGAACACAGTTACATGTAAGACAGGCACACTATTGGTTTTATTGACGATGGTATAGCTCGCACTTTGACTTGGGACTGAATATATAGTAGGTGGCCAATAGACACACTTTTAGATGGCTAACTAATATTATAGAAGCACTCTGCCCAGTCTGCTTCACAGCCATGCCAAATGTCTTCTACAGAGTGAAGATACTGGGTCCTCACATCTTCTGGAACCCCTGGAGCTGTGAAACATCCGCTACCTAGAGAACAGTCCATCCCATCTGTGGAGGCTTTTCATTGTTCCAAAGTTCTAGCTCCCCTGAAATCACTTAGCTAAAATCATCTCGCGTCTTTTTTGTTCATTTTTGCTCCTCTCAGTAGAGTGCCATCCATTTCGTTCCTTACAGTGTTTCCAACACCAGCAGTGGGGGCTCACAATTTCCCACAGATCCTAGCAGCACAAATCACAGTACAAATGGCTTAGAGTATGACCCATATCATCAGGAAAGTCTCTTTCCTTCTAGAACTGTTGATTTCTAGGATACAGTTCCGACCTACCAATTTTGAAGACTGTGTGACACTCATAGAGTAATTAGGCTTCATTATAGTGTGGGAGGTTACTGGACCTTAGGGGGAAGAAAAATCTCCATTTAAATTTGGCCTGACACAGGGATTGAAGAACTGAGATTCTCAAGGAATTATATGCTAATTTTTGATCAGGTAAAGACCTTGGAATTGAAATGTTAATTAATGAGTCATACAACTCGTTTTAATTTGACTGTGGACTCTGTGCCATCACTTAACTTCCCTGTACTGTATTAAAGCTTTATTACTGAACCCTAAGATTTATTGAGTGCCTGTGCCTTGCAAACATTATCATGCCTAGTCCTTATAACAAACCCATGAAGAAAGCCTGATTAGTATGCTGATTCACATAACTTGAAACTTAGGTTCAGTGAGCAAGGGTAACCCCTTCCAAGGTCACCAGGCAGAGTGTCGAGACTAGGCTTTCTACTTGGATCCTCTGACAGGAAGCTGCTCTTAATCTCTGGCTATAACCATAAATACACAAATTCCTGCAGGAGAAAAACCAATCCAGATTCAATTCACTTGTGCATACTTCATGGTACCTTTCCCCTGGTTGGTGCTCAATGTGTTGAATGCGTGAACATTCTTAGTGGGGTGTTGGCCACGGGTCAAAGCTTGATCCGCAGCTCAGTACATTAAGGCTCAGGTTTCACATGTGTGAAGTGAGGGGAACAGGCAGGATCATCTCTGAGTTTCCTCTTAGACTTAAGGAACTATGTTGCTAGTCTGAAAGGAGGCTGAATCAGAGTTTAACAGCCACAGACTAGCAATATGAGCCGATACAACATTCCTTTGTACAGAATGTTCCCTCTGCCCAAAATACCTTCTCCCCACTTGCTCAATTGGAAAATGTCCAATGAGCAGCTCAGCTGGCCTCTGAGAAGCTGTCCTTGACCTCTCCATCAATACACATCCCGTCCCCAAACACACACACACAGTGATTTCCTTCTTAGGGCCCCCTGGGTACACTGTGCAATACTGTGATTATCTGATTGTGGGCCTGTCTCCCCATCCTCACACCCAGGACTCCAAGCTCCAGAAAGACAAAAGCTGCATGCTATGTTTCTCCAGGCCCTACCTTCCAGCCTGGCACACAAAGCAAATCTTCAATAAATGGTTTTTTTCAGTGGCTGAATGAAGGAGCAGGGCATGTGTAGAGGGGCTGGAGGAGAACCATTTGACCTCAGTGGAGAGTCTGTGCCAGAAAACAGTGAGAAACTAATGTTAGGACGATGGAAAGAGAGGAAAGCACAGAAAAGCATTGAGGCCTGGTACCCCAGGCCGTGTGGAGTCCTTGTTCCATTCTGAGGTGGGAGAGGTGACAGGAAGGAAAAAAAATAGAAAAGATCAGCGCAACCATCCTCCTCATTTTTAAAAAGGAGTGAAAGTAAACGATTTCTGTCTTCCTTCACGTACAGTTAATCCATCCACAGCTCAACACTGCATCTAACGTTTACCTGCCCCAAACAACAGAACAGGCCAGAGTGCTGGTGCTCCATCTCCGCTCTCAGCACTCAGAGACTGAGGCAGGATTGCGAGTCCTAGGCTGGGATTTCTCAACCTTTGGGTTGTGACCCCGGTTGGGTCAAATGACCTTTTCCCAGGGATCGCCTAAGGCCACCAGAAAAAACAAGATGTTTACATTGAGATTCATAATAGTAGCAAAATTGTAGTTATGAGGTAGCAATGAAAATAATTTTATGGTTAGGGGTCACCACACATGAAGAGCTGTATAAAGGATCACAGTATTAGGAAGGTTAAGAACCACTGCTCTAGGCTAACCTGAGCTGTATATGGAGACCTTGATTCAAAAAACCCAAAATGAACAAAAAAATAATTTTTCTTCTTTTAGATACAGGGCTTTTTAAGTAAATTACCAATAGTGAAAACAGACATCTCAACTAGGAAAGAAAAAAATCTTTCTTTCTTTCTTTCTTTCTTTCTTTCTTTCTTTCTTTCTTTCTTTCTTTCTGTCTGTCATCTATCTATCTACCCACCTATGCTACCCAGTGTACCTGCTTACATCCATTAGAAGTTCTTGGATATCATCTAATTACTCACATGAGCAGAGGCCAAAAGCCATGCTCAGATCGAAAATACTGATTATTTTTAGATTAATAAATTTTGTTAAGAATTGAATGTCTCTGGTATTTGTTTGTGTTTGGAATACAGAACACACATGTTTATTTATAACACACCCATCTTTTGAACCATCTGATATATAAGATAACACTAAAGTATGTGCATTGTGACAGGGTATGTGAATTACTAAAATAGATGTGAATATAAAGACTGCATTCCATTATGAACCAGACAGCCACGCCCTGGGCAAGCAGCTGAACAGGTGACATTTTCTTTAAAAGCAAAGCAAGCTTTTTTATTTTGTGCATTTTGGAGAAGCCAGACCTGGAAAACAGTCCAGTCTCTTCAAGTTATTGATGAAGTGGCTTTGCCTGTGTTTACCCAGGTGATAGGCCTGATTACCAAGTGGTTGCATCATTTTGAACTCTTGGATTCTACACTTTCATAAACAGTTTTCCAGTGCAGAATTTTCTTCCTAAGGTGGAAAAGACAGTGTGTGCGTGCGTGCGTGCGTGCGTGTGTGTGTGTGTGTGTGTGTGTGTGTGTGTGTGTGTGAAGGTGAAGGGAGGGCTTGGGAGAAGTGGGGTAATTAAGCTTGTTGGTGACTAAGTGTTATCTACTAGACAACAAGAGGGAAGTCGTCGCTTGTAGTGTGTAATGAGCTCATTTGGATCACCCATGACTCAACATTTCTAACTAGGAAAAGGTGAGGTGTTGTGGTGAGTCTGGATTCCTTCAAGGATTTTCATGATAATGCAGCTCAGCAGATGACTTATTGGTGTCTGTGTGGGGGACAATGCTGTCCTCCCAAGTTGAGCTTTCTTCTGCATATGTATCACTTTTATCTTTCTAGCTAATTGCAAAGACATCATTTCAGAAAGGAGTGAAAATCAACCTCCGTCTCTAGTGTTCCCATTTATACCAAAAGTAAAGGCCGGCAGCAAAGGGCAGCTTCTTTCCTTACACTTAGAAGCCTTGCTATAATATAAATTTTAGCCAGAGATGGGCTATTACATAATAGGTCTTCAAACCGAGTCCTGGCTGTTAAAATTCTGCAAGATTTCATGTTCTTACAGGTGCTTGTAAATCTGTGGGTGAGCCTGAGTCATGTCACAAAGATCCATCCATTCTTCACTGATGCTCATGTATATTTTAGAGATAACTTATCTTCATTCCTGATTTTGATCTTTCCTGGGTAATGGTTCCCAACTCTCAGGATTTATGTTCCTCTGCCCCTAGTCCCTTTGAAGGCTCTTAATCTTCCCCCCTCTAGCTGTGAGCATGGAGTAGTGGGAAAGAATGTAGGCTTTGGGACCAATGATAGGCATGGTTGTTCATGAAATAGTTCTGATTTTACTACTGGGCACGATACATTTCTACCTCCCTGCTCCTTTGAAGATAGGGATGTCGATATGGTTTGTTTCAGTCTAAGAAATGGACGTATAAGTGGTGGGTAGGCAGCTTAAAGGCATACAAGTGATTTTCCTTATGTTCCTTTTCGTGTTTAGGAAGCATGGAAATACACTGAATGTCATAGTCAGCAGAGCTCAGAACTTTGAACTTAGGTGAAAGTGAAACAACTTGATCTATTTCCTCCCCCGCTCCCTCCCTCCCCCTATTTTCTTCTCTCCCCACCTCTCCACCTGTACGTGTGTCTATATATGGCGTACCTGTGGAGGCTAGAGGTGAACCCTGAGCGCCCTTCCTCACAAGCCAGCCATTTTGATTTTGAAACAGGGCCTCTCCCTGGGATCTTGGGCCAATTGGGATGAAAGGCTGTCTGGCCAGTGAGTTCCAGGGATCCCCGGTCTCCGCTTCCCCAGCCTTGTGATCACACATTTGTACTGCCACGCCCAGCTTTTTCACTTGTGTCCTGGGGTGGACCTTAGATGCTTAGGCTCGCACAGCGAGCATTTGACCTCCTGAGCCATTTCCACAGCCCCCAATTGGTTATTTTTTTTAAGTCATTAAGACTTGGGAGTTAGCTGTTATCGCTGCAGAACCTAGCTTATGCTGATCAATGTGGGACTAGACGTTCTTGCATCAGATCCTTGAGCAAATGGCTAAATTTCACACAATCGTGTGAAGGGCAAATACAAGTATGTAAGTATTCTCAGAAATGTATACAAAACCTTTTTATTTCCTCTGTCCTTCTCCCCCTCTTTTTCTGTAAGGAAAAAGAAGGTAGTTTATATCAACTGATCATGCCTAGATTAAGTCCTGGAATAAGAAGGTATTTGAATAAATAAATACATAGAAATATTTAGATGATATACTAACTTATTTAAAAGATCCTTTCACAATTATTTTATAACATAAATATTATTTTTTTCTCCAATACATTTTCTTTTATTGTATATTCCAAGGCATGGATATAGACAAGGAGATGGGTTTGATGGAGAACAGATAACACAATTAGTATGTTTTTTAAAATTCCTACACTTACTTGTTTATTGTTTATATATGAGTGCACCTGTGTGGCAATGAGCATGTGTGGAGATCAGAGGATAACTTGAGGTACTCTGTTCTTTCCTTCCACCATGTGAGTCCCAGAGATGGAACTCAGGTCACCAGGCTTAGTAGCAGGTATCTTTACCCACAGGACCATCTCTCGGGTCCTGCATTAGAATTTCAACTCTGCCTTAGCAATTGGCTGGTCTCCATAAGCTTGGACTGTATGGGACAAATTTTAGCCTCCTGATCTAAGGAAGCATGACTCCCTGATGTCAGCGAGATGTCTTTTAGACTGTCGAGCTTTGCTCTGAGCATCACGTTTGAGAAGGATCTTAACAAGCTGGAATACATACAAGTGCCAGGTGAGAAGGAACAGGATTAGAGGATAAAGCAAGATCTTGGGGTAATTGTTACTTTCTATTCCATACCTCCAGTTCTGTTGGGAGGCCACATTCTGGACTTTAAAAAAGTGAGTGAAAATATTGTCAACAGGTAAACTGAAGTCTATGCTGTGACTTTCTTATATAAGGAATAGCTTTCCCATTCTCTTGTTTAGAAATCATGTAGGGACAATAATCTGAAATATCTAGCAGATGTAAAGATGGGATGGGATCACAATGGGTTTTTGACACTCCATTTCATAAGAGCTTCAGTAGCAAAGGCCAAAAGGCCAGCAATGTGTAGGAGGAAAAAAAGGACCCAAGCAGAAGAGAGGAAGGAGGGAATGACCAGCAAGGGGTCTGGGGCCAAGGCAGACCTCTTCTGGAGAAATCTTGTGTCTGGTACTCTAGAGCTGAGAGGAAGGACCTGATGCCAGAGGAACATACTGTACTGTAAAGGTGGGTGTGGTATCAGGGTACCTGGGCTTTGTAGACACTAAACAAGAAACAATTGGTGAACAGTAGAAGTTCTTGATTACAAATAAGGAAACCTAGAACTAAAAACCAAAACCAAACCAAAACAAAACAAAACAAAAAACATTTGTTTTGGAGGCTAGTCTGAGATGTTGAGACCAAGGACCTTCTGGAAAATGACGAAATCTGGCTTTCCTTGTTAGATCTGAAATTGCCAGTACTATGTATCCCTGAACAGCATGCACAAAGTTGTTTAACACACACACACACACACACACACACACACACACACACACACAGAGCAAGTAGTTCAAGGAGTGATTGATGACATATCTTCGTTCATTCCAAAATAATTGTAGAATACCCGCTGGACGTAGGGCAACATGCTAGTGATAGAGGAAGAGCCAAACCCAGAGCACACACCAAGACTATAGTAAGTGTGAGATATAAGTGAAAAACCTGGAGGATTCTGGGAAGAGCAACCAAACCTGAGGAAGGAAGAAGGAAGAAATGAGAGATGGGAAGAGTCAAGAGAGAGGTGACTCATCTTAACTGAGTCTCAGAAGATAGATGGAAGTCAAGTGGGGTGCTAGCGGGTGTTAGGGGCGGCTCATGCAGGAGATGGGTGCAATCCCGCAGGTCTGCAGTAGGGCACGGAAGAGGCTAGAGAGTCAGGGCTGGAGAGGGAACGGGGCCCAATCACAGTGAGCCACCACCGCTGCCTAGGCCTTCATTCCGAGGGAAATGGGGAGCTAATCTAGGGGCTTAGGCAGGGCAGCCACACGTGCAGCTGTTCACTGATTTCTCCTTTGATAGCTAGCTTCAGGGGAAGGGGAGGTGGGAGTGGAGTGACCAGGGGTGGGAGGACAAGTCTCAGGGCTAGAGCGGCAGCCCACAGGGAGACAGGGGAGGAGATGGGGCTCCGACCAGCTTCCATTGAGCCGTCCAAGAACTCTTGGGCTAAAATCACAGAACAAAGGAACCTTGATCCCTTTGTTGATTTGTTTATGGATCCCATTCTTCCAACAAACATTGAAGTGACATTTATGGTATGGCACTGAGGGGCCAGTGAGGGAGGGACAGCAAGGGCTAGTGGTCTGGTGTTTGTCACATTCCTTTCTGCTCCACTCACTGAGGTGGATCTTGCCTCTTGATTGTTGTTTTGCTGATGCAAGGATACGGAGTCTCCATGCTGGAGTGCACCTGGCCCTTTCCACAGCTCTGGCTGATGTAATAGGGAATTTCTCTAGGAGTGTGGCTGGAATGAGTATCCTGTCTCCAGGGAACAACTGTGAGCTCTCTAGCTCCGCTGCAGTCTTAGTATCCAAGGGGTAAAGAGGCAAGGAGGGAAAAAAAAAGGCTGCCTGGGTGAGAGCTGTTTTATACTGACTTGAAGCTCAGAACTTTTTAGGATCTGATCGCACTGTCCTCTGAGGCACCGTGTTTCTTTAACCCCCTCCAGCACAGTGGCTGTCCGAATCGGAAATGGGAACCAGTGTGGTTCTTTTTGCGAAGAAGCGGTGCTGTTGACACCGGTCAGGGAGTGGAGTGATAACTTTGCTATCCATATGGATGTTTGTTGTCTTGCTTTCTCATCTCCTTGCTACCTCTCTCCTTCTCTAAGCATGCTCAGGAGACAGAGTAGCACAGACTTCCTGGACGGGCCTCTGGCCCCAAAGATTCGGGTGAGCCCAGAGAGACCTATCTATATAGATTCTTTCCTTAATCCTGGAACTTAATCCTAGCCCAGTGGTGTTCTAGTGTGTGATAAAAAGGCAACAGTGCAAGCGTAGAACACACGGAAGAACAGAACTGGGGTGGGAGGAGCAGGATCAAGCTATAGACATAGAGATGGCAGGAGGAGGAAGAA
The DNA here is from genome assembly GCF_949786415.1 of Peromyscus eremicus. Taxonomy (NCBI): domain Eukaryota; kingdom Metazoa; phylum Chordata; class Mammalia; order Rodentia; family Cricetidae; genus Peromyscus; species Peromyscus eremicus. The sequence continues at coordinate 44,312,507 of NC_081422.1, read as the reverse complement.
GAAGACCTCTGTCCTCTTAGCCCAATCGCCGATCTACCAACTCTTCTAAAACATCAGGCTTCTATAATTGCTATGGCAATTACTCAAGAAGGGCTAGACGGTCCTTAACAATACGACCAATTTCAGCAGTGCATGATGGTCCAGGCCTACAATCCCAGGACTTGGAGCACTCAGAAGGCTGAGGCAAGAGGATTGCAACTTTGCAGCCCACCTAGCAAGACGCCACTTCAATAGAAACAAAACACTGTAGTAATAACAGCAACCAAAGCCCGAAAGCAGCAGCAGCAGCAGCAATAAGCATTCCTGCTTCCCATGGACTGATCAACCAGCCTGAGCTCCTGATGGCCTGGACCCACTCCAACCTGTTTCCATTGTCACAGAAGCACAAAGAAAGGCTGGGTGGGTCCCCAGTGTTGCTGTTGTTACAGCTAGCCTTTACTAGCACTCACTTGGAACCCAGAGAATATATTTGTCCTTCTTAAGCTTCTCGATCACCCTAATATCTTCAAATCTAGTGGGCACTCCTCTGCGGGCCCTTACTTGGCTTCTGAACAGTTTTTACCTGAATGCCAGTTTCCTCTGTTAGGTTCTGGTTCCCAAGACACCACTGTCTCAGCGTAGACTTCCTGCCTCTCCCGTGTCCTGTCTCAATTTCACTGTACCATCTGGATTCTCAGGGTTGGAACTTGGACCATTTTCTCTCCTTCTCCCACCCCTGTCCATACTTGGTCACTTTATCTTTCTCCCAGGTAAGAGACCATTCATTCTAATGACTCTCTCTGAAATGCTTATGCCCTGTGGTGACCTCTCTTCTGTACTCCAGACCCTTGTCTGGCCACCAATCTGATATCTTTGCTATTAGATATCTCTGATATCTGGGGGTCTCTCACAGGGAGATGCCACTCATCCAAACCTGAACCTTCTTCCTTATCTTCTCCCTGCCATACAAATTCTCCTTGTGTCTTTTGAACGATTTCATTTCCTTCTCTCTCCTTCTCACACCCACCAACAAATTAGGTCAATTCCATCCCCTGCCACCATCTCCCCAGGCACCATCATCTCTTCCCTAGATTCCTGTGGGGGCTTCTGATTGGGTTCCCCCCACTCTGTCCTGCCTCTCCACACTCTGTCCTGCCTCCCCTCAGCTGCTGGAGTGATGTTAGTTAGTTATTAAACTCCCCCAAGGCAGCTCACATCCCTGGACTGCTAAAAATGCTCCAATAGGCTTTCCTTGAACTTTGAATGAAATGAAAACTCCTCCCTTTCACCCTCAAAATGGCTCTTGTGTACTACCCTAGAGTTAGCCTGTTCCCTCTTATCATTCTGACTACTCTGGCATTCTGTTAGTTTCTGGAATCACCCAGGTTTTCCTAGGGCAGGGGTCCTCGAACAACTCTGGAGTGCATCTCTGCTCTTCACAAACGGTACCTCCTGTTCTTTATGTTGCAGTTTACAACCTTCTCCAAGGAGCCTTCTCTGATTCAGCGTAAATTATTCCCCGTCACTGTTTACCAAGGAACAACAGTTATTTCTTCCATGACTCTAATTAAATTGTACTTTGTTATCTTCATTTATTTACCTTAATGAGCCTATAAACAATTATTTATTTGTTCCCGTCCTTCTATCCCTGCTCTCTTCCTTCCCTCTTTCTCAACTACTGACACAGTGCCTTGAATGTGCTAAGTGTTCAACATACTGCTGTTGAAAAAGTGTCTGTTCACACTAAGCCCTCTACGAATATTATCTTAATCAACATTATAGTAAATCTGAAAGATGGCTGCTGTCTCAATCCAGTTTTATAGACAAGGAAAAGGCACTTCACAGCTGTAAGTTTGTTTACCTTACTATATAGAGCCTACAGGTTGAGAAGCTGGGATTTTGGCCTTGGCTCATCAAGCTTTGGGAGTTGAAAGCTCACTTCACTGCTTACTTACTGTGTGGAGTAAGAGGTGGTGTTGGTTTGAATGAGAAAGGCTCACATAGGCTCATGTATTTGAATGCTTGGTCCCCAGTTGGTGGAACTGTTTACAGAAGGGTTAGGAGGTGGTCTTGTGGGAGGAGGTGTGTCACTGGGGGCTGAGTTTTGAGGTTTCAAAAAGCCCACCCCATTCTCAGTTCTCTCTCTCTTTTTCTCCGCCTCACACTTGTGGAGTGTGTGAGCTCTCAGCTACTGCTCCAGCACTAAGCCCGCCTACCTGCTGCCAAACTCACTTCCGTGATGGTCATGGACATTAACCTCTAGAACCATGAACCCCAAATTAAATGATTTCTTTTATACATTTCTTTGGTCATGGTGCCCCTTCACTGCAATAGTAAAGTAACGAAGACAGAGACAGAAAGTAAGTTAGGCCTTTATTGAAAACCCAACTCTATTTTGTGATTTTTAAGACCTTGGCATGGGGTCTCCAGGTCTTTCTCCAGTTTTTTATACCACCTGTTCTAGAGTTTTTGTCTATTTATTTATTTGGACAAAACAGGAAGTTAGGTGTCTTGGGATGTGAACTCAGCTTAGAACCAAGGAAACATTTGAACTTATATTTTGTTCGCTAGCTCACTGTAGTTACCCAATGCTAGCTGTACATTCCATGGCCTGATTTGCATGATTTGATCCTGCTCCATCCTGCCATATGGATGTTAAAGAGAAGTATACCCAGATTGGCAGTTTGTGACAGTCCTCTGTGACTCGGTTTCCCATGGTGATGAAGTAAGATCTCAACAATATTCACATATCCAAGATGATCTGAGCCAAACTACAATTCTGGGAAGATTAGAAAAGATCACTCCTCAATTCTTAATAAAAACCAATGATTGGTTTTACAATAATAGAAAATCCATCTGAAAATTCATGTGGAATCTTAAAAGACCTTGAATGGTCAAAAGAATCTTGAAAAAGTAGAATGAGCTTGGCATTCTCTCATCTTGTGATTTTAAAACTTACTCCAAAAAAAAAAAAAAAAATTACTGCCAAACTCGTGTGGCACCAGCATAAATGCAGGTGTACAGGCCAATGGAACTGTAGCGAGTTAAACCCTAACTTGTGTGGCCAAGAGAATTTTGACAAGGATGCCGAGACTATCCAACAGGAAAGGGACAATTATTTTTTTCAACAAATGGTAGTACTGGGAAAACTAAACACACACACACACACACACACACACACACACACACACACGTTGTGTTCTCACCAATTACCATCTACAAAGATTAACTCAAAATAGATCCAAGACTTATAAGAGCTAAATATCTTAAAACCTTTAAGAGAAAATACACAGGGAAAGCTACGGGATATGGATTTAGCAGTAAATTCTTGAGTATGGCATAAAAAGAATGGGCAATAAGAGTTTAAATATAGTTAAGTTTCATGAAACATTTAAACTTTTATGTCTGAGAAGACGGACCAGCAGTAGAAACGCTACCCATGCAATGCAAAAACACTTTAAACTCATGGATCTGATGAGAGATTGCTATCCAGCTAATGCGAGGAATCTCTGTAACGTAGCAGTAACAAACAAAAATCCCAACTGAAAAACAAGCTTTCACAAGCCTTAAACAGTCATTTCTTCAAAAACGTGAAAATGGCCAATAGACACATGGAGACGTATTTGATATCAACAGGCACCAGGGAAATGCAAGCCAAGCCCACAATAAGTTAATACTTCATCTTGTTCCATTGGGATGGTTACGAGAAGAGGAAGAGGAAGGAAGAGAAAAGAGGAAGACTCAGAAAGAATGAACAAAATAAAGAACAAAGATTGTGGAGAAATCAGAGCTCTTACCCATTTTGCTGGGAATATAAAATGATGTGCAGTCTTTGTGGAAAAGTTCCTAGAAACTTCTCAAATGTTTAATGTAGAACTACTATATGAAGCAACAATCCTATATCTGGGTATACACCAAAAAGAACTTAAAGCAAAGACTCAAATATATTTATACACCTATGTTCAGCATAGCATTACTTTTACTAGACAAAAAAAAAGGCCACAAAGAAAAAAAATTCCTCCATTCATGGATGAATAGATGAAGTAAACATGACATACGTGGCACTATTCAGACTTAGAAAGGCAAGAAATTGACATGTGCTACAACATGGGTGAACCCTGAAAACAGGACGCTAAGTGAAACATGACAGGCATGAAAAGATACATATTGTATGATTCTTCTTACATGATTCCCTACAAGAATTATAGGAGCAGGACGTGGGCTGGTGATTGCCAAGGGACAGAGTAGGGGCTAGAGATGGTACGCCACAGACAAAGACTTTCAGCTGTGGAAGATGAGCAAATTCTGGGGTGGGTGCTGTTGATACTTGTATGATGTTAATGGACCTAGTGCCAAGAACTATCCGTGTTAAAATGGCAATGAATTGTTATGTACATTTAAAATTTTACAGCCACAGAGAAGGAAAATTTAGCTTTCTCCAACTTGATACTTTAATTTACAGATTAACTCCTGACAGCAGGTATTATACCAAGCAGCCTGGACTCTCCCTGCAGGGCCAGGGGATGCTCTCATCTCTTAGCTGTCCCTTAAATATTGCTCACAGTTGAAGATCAAATTCCAGAGGTAGCCTGAGTCTGGTGACTGTTCAATGTGAGGACATTGTAACTATTTTGGAACCCTTAGGGGGCAATTTAAGGCCTTATTATACCTTGTTGTGACCCTTCTCTCTTCCTGACCTCTTTCCCTTCCCTTCCCACAAAGAAGTTGATCCCCAAAGCCCCTTACTGCCACAATAAGAAACAGAGCAGAAGAAAACAGCACTCCTTCTTCAACACATTACTTCAACAGATGCCAGAAAAAAATCGTCATAACAGCTATATTAATATATGATGAGTGGGATTTGAAAGACAGGCTTTGAAGTTGTGCAGTGTGCAAACTGTATAGAGAAGGCATAGTTCTGGGTCGATCCCTGTCTTCTTCCCCTGCCTTGGAAGTTCCCAGTATTAGTCATGTGGAATTACTGATGAACACCCAGAAGTCCTTAATCAGTGCCTGGCCTCGTCTTGAACAGGGAGGGTAGGAAGCTGCTTCCACCTCATCCTGCAATAGAGCTCAGAAATATGAGAAGCAAGGCGTAGACTGAGGGCTCCCTAGGAGCTTTCACTCTCTAGATTTATGGGCTCCGGTTCATCCCTTGGCCCTAATATTTTCCAGGATCATTCTCAGCACTTTGGACACATTTTTTTTTCTATCTTATTTTAGCTCTGTGTCACTTCTTATGTTGGTCTTAAGCTTCTGTTCTTCCCAGAGCACATTTTACCTAGGACAATATGAAACAAAAATCTTAGGGTAGCTGTGAATCCTGGGATCATATTTGGGATTTGTGCCAGTTGGAATAGGAATGGCCCGCGTAAGCTCATTCAGTGCTTAGCCCATAGGGAGTGGCACTACTAGGAGGTGTGGCTTTGTTGGAGTAGGTGTGGCCTTCTTGGAGGAAGTGTGTCACTGTGGAAGTGAGCTTTGAGGTCTCATATGCTAAAGCTAGGCCTAGTGACACAGTCTCCTTCTGCTGCCTGTGGATCATGTAGAACTCTCAGCCACTTCTCCAGTACCATGTCTGCCTGAACGCCACCATGACCCACCATAATGATAATGGACTAAACCTCTGAACTATAAGCCAGCCCCAATTAAATATTATAAGAGTTGCCGTGATCATGATGTCTCTTCACGTCAGAAGAAATCCTAAGTAAGACAGGGTTCTCCTTAATAATAGAAATAGGAAACCAGGACTAAATAGAGACACTGTACGAGAACCTAGACCAAGTTCGTTTGTCAAAAACAGTGTTATATTGAGTTAGTGTATAAGATCACAGAGGCTGTGAGCAGGAATTGGCAACTAATTTAATTTATGTTATAACCAGATAACACCACCATCATGTCAAAACAGAAGCACAGAGAGTTGGGGTGCAGGTCAAGTGTCAAACACTTTCCTGGCATGCACAAGACCCAGTTCTGAAAAATAAGCATGTAAATAACAATAAAGAAAACACATGTAGGAACACCCCTTTTAAGCTTCCTTCTCCTTCAAACTTACCTCCTCCTCCTTTTCCTCCTCCTCCTTCTCCTCCTTCTCCTTTTCCTCCTTTCCTTCCTCCTCCTCCTTTTTGTCATATCACATTCACTGCTGTCACCCACTGCTAGAACCAATGCTCCCTTTCCCTGGCTCCTTCCTTCTCATCCTTTTATCCTGAGGATAAAGATGTCTCTTTCCCAATATCTCCACAAATCTGCTCTCACAGAGCCCACTGAAGACCTTCCAAATGGCCAAATCCTAGAAGATCTTTTAAACTATTTTTTATTTTAACTACTTTGAAAGTTTCTGTTTCCTTTAGGTTTTTACAGCGTGTTTCATTTTCCTGTTTCTTTGTCTACTATTCCTCTATTACGTTGGCTACTCCTTCTGCACATACCTTAAACCAAGGAAAGCCCCCATTGATATAGTATCTCCCATGTCCTGCACGTCACCACTGGAAGACGCCTTCTATGCCTCAGACCCAGAATGTCCAGAGCTGGCATCTTTGCTCCTGTGCTTACCATCTCATCTGAATCTCCCTTCCTTTCCTATTCCCTGTCCCTGTCACCAGCAGCTTTTCAACTGCCAACATAGGAAGCTTTGATCTCACACCTTTCTTTAGATTTTTTAGATGTCTCCACATCAGTCTCCTGTCTAAAAGGACAACCCCTCTGTACCTAGGAACTCCCTGTGGCCCTCCCCTTTTCCTATTATTCCCTTTCATACTTATCATTGCTTATATATTAGCTGTCTAATGATTTATCATCTGTATTCTCTGTAAGAATGCAAGTCCACTACTATCAACCCCTGCGTCTAGAGCAGTACCAGGTGTTTACTTGATACTCTGTAGATATATGTGGAATGAATGAAGGGAACTTGGTGTTTCTTCTTCTAACTTAGGTCTAGTCTTGGGAACATTTTGAAATTCTGTTGTTTTCTTCTTGGAATCTCTTTGTTTCCTTTCCCACTACACTGCCTGAAACCAGGACCTACCATCCATCCCAACACTGACCTGGCTATGTGGCTGGCCTCTGGCTGTGGCTGGCCTCTTAGATGACACAAATAAATCTCCCTTCGTACACATAGTCTGGGTGTCTCCTTCCTCCTTCCTCTACATGGACCCTTGGGACTCTGAGAGCTGCTGTATGTATGAATAACAGCCTAGATTCTCTCTCTCTCTCTCTCTCTCTCTCTCTCTCTCTCTCTCTCTCTCTCTCTTTCTCTCTCAGTAGACGTGCATAGTCAGCCATGGCTTTATTAAATTTAAGAAAAATTGTTCATGGGCAGAGTGTGGAAAAAGAACACAGAAGAAAGCTGTAGAAGTGGGGACCAGCGATCCACACTGTTAAAGGAACGTTGCAGAGATCCTAGGGTTGTGGACTGGAGTAGCTGGGACAGAATTCTAGAATGAGTCATGACAATAGAGAACAGCTACACAGCATTGGGAGGGGCTGGAGAGAGACAGAAAGGGAAAAAAAGTCTATTCATACTGAAGTGAGATAGGATTTCCACACTTGTCTACATCTAAACGCTAAAAATAGGGGCATCTGGGGCGAAAAGTAGTGAGGAATCTTTTAATTCTACTGACATGGGCTGTAAGAATCAAAGCTTGCAGGGATGGGTGTGCCTCTCACTCTGGGTGGTAAAATTAGAAAAAAATTATTTGAGTGTTCCAACCTTCACTCCTTTCCACCCTTGGCCCACTCTCTTCAGTTTTCCCTGCACTGAAAACTTCATTAGCAAAGAGTCTGATACATTCATCCACATAAAGTTATAAGGTATACTGTGGTCTTTTTACACACTGGCAAAAGACAATGTGGAGCCAAAGACAGCCATCAGAAACGTATATAAATGCATGACAACCAGATTTCAGTCTCCTCGATAAATACTTGATACAAACAGCTCATGGAGAGGAAAGGTTCATATCAGCTCATGGCTTCAGAGATCTCAGTCTGTGGCGCCTTCATCTTGCTGCCTTTGGGCTTGGTGTAAGAGAACACATCATAGTAAGGAATCTGAGGAAGAAAAAAACCTCTCATAGTCAGCAGAAAAAGTACCAGAGAGAGGAGAGGGACAAGGTTCGTGGTATCCCTTTCAAGTTACAACCTCAAGTGATCTAGCTTCCTTCTCGTCCCCAACACTGAATGTTCTATCCTGCCCTAGTTGAGCCACACTGGGGCCAAGATTTGACTTCTTGGGCCTTGGAAGAATATTCCAGATCATACTACAGTAGATGTATATCTATCAAACACAGGACTAAGTACAGTGGCTGCCCAACAATGAATTGATGTTCATAAAAGTATATCATCAAACTCGGAGAGCAATCTAAACATCCAGTGTTGGGGGAAACGCTATGGAGACATCCATCGAAGAAATATTATAGAGCTATTTAGAGAGCTTTTCTCATGGCTGCAGGGAAATGCTTATATGACATTAGGAAAAAATCAGCAGGCTTCAGATTGCTCGTAGAATGTGCTAATTATAAAAATTGTACGCAGGGCTAGGGAGGTAGTTTAGACTGTAAATTGCTTGTCTTGCAAGCTGGAGTGCCTGAGCTTAAACCCCAGAAGCCAATTTTATTGTTGGTTTGTTTAAGCCAGGTGTGGCAGTGTACTTGTAAGCACAGATCTCGGGAGGTGGAGACTGTCAGAGCCATGGGGTGACTACCCAGCCAGCCTAGGCTGCGAGATGAGAGCTCCAGGATGGTGAGGGATGCTTCTCAAAAAAGGAGGAAAAAAAGAAGGTGGACAGTGCCTAAGGATCAACACCCAAAGTTATCTTCTGACATCCACACCTACTAATACACATGCTGTACACACATGTACACTTGCATACACACACACACACACACACACACACACTTATTTGCCTACAAAGAAGACTTAGAAAAACTGTGTCTATCTTTAGAATCTGTGGGGCATAGAGATATAGAGATATTCATTGACTTTTCTGTTTTTTTGTTTTTTTTTTTTTTTGAGACAGGGTTTCTCTGTGTAGCTTTGCACCTTTCCTGGAACTCACTCTGCCTCGAACTCACAGAGATTCGCCTGCCTCTGCCTCCTGAGTGCTGGGATTAAAGGCGTGTGCCACCACCGCCCAGCCTTTTCTGTATTTTTGAACTGTTTATGATCAGTATAAGGTAAACATTACGAAAGTGAACATGAAAAGTCCCTGGGGGGAAAAGAGTGCTTCCCATGGATCTCTGGAAATCCCAGCATGTGGTGTGGTCTACTGGGTACATTATGCAGGAGGAGAAGAGAGCTGGGGGGTGACTGGTCAGCCAGCAGAAGGTGGTTTTTCTGACTGCTATAGCATCAAAGAGCCTGTCCTTTAAAGTAAATGGCAGGGCTTGGGCGTATGGGTGAATTGGTGCTTTCCTGTTGGAGGGTTTCACTGTGCAAGGCTAACATAGTCAAGAAATCTCCAGAACACCCTCAACTGTATTTCTTGTGCAACTCAAGCCCTGTTCAGGTGGGAATATGTGCTGATTTCGCTCTGTTCCCCATCCTCTTCTTTTAACAAACAAGGCTGTGTGATTAATGGAAGTCTTTGTGTTGATATCTCAGTCATATTGGATTTTCATAGCTTTAAGAAGGGGGTTGTGCTCTGTTGAAGGAGAATGCTTAATGTTGCTCCCATGCCATAATACCTACAGAAAAGTCAGCGAGAAAGAGGGAGAGAGGGGGCGGGATTCCAATACTGTAAGCAGTTTCTGGTTATTTCTGGATATTACTTCTGGATGTCTCTGCGTTTCCTTCTGACTGGCTTCCCCACCCCCACTTTCTAGATATGAGATGTGCTACTGTTTGTTGCTCCCTCTGTGGGAAGGTAAACTTCATAGCCAAGAGAAAGGAAACAAACAACAAAACAAACCTCCGCAACCCTCATCTCTCTCCAAATTTCCAGTTTCCTTCATTTCAAAATAAAAAACAAACAAAAACAAAAAACAAAAAAAAACAAAAAACCGAAGCCGTATGCTTCCTATTGCAAGGACTTTAGTAACTAAACGGAGGGATTCCACAACTTTGAAAATCTAACTCAATCAAAAATTCTTTTCTTTTCCTTTTTTTCTTTTGGTAATTATTAAAATGTTCAAATGTCTGATTAAGGAACGCTGGAGGAAAGAAGGATCTGCGAAGGCATGAATGAAGGAAAAGGGTGAAAAGAAGAAATCCCAGCTCAGCCTGGAAGGCTGCGTGTGAAAGAGCCCGGCTCCCTTGGAGACTCCAGGCCGTGTTTTGCAGGCGGCCGCATCTGCCTCCCCTGTCTCTTACCTCCTGGATGTGAGGAACTATTTGTGGTCGGCGTGGTGGAAGGACACAGTGAGGTTCTCACCTCCGCCCCCCGCCCGTCGCTCGCATCCCCAGTTCCATCAAAGCCAACCCGGACCAGCGCAGGGATCTCCGAGTTGCGAGTGTGCTGAGGCTGGGACTGTCACTCATTCTCCGCTCAGCGCGTGAACGCAGCTCGGCAGTGGCTGGCAGGAAACAATTCTGCAAAAATAATCATACCCAGCCTGGCAATTGTCTGCTTCTCGGTCCGTTGCTCCGCCGCCGTCCACAGTCGCTAGCAAGGGGAAGGCACAGAATTTACCGCGGCCAGAACATCCCTCCCAGCCGGCAGTTTACAATGCTGCGAACTACGGATCTCATCTGGACTTTGTTTTTCCTGGGAACTGCAGGTACATTTTTTTAAAAAATTGTATATGGGGTTTGCTAATTGTCCGCTAGCCCCTGTCCTTCCTCCCTCTGCCCGAGGAACACGGTTCTTTTGGGAGGTTTTGTGTGTAAAGCTAAGACCTAGCATTTTCACTGAGCTGAGCAGAGAGCGCATCGCATCGTCCTTGCTGTCCAGCCAAACCCGTGCCCTCCGGGACGGCGCTGGACGCGGCTGCCTCCCTGCTCGGTGGCGGCCGCGCACGCCCTTCCCACTTGTGTGCCCGCGGAGGTGGGACAGGGGTATAGGACCGAGATGCTGCGGTGATGGAAAGCTGGGGAGCGCTGCTTTGCCTTCCCCGAAGGCGGGCGGCGGGGATGCGCGGCTCGGGTGGTGTCGCCCCCGGGCTCGTCTTCCACCAAGAGGGGCTTGTCAAGGTTCGGGAAGAGTGAACAATAAAGCTGGGGCAGCTTTCCCCCATCGTTATGTCCTGGGGTGTGATAAAGTCGGGCTCACAACCTTCGTGCACTCCCCCTTCTTCCCCGCCCCGAATAACGGTTTGCAAAATGGGGCAACCCTGGGCAGCACCGCAGGGCCGTGTGGTCGTTCCTGCACCCCCGTGCAAATGACGTTAGTTTTTCATTTGCCAAATTGCTGGGTAGTTGCAAAGCCTGCCCTCGGCCAGGAGCACGGAGGGATGGGAGGGTCCAGCGCCGCGTTTTGACAGGAGGAAGTGCAGAGGGGCGGAGGGCGAGGAGGGCGTGATCCGGTCTGCCTGGTGTGTGTGCGCGCGCGTGTGCGCGCGTGTGCCTTTACACGCACCGAGAGCCTAGGGTTGCACGGTGCCAGCGAAGAATGGCAGGTAGCCAGCTGCCCGAGACACCTCGCCCAGTCTTCTTTCTCTGGGCAATGTTCCTGATCCTGGCAAAGTGTGAACAATGGGGCGCTCAGGAGAAAGACCATAGCAATGTTGTCGCGGGTGGCGGGGGTTGTGCCGCCGCCCAGAGATCCTCAGCATCCCGGAAGGGGGGGGGGACATTGCATTTTGGCTATTTCCATCTTGGCTTCCCTGGAAAATTCTTCAGTGTGCCCACCCTCCTCGCCAGCTGCTGCCCCCACACCATCCAAGGATTTGCGCTTTGGCGTCCCTGTGGACTGGGAGAAGGGGAGAAGAAAAGGCCGCTGGGGCCGCGCAAAGAGCTGGGTGGGATGGGCTGACAGCTGGGGCGGGGGGCGTGTGCTGCCAAGCACCAGCTGAAAGCAGGCTAGTCGTAGGGGACCGCACATGGTTGTCGCTTCTGCCAGACGTAGCTGTCTGTACCTGTCCTGGATCGCTGGGTGGGGAGTGAGCAGGGCGGCCCCGGGAGCACCCAGCGCGCCCCCCTCTGTGGGCACCAGGAGAGCAGTGCTGGGCCACCGCCTCCAGCCAACTCCGGTCGGCGACCAATCAGAGCGAGGCTGGCTGGGCGGGAAGCCGCGAGAGGCTTTTATTGCGGCGCGGGTGGCGCCCGAGCTGCCAAGACCGTCTTCGGGTGTTCTAGCTTAACGGTCTCGCTCGCCTCCCGCTAGGAGAGACCCCGCCCTGATACTGTCCCTAGCTGCCCGGCAGTTTCTGAGGACATAAAATGGGGAAGAGATGGGCGCTGGGACATCTCTTGATCCAGCTAGCTCATGCTCGCTCACTCGTGCCTCTTTCACGCTGGCTTGTAGCATCCTGGCTCCCCCTCCTTGGTGCACAGTTGCGCTGGAGTGCTTTGCTTGCTAGCACAGAGGACAGTATCCCCCAAGATGTGGCCCGGAGCATAGACGCGCGTGCGCTGACCCTCTGGCCAAGGACTAGACGCTGGGCTAGAGGGGCGTGGCGAGGCGTGGTAGGGCGTGTCTTGACAGGGCGTGCCGACTGGGTCCTCGCTACCACCAGGCCCAGGACTGGCAGGGGCGTTCCCTTCTCTGTGGTGCTGTGGGTGACCTCCTCTTAGGGTGTGTTTATTGAGACTTTCCTTCTGGATAGGAGCGTGACAATGGAGACCTCATCTTCCACGATGTGTCTTTTTAGGAGCTCCTGGTGGTCTTCTCCATGATGGAGATGGGTGTAACCCTCAGTGTTTGGATCCCGCGTGGAAGCTGAGGGAGGGAATCCTACACTGGTGTGTTCTCGGATGCTCAGGCGAGCGAGGCTGGCATCCTGACTAGGGTTCCCTGGAACGAAAGCATCCTTATTCTGCCCTTAAGATCAGAGGGTGAGGATGAGAAAGAAGCACACACTAGACTATTTAACAAAAGAAAGAAGTGGGTTTACAAAGAGAATTTTCAATTAAAGTGTTGTTTTTAGCAGCCTAAAAAAAAATCCAGAGAATTCAAGTCAAAGGGTTAAGAAGAATCTAAAAGAGGGATATATATATATGCATACCCTCCTCCCCCTTTTTGGCTGCTTTGCTGTAGGGTATCCACAGACAATGGTATAATTCAACTCTGTTATTGGTGCACACGAAAATGTAGATACAAGGAGAGCTAACCATAGCGCTCCTTAATGAATATCCTAGCGCATAATAAACAAATCGGGTGCTGCCTGGTCTCATTGTAGGTGCCTCTTCTGCCCCCTTAGGAATAAAAAGACAGGTTGCATAATTGCATAGTAAATTTGAATCTGTGGAAGCAGCGTTTGTTGGATGTTGGCTGACGGAATGAGGTGCTTGGACGAGCTGGAACGGTTAAAACACGTGCTTAGCTGACAATTTTAGTCCTTTGCTAGTCTAACCTATAAGAGCTAAGGAATAGGTAGGAATGGTTTTTCTTTTTTTTAAAAAATTTTTATTTTGCAATGCAATTAAGTTCTACATACAGGCACAGATTCCCTTGTTCTCCCCCCTCCCGCCCCCCTCACCTTCCCCCCAGCCCGCCCCCCATTCCAATCTCCTCCAGGGCAAAGCCTTCCTCACAGACTGAGATCAACCTGGTGGACTCAGTCCGGGTAGGTCCAGTCCCCTCCTCCCAGGCCGAGCCAAGGGACCCTGCATAGGCCCCAGGTTTCAAACAGCCGACTCATGCAATGAGCACAGGACCCGGTCCCACTGCCTGGATGCCTCCCAAACAGATCAGGCCAATCAACTGTCTCACCCACTCAGAGGGCCTGATCCAGTTGGTGACCTCTCAGCCATTGGTTCATATTTCATGTGTTTCTGTTTGTTTGGCTATTTGTCTCTGTGCTTTATCCGACCTTGGTCTCAACAATTCTCTCTCATATAAACCCTCCTCATTCTCGCTAATTGGACTCCCAGAGATCCACCTGGGGCCTAGTCATGGATCTCTGCATCCAGATCCCTCAGTAGTTGGATGAGGTTTCTAGCACGACAATTAGGGTGTTTGGCCATCCCATCACCAGAGTAGGTCAATTCGGACTGTCTCTCGACCATTGCCAGCAGTCTGTTGTGGGGGTATCTTTGTGGATTTCTGTGGGCCTCTCTAGTACTTTGTTTCTTCCTATTCTCATGTGGTCTTCATTTACCATGGTCTCCTATTCCTTGTTCTCCCTCTCTGTTGTTGATCCAGCTGGGATCTCCCACTCACCCAAGCTCTCTTTCCCTCGACCCTCGCCCTTCACTACCCCCACTCATGTCCAGGCTGTTCATGTAGATCTCATTCCATTTCTCTGTCATTGGGCGATCCCTGTGTCTTTCTTGGGGTCCTGTTTTCCAGGTAGCCTGCCTGGTGATGTGGGAATGGTTTTTCTAACAGCGTAATGCCATGCTTATAAGAAAGAAGAAATTTAGTATAAAAGGTAGCATACATGTAACATATACCTAATATCTCTTACTAAACAATTGAAGATGCATTTCATCAAAGTCTGTTGTGAGATCAATTACACAGACCTCTATTTTTTTTTACATTGATTTTCATTTACAATGGGAAATGTGAAGTTTGAACAAAATTTAAAGGAACACAATAAAGCCATACTTAATATGGAAAACCTTTTACCACTCCCAACTCTTTCCAAAAACATGTTGCTGTCAATAAACTTTAGCATTGAAATGAGTTTAGAATTCATTTAAAATGTAACAGGACTAAAGACAAGTGGAGATTATAACCCAGAATTGTGGAACTATGGCCCTGCATTTATTGAAGTTTTTCTATAAATGTTGTTGTTTCTGTTCAGCTTTTGGGGGGACAGGATCTCTGTATAGCCCTGGCTGGCTTGGAACTCACCATCTAGACCAGGTTGGCCTTGAACCTTTGCAGAATTCTCTTGCTTCATCTTCCCAAGTGATATTATAGCCATGAGCCACCATACCAGCTTATTTAAGGGTTTTGCTCCTGCCACTAATAAAGTCCTGAAGATTGACCTGCCCTGCTAGGTTTTCGTTTATCCCATGCTGGCCATGTTACTACATTTCTCCCTCCACCAAGGGATTGAACTTGATGCCTTCTTTCTAGGTACCTTTACTCCGGGTCTCTTTCTTTTTAACAATATTGTGATAATAGCAGAAAGCTGTACCTCAGGTCTTTGTATAGGAAAACATTTTTTCCTAGGTCTTTCCATTGTCGTTTAGTTAAACTAAGAATTGCTCATTTAATGGGTGAGTACTTCCCTGAGCTTAGTCTAAAATTAAGATAGGTAGGACCTTAACCAGTAAGATGGCCTAGTCGGTACTGGTGCTTGCCACTAGGTCTGATGACCTTAGATGGATCCCCAGAACACACATGATAGAAGAGAGGGCTGACTCTTCCAAGTTTCCCTCTGTCCTCCACACACATGACAAAAATAAATACAAGTAAGAAAAAAACTCAGGGCAAATGCCAAACAAAACAAAACAAAACAAAACAAAAAACCCCAACAATATTAGAAAAATGAAGGCATTGGTGTGTTATTTGTAGCAGATATGGTTATTGACTCCAGTCAGCAAGTAATCCAAGGGAGAAATTAGTTACATGGAGCCCCAGCTTCTAAGAGCCTTTGAAGTGTTTCCCTTTGGAGTATACTTATCATTAATTGAATTCTTCTGATAGGTAATCTATAACTCAATGTAAATAATCTCTAAATTTTCCTGTCACTGAGAACAATGTCTTAATTGCCTTTCAAAATAAATAGCACCATTTTGTCAGTCAGAATCTAATCTTTACTACGACAGATGTTTTTCTTCTTGCCAGAACTCAGTTTCTTAAAATATAGACAGCATTTGTAAACTTCACACTGCTTGAGATATGGACTTTGGGATTTCTGGTGCAACTACTTTATTTATTTATTTGTTTTTAAATGATGAGGCTGTGTTTCGTATTAGTTTGATGGATTCCCCCTATTAACATCATCGGTGTTAAAGAACTATGGCCGCTCTCCAGACTGCAAGTGGCTTCCTTCACTGGTGCTGGCAGACCTCCAAAGGTATTTTACAGTCTTTCTCAACTTTGTGGGAAATGAGTGATTGAGTACCTGTTGCTGAAGGACATTTGAACTGTCTCTGACAATCTTGGGCCTGTGATGACAGAGACCAGAACCAATTGGCAAGGAGGGAGGCAGGGGCTGCACCTGTCTCCATCTATCTGCCCAAACAGTTGGAGCCTGGGAGGAGACAAAGGCACTTGGAAAGACTCTCCTGTGCTGTTGAAGTGTGGAGCTGGAGAACGTATGAATGCTTTATGGTGTCAAGATAAATATTTGAATGCAAACTCCATAATGGATAATTCTTCAGTTTGGTGATCTAACAAACCTATAGACTAAGGAATGTCTGGAGTTTTAAAAGAAATGGCAGCAAGTTATGAACAGCATTTTTGCTAATCTTAAAACCCCATTATGAGTTAAACAAAATTCAAAGCATGAATCATCAATAATGCTCATTTCAGCTGTGAGTCAAAAGACCAAGGCTCAGATACCTTTTGCTAGAAAGGAAAAATTCTGAGTAAAATTAAATAGAGAACTGTGCATGCTTTTTAATATACTCCCCAAGTCTCAGCAATATTGTAAAAGGTAGCCTCATAGGAAAGGCAGAATTTTACAAGGACCCTTCTGAATCCTAATGATTAGGTTTTGTGATGCCTGGAGATTTTAGTATTAAAAAATAGTTTAGCAAGAATGTTTTTGATAACACAAGTAGACACGCTTGCTCCTGCAGGACACTGGAATCTAGAAGTCAATCTGAAGGTTATGACTATGGCCTTGTCACCTCCAGCCCTTTGTGTTATTAACTCCTGAAGCCCATGTAGAGGGATGTAAATGATCTGGCACTGGCAACAGTGCCATTGTGCCCTTTCGTTTCAGTCTGTTGAAATACTGTCTCTCGGCTGCAGATGCTCATTAGGGACAGTGCCTTTTGATGTCGGTCTGGGTGCCAAATGGCCTCCTTTCAGGCAGTTTCAATACATTGTACTTAAAATGCTCTCAGGCCATGTCTACCGGCAGCCACTGAGTTAACTGGTTTTCGGTTAGGTTGACACACTTCTCCCTCCCTGCGGTAATAATTTAGCTTCTAAGCAATCAGGGACTTAAAAAAAAGACTGCAGTGGAAGGACCTATCTCATATATGGGGCATCAAAGATTTAAATGGACCTGTTATGCATTCTTTCCATCTTGATCTATGTAATGCTTTCTTGATTGCAAAGATCATGTGGCTGATGTGACTTCAAAGCCTTCCGTCTAACCTGCATCCTACTACGTACTCAGTGAGTACTTTTTGATGTGAAGCTGAGAACACTGCAGCATCTGAGCTCCCTCTATTTCTGTCTTGTATAATTCCTGGGGGATAACATTATACAAAGCCTTTGGTTGCCTCTTCTCCATTGGTTTCCGATTACCTCATCATTTCACAACATTCCTGGTAATTTCACACTGTTTGAGATCCTGTTACATATTCTCTTAAACAGTGGACCAGATATGTTTATCAAATGCCAAATTTTAACTCTCCGCTCTGTGGGGAGTCACAGTGGAGTGTGATGATGTAATTTCCGCTGTCAGGGAAGCCTGCGATGAGTACTCAGGCTTGGAGATGAAGAGAGGTACTCAAGCTGGGTTGAAGCTTCAGCCACCTTGAATGGGTTGTGTTCCACATTTTAGTTTCTTCTCCTGTGAAATGGGAAATATTAGTGTGCTCTGTGTTGGAGTCCTGACTATTGTGGAGACCACAAGAATTCAATGGATGTGAACTGTGGGTATTAAATGAGGAAAATGGATGTATCTGGAGCTAGAAAAAAAATGACTTAGACATGGTGCTGTCTTTTGGGAAGATGTTAAGAAGAGCATTGGGGAACTATGGCTTTGTTAGTGGTCAGAAGTGGACTTGAAGAAATGGTTGCTAAGTGTCCCTACGCTGCCACATGTACTGCAAATACTTGAGGGGAAAGTGCTTTGATCATAAGATGGAAAGCCATCAGTACAAGGATGGATCTAGGTTCCATGGGCCATGGAGGTTATACAATTTTGACTGTCTGTAAGAAAATTCACACCCCCCTTGCTTCTGCAAGGATTTAGGAAACGAATGACCATGAGAAGACATTCCCAGGTGCCCATCTCTCAGGGCCTTGGAAGGCACTCATGTCGTTGAGGGCTCTGGAGAACTCTGGTCTTGCTTTAGCAATTGTGCTCTGGTCTGTTTGGATCTCCCTGCTTCGGAATGTAGGTGAACAGTTCCAGCTTGTTGAGCATGGACCTTACACCACTTGCGTTGCTTTCAAGCTTAGAATCATGTATCAAAATCAAGGTTATTTTTGCAAAGAAGCCACTTGACCTTTATTTTCCAGAGAATCTGAAGTGAGATCTAAGGTATTCTACGATTTCTCACTGCAGGTATTTTTGTAAATTACCGACTCGAATAAAATAGAGTAATTACTATGCTTATTCAAATGAATCAGACATAAATACCCTACTGGCTGGGCAGGAAGTAGCCCTGCCAACTAATGGTGACTTGGGAAGAAGGCTGTAGAATTTTATTAGGTAGCTAAAAGCAGATAACATGGCCCATAATACCAATTATTATATCTTAATCATCAGTATGTAGTTTATGGAACCATTGTATCCTTTGATCTTCATATCATTTATTTGGCAAATATTTACTAAGGGCTTGCTCTGTGCCTGTATTGGAAGCAGAGTGGTCAGCTAAACCTATCGACAGTGTTTGTAGGCAGCTTCTAGGCTAACAGTGCAGAGGAATACAGCCGTTAAACAAGGAAAAGGCATGCACACATTGATAATGGAGTATTTTGCTAAAACCTGAGAAAGGGGACAGGGCACTGTGCGAGTTTGGGAAGAGGAAGTCCACGTCTTATTGGATGTTTGGAGAAACGAAGGCAGAATTAAATAACTGTCCAATAGGAGAGACAGATGGTATTCTCATTTTAAGGCATGACTGATGAACTGCCCGGAACAATGAATAGCAACAGGCAAAGCCAAATTCTTTTATCTAATAAAAATTCCTAACATCTGGAGGTCAAACAGTGTCAGAGATTGCGCCTGGTTTCAGTTTATAAAGTCAAGAGGGACATGCTTCTGCTTCCAGAGCTTTCCATCTTACAAATAGAGATATGATTCCATGGTGGTTTTTTGTTGTTGTTGTTGTTTTGTTTTGTTTTTGACCACAATAAAGGAAGCAATCAATTCTGCTTGGGGCTCTCTTGAGCTTTGCTTAGGAGATGAGTCTGCCTTCATGAGATGGAGCAAGAAGAAGAGATGATTCAAAAGGAGCAAACACTTGAGCCAAGTCTATGCAGTTGAGTTTGGGGAACAGGGACAGGATATGACCAGAGAGTAGAAGAAAGAAAAGGAAGACCTGAGAAAATTATTTATTGGGGTGTGGCTGGCCCATAATTTCTATAAGTCAACTGCATCTACACTCTTTCTAAAGGATAGTTTGAAAACAAGTAACCTTGGAAAAGATAGTAACAAACTTGCATGCTTGGCTCTGCACTGAGTCTAACCGAAGTGAAGAGGCATGGTGGCGGGACATTGTGGGGAGCTGTGGGGTTTGCACATCTGCTAAACACACTGACATTCTGCAAGTTCTCACTTTTCTGAGTGTGTATCCCTCTGCACTCCTGAGCTCCTGATGCCCACACCACCTACCAGGTTTTGTCGAGCTTAAATAAATAGTAAGTACTCAGTAGGTGTTTTTACAGCATTTAGTTTATCTTGAGGCAAGAGATTTTATCTAAAATGTTTGTTTAAAGAAAGTTTACTGTGACTGTCTTGTGCATGGCTCTTAGTGAGAGGCTGAAGAAGAAAATAAAACTATTTTGGCTCTGTAGAAGCTTCCATGTGGTTACAAAGAAAGTTTTAATTTAGTTCCCATAGTTAAGTTATGAAAGATACTGTGTGCCTAGTCCCTAAGCGAAGGATCCAGGTCACAACTACTTGGATAGGCAGAAATCTCCTGGATTGCTTTTAATATCTGAAAAAGACGTGGAGAACTGAGAATGTGATCCAGGCCTTTAGGGACCATGGGTTAGTGGGGCAAAGAGGACCTGTTTCCTCATGGAAGGAGATGGGACTGCAGGGGGGTTGCTATGAGGAGAGTTTAAGGTGGGCATGGCGGGTCACATTAAAGTCGTAAATGCTAGACGAATGAAATGTGTATGGCCCGAGATGTAAAACAGTCATTAAAAACAAACAAACAAACAAACAAACAAACAACCATGTTTGAGAGGATGATGGGAATAGGTAATGACGCATGTGCAGTGCTGGACTCCTTGTGGCGTTCACTCTGAGTTAGCAGAAAGGTAAATAGGAACAATCAATTGGTGGAGGAATTTTGGTTTTTTTGTAGCACCAAATGCAGTGGTTGCGCAGACCAAAGAGTTAGTGAAAAGATGTGTCCTTGTAAGATCCAAAACATAATGAAGACCTAGAGTCTGAGAGAAGAGGGTCCAGATAAATTGACCCAGAGACCAGCAGAGTTCAAGAAAATGCTGGCTGTCTATAGTAGGAAGACTCAAGTACGGAGAGAGGAGGCACTTGGATTTAGAATCAAATGATTATGGTCTGAAATTTGACTCTCTTCTGACTAGCTAAGTGAATTCATGGACATTACTTATCTCCTTTGAGCACTGATGTCTCCATTTCAACAGAATAAAATAAGAACATATGTGTAAAACTCATTATAAATGAAAATACAACTCTACCCTTTATCAAGAGAAATATAGTTGAATGGTTTTTACAAAAAGTCATTTTATTTGTACCAGAAAGTCTGCTTAGTGTGGAGGAAACCACTGTGATATATTTTATAGAGCAGCTAATTTTGAAAAGGGATCATTTTAAATGACTTTGGAGGTAGGTAGTGGGCACAGGTGAGATGTCCTTGATGGAGAATCAAAGTGAGGTTCATGGTATCCAAAATGGAAGATGCCGGAGAGAGACTGGGTTTCTTTGCTTTCATCATTATCTTTTGAATTTTGAAGGACAGGGTCTCATTTTGTAGCCCAGGCTAACCTGGATCACACTTTGTAATGCAGACTAGCCTAAAAGGTGGACTTCTGAGTTGTTGGGATTACAGACATAATGTCCAGCAAGACTGAGGTTTTTTTTTTTTTTTTTTTTTAAGTTGCAAACTTAGCATGGTACTGTTAATAAAATGTGGAAATTGGACATTGTTGGTTTCAGGGAAAATCTGGGCATCCTAATATCTTAACTTATTATTTTCTAAGCAGTGCATAGTGATATTTGTACAGTTGGCTTCTATATACATTAAGAAGGAAGGAAGGAAGGGAGAGGGGAAGGAAGAATGGATTGCAACAGTGGAATGAATTAGAAAAAGAGTATTTTATTGTAGGTCTTGTGAAACATTTGTTTCTGGTGTGTGTTTGTGTGTGTGTGTGTGTGTGTGTGTGTGTATGTGTGTGCACAAGATCTGACCCGTTGTGATGGAAAACATACGGTAATGCAGGTCAAAATACTTTGACAGTACTGTCATAGACGAAAAGCTATGGGCCTGTGAGAGGGTGAAGCCATCTTCAGCAGAGAGAGCACAGGGTTAGAAGGTACAGGGTAGATACTTAGTAGGCTTTGGGGGAGGGAAGAAGAAATGACAGCAAAAATGACTGTCTTAGTCAGGGTGTCTATTGCTGTGAAGAGCCACCATGACCACGGCAGCTCTTATAAAGGAAAACATTTAATTGGGGCCTGGCTTACAGTTTCAGAGGTTAAGTTCATTATCATCATGGTGGAGCATGGTGGAGCACAGGCAGACATGGTGGTGGAGAAGGAGCTGAGAGTTCTACATCTTGATGCCCAGGCAGCAGAAGGAGACTGTGTCACTATGGCATGGCTTGAGCATATATGAGACCTCAAAGCCCCCCTCCACAGTAATACACTTCCTCCACAGTGATACACTTCCTCCAACAAGGCCACACCTCCTAATAGTGCCACTCCCTATGGACCAAGCATTCAAATATATGAGTCTATAGGGGCTATACCTATTTAAATCACCACCACTACTTGCCAAACAACTACTCAGTTGGTCATCTGCAGGGGAGCCAGTGGAGAGCAAGAAGGGAAGACATGTGGGGGAGGGAAGGAGGGACACAAAGCTCTATGGCAACCTGATCTCAGAAAGCTGGTCTGTTTAGAAGCAAAAAGACAACTAGGAATACCAGAAAGCATCCAGAGCAAAATCTAACACATCACTAGACTCTAACACATCACTAGCAAGATGAAGGTTGCCTAGGAACTGGGAGTGGTTGGAGAACTCTTCCCAATAGTTGAGGGGAACTTTAAAGGAAGGATGGGGGTGGAGAAAGGGGGGTGAGGCAGACTGGTACATGCACATTTGGGAGGTGTCTGTACAGAGCCTAGCTAAGGAGATGATGAAGACAGAGGTGGTAGGAATCTTATTTTTTTTATTTCAGTAGACAGAAAACATGATGAATCAGAATCAATGCTCTGTGGATTCTTTCTCATTCCCAGAGGTATTGATGTAGTATTTAGCATCCAGAATACTGTCCTGTCTATAATTCAGAAAGTAATGTCAATAATCTGGAGGGAACCATACCCTAGTAGTATGAACTACAATGTTAGACGATTTCCACAATGTGGAAGGAAGGTGAAGAGGTGGTGGGAGTGACTATTATTTAGATATATAATCCCAACTTTCTAAAACAATAAAAATATCCTGTTCACTTATTCTCTCATCAAGACTGGAAGAGGAAAGCTTACATTTCATAGTGCTTGAGGTTTCTGTAATAAGAATATAGTACTTTGTGATCAGTTGTAGAGCAGATAATGCTGTGAAAGGGGAGCAATGATTCTCTCTGTGGTGGCTGAGAGTGTGAGGAAAAGGAGACCTAGTCAGAAAGTTAGATGTTTCAGAGGAGCACAGTGACCTTCAAGTTGTTTCAGTTGAGCAGAGAAATCCAAGATCTTTGGAATCAAACACTACGGAATGGATGATATCCAAGACACTTGACAGGAAAGGATGTGAGAGATGCTATAGGGAGCAGGATGTCATATTGGGGTCATTGTCCCCTGACTGATTGTGCGCCAAGAGAAAAGAGCCAGAGAGGAAAAGTTTGGTGAAAAGCCTTTGCAAGGGACAAAGGGGCAGGTCCGGATACTTGAAAATGGTCACAGTCAGAGATTCCCACAGCTGCTGTTGTTGATAATATGAGACAATTATTTCTAGATGCTGTCATTCTGTCTTCTTGTATAGGCACCTTTGATAGCCATAACTGTTATTTTTTTATTATTTTATTATGTATATTAGTGTTTTTGCCTGCATGTATGTGTGCTGTGGGATGGTCTGTATGTCAAGTGTGTTGCTGATTGGTCAGTAAATAAATCACTGATTGGCCATTGGCTAGGCAGGAAGTATAGGCGGGACAAGGAGAAGAATTCTGGGAAGTGGAAGGGTGAGAGAGACACTGCCAGCCACCGCCATGACAAGCCGCATGTGAAGATCCCGGTAAGCCACGAGCCATGTGGCAAGGTATAGATTAATAGAAATGGATTAATTTAAGCTGTAAGAACAGTTAGCAAGAAGCCTGCCACGGCCATACAGTTTGTAAGCAATATAAGTCTCTGTGTTTATTTGGTTGGGTCTGAGTGGCTGTGGGACTGGCAAGTGAGAGAGATTTGTCCTGACTGTGGGCCAGGCAGAAAAACTCTAGCTACATATGTGTGTGCACCACCTGTGTGCCTGGTGCCCACTGAGGTCAGAGGAGGGTGTCAGATCCCATGGGACTGGAGTTACTGCCATTTGGGAGCCACAATGCCAACTGAAGTCCTCTGCAAGAGCAACCGGTGCTCTTAACCACCGAGTCACTTCTCCAACCCCACAACCTGTATGTCTGTACCTCCAACAAGCTGCTTTGACTGCATGTAGCACATTTTTATATTTTCCCTTTTGTTATTTATTTATTTATTGAGACAAGGTCTTGTTATGCAATCCAGTCTGGCCTCAAACTCAAGATCCCCCTGCCTCAGCCTCAGCCGTGACAGGATTAGAGCCCTGAGCCACTGTGCCTAGCTTTAGTAGAACCCCTGGGATTTGTTGTGCTTTCTGCTGATTAGATGTCTTGTTTTTTCACACCAGATGAGCAAAGGAGTGGCAAGAGTTATGATAGGCTACTCTTTCCGATATAATGAAAATATCACATTCACTTCCCAGTGTCCACTCTGCTTAGAAGCGGTGGTGTCAAACACAAGTTATGCTGGCATTCCTCTACTGGGGTAACATTTAGATGACAGTCTGGCAGCCTTCAGGATCTGTTAGCCAGTGCAGGGTCTTTCTTTTGGGTGGAGACCATGGGCCTTTAGTTCCAAATCTTCATTTCAGACTGTGGTTCTTTCCCTTTCTATGACCCTGGGCATTTAGTTAATCCTTCTGACACTTGGTTTATTTATATGCGAGGCAGTGATAATAATACCTGCCTAATAGGGTTATTGTGAGGAGGAAGTGAGGTAATTCATGTAACTGTCTGGTACATAGTGAGCTTGGCAATTTTTCCTCTTCCTTTTCCTTTTGCTAAAGTTCCCAGTGAAGGACTATGCAATTAGTGTTGGGTTTAGATATTGATTATAATTAAAATCACATTTTTTTCCCATTTAGTTTTCATTTCCTGAGAACTCAGGATCACCATGAGTTGTAGTTGAGGTAGGTATGCCATGGTGGATTGCGTAGCTGTTTTCTCTCCCGTGAGAGCAAAGTCTAGTTGATTTTGACTCTGAGAAAAGTAGAATTTTAGAAATGTAAGGCTGGGGAGATGGCTCAGTAGGTGAAATGCTTGAGTCTAGATCATCACCACCCATGTGAAAGCTGGGGATGGCTGCTTGTACCTCTGGCCCCATTGCTGAGGGTGGGGAGGGCAAAGAATCAGGAAGATGGCTGGGGCCCCCTGGCCACCAGCCTAGACAGAAAATGGCACTCACCGGGTTCAATAAGAAACCCTGTCTTAAGGATCATGGTGGAGAGTGATAGAGAAGAACACCCAGTGCCCTCTTCTGGTCTCCTCAGGTGCATGTGTCAGTGTACACACACATGTGCACTCACATGTGTACAACATATAAAGCATGCACAATCATATTGGTGTAAATATATTTTTCTTACTATTTCGATAGGCTTATAATATCAAATTTGTCCATTTGCTATGTTGGTGGAGCCATAAAACTTAGGATGTTTAAATAATGCTAACTGCTAAAGATCATATTGGTGACACTTCACTAGTCTGGAAGTCATTTGTCGGGCCACCTTACTTCTTTAGAAGATGAAGAATGGATTGCCAAAATGGGTATCCCAAAGTCCAGGAGTTAAATGGTATGCACTTGTCCCACAGGGAAGCTTTTAAATCTTTGCTCAGAGAGTACATCTTTTCTTAATTTCCTAGCTTCTACTCCATTTATAAGGGCTCTGGGGTTTGAATTTGAATCAGGGGACCTTGACTGTTAGGGATAGGTACACTGTTGGTAAAAAGAAATTATAGCTTGGCAAAAGAAAGGATTAGAAAAAGTAGGAAAATCAGACAACAGATGGGAGAAAAAAGTATTTGGACAAAAAAGGAAAACCCCGCCCATCACAAAATGCCAAAGGAGTGCTTATAACAAAACACGCTATAAATTAATAGGTATTCAGCAAAGCATAGCATAAATAGGTATTCATAATATAGCACTGGCTAGAGGAAACAATTATGATTGGCTACAAGGAGCAGATGCCAGTCACATTGTTTCAGTGTGCGAGTTCACGTTTTTATACAGTTGGAAAGACAAAGCAAATCTAGACCCTAGTATTGATGTCTTTAAGAACTGCAAATTGGGAAAAAAAAAAAAAAAGAGAGACAGTACAATTAAAACTGCTCACCTGAAAATTCACTTGTGATACAGATATACTCGAATCTCCAAGGACTTAGGACATATGTTATTTCATAGTTCATTATTCCAGAGATGCTTTGTTATATAGCTATTTCTCAGCTTGGTTTGAAGTTCATAGCAGTAGGAGACGAGTGTCCTGGTTAGTTTGATGTCAATTTGATACAAGTTAGAGTCACCCAGGAAGAGGGAACCTTAACTGAGGAACTACTTATATCAGATTGGCCTGGAGGTAAGTCTGTGGAGAATTTTCTTGATGTGGGAGGGCTCAGATTACTCTGGGCAGTGTTACCCCTGGGCAGGTCATCTCAAGAGGTATAAGAAAGGTGTCTAAATCTGAGCCTGAGAGCAAACTACATAAGTAGTGATCCTCCATGGCCTCTGCTTCAGTTCCTGCTTCTGGTTCTCTGCCTTGAGTTCCTACCCAGACTTCGCTCAATGATGGACTCTGATCAGGATGTGTAGGCCAAGTAATCTTTTTCCTCCTCAAGCTGATCTTGGTCATGGTGTTTACCACAGGACTAGAAGGCAAACTTGGTTAGTGGGTCAGCCAAGTCTTCTCTGCTGAGCTAAAGTACATTTGAGATGAAAAGCACTGGTCATTACTTGGAATTGCTTAGTTGGTGTTATTTTTCTTCTTTATTGAAATTAATTTTATTTTATTTTTTAGCAAGGTGAGATGGCTGCATAGAACTTGAATAGTTCTTTGTGGTTTGGAATAAAATACATTAGACTCATGTCCTAGCCCTCTCTGCCCTCCTCAACTCTCCCATCCCTTATTTTTGACTCTTCCAAAGCATCCACTTTCTACATTTCTTACCTCCATATTTATAGTTTATCAATCTTCCAGTTTAAGTATTATTTGTTACCTTTTTTTCTGTCAGGGATTAGTGCTTACACATCACATTTTCACCTACTTCCTTTTCCCTTTGTCTCACAGAATACTTATTTTTGGTTAAACCAATATTTAATGTTTTGTAGCATTATGACCACATAACCGTTATCACAGTTGAGCCTTGAATAATGCCATGGTTTTTGTCTCCTTTCTGATATAACTTTATGCTTTTCCAGGAGTTTGTAATGGGTTCAGGTTTCTTTGGTTATTTTTCTCTGTATCTGTCACTAGTTATCTTCAAGTTCTTGGAGTGCAACTTAAGTCTCTTCTTGAGACATGCAAATATGTTTGCTTCCCGTTGCCTCCTGGGGGTTATTTTTCCTGTGAACTTTGAGGCTTTATGTTTCTGACTTCTAGTGTACTGGCAAAGTCCATTGCCATCCTGATTCCTACTTTTTAGTTTGATACTTACATTTCCTCTGGAAGAACTGAAGATCTTCTCTTTGTCTATTGTGTTCTGTAACTTCTTAATCATGGGATTTTATGTAGGTTGCACTTTCATATTGGGATTGATTCTTGTGGGCTATTTTAATCTGGAAATTTGTGCACTCCAGTCCTGAGAGGTATTTTTATATTATTTAGTAGATTTTCTTTGTTTTTTTTTAAATTCTTTTTTTAGAAGTTAAATTAATTATCTAATTTTTCTTAATACCTTCTATTCTTAATACTCTTTATAACATTTCCCTTTTCTTCCTGGGATTTTCTTTTCTGGAACTTTCTATTCTGCTAAACTTTTTGATTTCTAGGAGCTCTTTGCTGTTGTGGGGATGTCTCTTTTGGTAGCATCCTTTTGTCATGATGCAGAACTGTTTGCATTGCACAGTGTTTGGGTAACTTTCCTTTGCTTTCTATATCATCTGTTTGTCCTCCAAGCTCATGTTTATTATGCTTTAGTGTCTCCTTTCATGTTCCATGTGTCACCTCAAATGCTGATCATCCTTGGCTGTGATTAGGAGTCAGACACTGAAAGGATGTGAGGAGCCATGTGGGTGGGCTTGGGCTTCAGGGTGATGGTGCAGAGACCTCTGGGATGTTAGATGGGGAATTTCCTCTCTACTCATTTGTGCATACATTTCCTCTTGGCTTACTTGGTTTAAGAAATTCCAACAGTCAGACTCCTGTCTTTCTCTGAGTGAAAGAAATGTGTTGGGTGTATTTTCCTTCAGGATTCCAGTTAGTCCCCTGTTTGAGATAGAGCACATTTGCCCTAATTAATGAGTCTTAGCTCCTCCATTGTAGCTTCCTAGTCAATAAAAATGAAGACTTCTATGAAGGTAGAAAAGATATTTGGCTGCTACCTTCTGTAACTTACAATTAAGTATGTGTGTGCATGTGTGTATCTGACTCTGTGTGTATGTCTGATTCTCTCTCTCTCTCTCTCATTTGTGTGTGTGTGTGTGTGTGTGTGTGTGTGTGTGTGTGTGTGTGTGTTTTCATGAGCATGAATGTTTGCGAGGTTGAAGTTAGTGGTAAGAGAAGCTCCTAGTGGCCTGCCTAGGTTCCTAATCACTACAAGCCAATGCAGGCATTTGAAACCTTTTATCCCACACATTTTAGTGTAGATTTGTTGAGATGGAAAGAAGCCGGCAAAAGATAGATGTTTGTGGGCACATCAAAAACAGACACCCTTTAAAAAAGGCTCGTGGTGAAGGCAACTTCAAGGGATTGAACGTTCAAAGTGTGAAGGCCAGCCATAGGCTTTTGAGGAACTTTTAGAAACTTAAAAGTTCTCAGATGACTTCAGGGTGGCCCGAGAGTCAACAGTTCTTGGCTATAAAGCCATGGGCTGGGCAACAGTGCTGTGAACCAGAAGAGCAAGTTCCTGCCTGTGCATACAAATGGCCTCCTCTGAGACTTGCTAGGCAATAGTAGGTTTACTAGAGATGTTCTCTTGACCTAGTATGCCTGGAATAACTCCTGTGCTTCTCAAAGCCATCCTGGGAATTGGAGGGTAAAGGGGAGGGCACCCAGGAAGTTTGTGAAGGCTCTAGACCACATTGTTCTGATTACATTGTAGCATCCATTCCCATGGAAGGAAAAAGAAACCTTGGAGTGTCAGGAAGAGATAATTAACATGCATTTGTTCACTCTTCGGATTATTTTTTCCTTTTGTGTATCGAGCTCATAATATCTTTTTTTTTTTTTAGTTTTAAAAATCATCTGTTATAAATGGAGGGGGGAAAAAGGATTGGTATGTGGTGTTCTTTGAAGATAATAGAGTGAAAGTAAGTTGGTTAGCTGTCCTAGATTAGAGTTGGAGGTCATTTTGAGCTAAATTGGCTTTGAAATCAGAATTTAAATTGCCAGTCAGACTTAATTAAGATAACTGGGCATGAAGGCCACCCTTCTTCTTCCTCCAGCCTCACACAAAGAATGTTTTTATTGTTTGTGCTTCTTTATCATCAAACTAGACTCTTGGTGTTAATTTTTGAGGAAAATATTTCACATAGTAATTGACTTAGGAATTTAAAAGTACGTAAATAAGAAACCCACAAAATCATTTTCTTGATTTTCCTAGGAATATTCTGAGTAGGTCCTTCTAAATCACTAGGAGGCAAATCAATATATTGTTCTGAATTGTTCTTTTCTACCCTGTACAGTGTTAAGAGTAAGGCCGTCACAGACATCTCAGACAGTTACTTTATTCAACCGTAATAATATGTGTGGGGGTGGAGCTTCCTTAAGGAAGCATGAATTTGAAATATATCGACTACTTTACAACTTATCTGTGCTTCTGTTTTAATATTACATTCATTTATTTATTGTGGTATGTGCTTGTGCACGTGTGTGTGTGTGTGTGTGTGTGTGTGTGTGTGTGTGTGTGTGTCTGTATGGAGGTCAGAAGACAACTAGAGGGACTTGGTTTTCTCTTTCGGTCATGTGGGGTCTGGGGTTTGACTCAGGTGGTCAGATTTGGTAGACTTGCTGAGCCATCTTGGCAGACCTGTCCATACATTTGCAAATACTAAACCTTTTGTTTGTGATAAACAGCTTAAATTTGCACACTGTCAACTAGCTTGGCATAAGAGTCTTACAGTGACATTGTTAATTTAGCTTTCGTTCTCGTCTTCTTCTATAGACTAAAACAAATTCATTAGCGCTTTTAATTTTTTTGGCAATGAATTTTGACTTAGGGTTGGAAGGTGCAAAGAAAGAGAAGGAATCGAATCTTGGGATGAACTTGGTAGTGTCAGCCATGCACCTGATGGCCTGTGGAGAGGAGACTGTATGAGGTGCACAGCGCTTCACAAGGAAGCAAATGTGGTATCTTGACTGCTTTGCTGATGCCCCTGAACTGATGTGGACCGTCATCTTGAGAGTATGCAGATCTCTTTGATAGATTGAGTTCCATATCCTGGGATTTGGGACTGTCAGCATGGGCATGATGGGTTTGACATGGGCGGTGACTGGTATTGATCCAAATATAGTTTTGGAATAGCTTCTCTGAAATTCAATTTGAAATAATAAGTTGCATCTTCCTCTTGTATATGAAAACTATAGCAACAATTTTTACAAGAGAGCATAAAATCAAGTTTTGAGGCTTAATACATTGATTTTAAAAAAACTTTCAAATTTAAAGTAAGATGTTTGAGTTATTGATCATTTTGTTTGTTTGTTTGTTTAAAACAGTAATTGGAAATGTCAGATAACCGGATGATGGGGTTTTCTTTGTGGAGCACTGGAGGTGGATTCCAATAGTAAGGCAGTTGAAATTTTTGTTGTGAATGGTCTAATGATCATGTCTGATAGGTCTGAATTTAAGACTCTGGGGTTGGGGAGATGGTTTAGAGGGTAAAGTGCTGCAGCACAAACTTAAAGACCAATCTCCAGGACCCTACCCTTAACTCAGTTTTCATTTCCAGCATTCAAATACAGGCCAGGCTTGGAAGTTCACACCTGCAGTTCATACACTCATAAGGTGAGATGGGCGGTGGGGACAGGGGAATTCCTAGAAGTTCAGGGGCCTCTGACCTCCACATGCACTTGCACTCACAGTCAGGAGTGTGCACACACACCACACACCACATACACCCTACGGTGGTCTGAATGAAAATGACCCTCATAGGCTCATAGGGAGTGGCACTACCTGAGGGGGGTTAGGAGGTGTGGTCTTCTTGGATTAGGTGTGGCCTTATTGGAGGAAGCGTGTTGCTGGGGGTGGCTTTCAGTTTTGAAATGCTCAAACCAGGCCCTATGTGTCTCTCTTGCTGCTGTCTGCCTATCTGGATGAAGAACTCTCAGCTACTGTTCCAGTGCTATGTCAGCCAGCTTGCCACCGTACTTACCACCATGACCATAATAGACTAAAACTCTGAAACTGTAAGGCAGTTGAATGCTTTAAGAGGGACTTAATGAAAGACTTTGGTGGTACAGAGAGTGATCTGAACTGTGGGGGTCCAGCTCAAGAAGTTTCAGAGGGGAAGAATATTAGTATTAGCCGAGAGAACATTCTTGTGATATTTTGGCAAAGAATGTGGCTGCTTTTTACTCTTGTCAAAAAAATCTGCCTGAGGCTAGATTGAAGAGCTATGAATGAACAGCTTTGGCAGAGGAGATTTCCAGGCAGCCTAGTATTGACAGTGTTGCTTGGTTATTAGTGGCCATGCTTATATGGATTTTTAATGAAAAAGAGCACTCTGAACAAGGAAAACTAAAGAATGTACAGTTTGAGGAGAAAAGGAACACCGGGAAGTGTGATGGAGTCAAGTCCAGTGCTCAAGGAGGTAAAAAGTTTAAAGAAAAACCTGATACTAAATAGAATAAAGGGAGTGGTGACCCCAAGGCAGGGCCTCTTCCAGCTAAACATCCATCTTGTGAAAAGGAATTCAAGAAAATCTTAGGGCCAAGCATGGTTACTCATGCCTTGCCTTCAATCCCAGTACTCAGGAGACAGAGGTAGGTGGATCTTTTGAGTTCCAGGTCAGCCAGGTCTACAGAGCAAGTGCCAGGACTGCCATACTTATGTAGTGAACGAAATCACCCAAACCAGAAAACTCATGCAGACATGAGTGAACTAGGGGGCCGTGTTCTAACTTTAGTAAGCAGCAGAACTTGGCAGCTTTGGCCATGTGGTTCTGGCGCTAGAGTCAAGGATACAAGAAAGGGGTTATGGAATCTCCCTTAGAGTCATGGTGTCTTTTCTCGGCAATAGAAACCCTAAGACACCCTCCCTTGAAGATAAACAAGACAAACAAACAAACAAACAAACAAAAACCCTCTGCAAGAAATAATACATGAAATTTGTGGTTAAAAGTTATCTTTAATGAGTATATATGTATGTGATCTACTATATAAATATTTAATATTCTTAATGATATTGCTTTATTGAACAAGTTTTATTCATTTTTCCTGTTAAAATAGTCTAATATTGAATGTAATAATTTGGAAAAGTCACAAGTTTTACTAAGGTATAACATAGGTGGATTACTATTAAAATGTAATTTCTTAGTTTCATTTTGGAATTTATAGTAAGTCATACCAATAGCAGATTTTTTTTCCTCAAAGGTTTATGCCAGGTGCATTATTTGCTATTTGAAAGTAAATTCAGTTCCTTTAAAAAAAAATTATAACTGAATCTTGTTCCATGGAAAGGAGTCTCCTAGATTTGGGGCAGAAAATTAATACATAAGACTGAATAGTTGACCATAGTTTTAAATATCACACAAAAGGTTTAAAAATCTAAGTTGCCATTGTTTACAAAATATTGGCAAATTAGAGCTAAAGTGCCTGGCATTATTGTGTGATCCTCTGTTTAAAAATAAACAGAGGAAATAATTGTAGAAACCTCTGGGTTTAGAAAAGCTTGTTGGTGGCTCTTCACATCCCACTAAAAAAGCAGGCGGTCTTTGCATATTAATCACGCTGTGAAAGGAAGCTTGCTTTATTTGCATTGTGCGAGCATTAAGAAGTCCAATAGTACGCCTGAGAAAAAAAATGGGGGGATTGTAATTGTTGTTCTCAAAAGAGTTTTTATCCCATTCAAGTGGAAAGGCTGAATGCTGGAGAATCAGTGCAGTGTTTGGTGGAAGAAGAGTCCCTTTTGGCTACTGTGGTTTATGTGGTGCAGTCCTGGTGTGCAGGGATCCAGGACTCTGGGGTGGAGACCAAAGGGACTCATGCTTTTATAATGCAGTTTCTCTGTTTTAGATCTCTGTACTTCACCGCTCCCCCCACCCAACCCCCCAACTGGGTTTCTCTATGTAACAACCTAGCTATCCTGGAACTCACTTTGTAGACCAGGCTGGCCTCGATTTCACAGAGATCTGCCTGGCTCTGCTTCCCAAGTGCTAGGATTAAAGGTATGCGCCACCACTGCCTGGCCAAAGATCTCTGTACTTTTATAAACATTTTCTCCTTATGCATCTGCAAAGAGAATGAAAATTTGATGATATGTACAATATTGGAGACTCCATCAGTCGAACAGGAACAAAGAAATAGGAACCTTAAGAGACTGCTGTTGTAGGGTGGGAATACAGGGCCAGGGAGACGCACTGTGAAATTAAGTAAATTATGTGTAAGTATTTCCTGTAGAAAAATGCAATCTGTTTAATGTCTTGCAGATGTAATTTGCTCCCCAAATTGATTTTAAATGATATATTTGAAATTCTCCTAATAACAATGGCATTGTGTTCGCATCATTGTGTTTTAGGACTCATTGGCTGAGTGTAAACATCGAGAATAAACAGAAATGTTCTTGATGCAATGGAGGCATCCCTTAAGGTTTCATAGGCAAGCTGTTTTAACACATTTTTCTCCCTCCATACAGCACACCTCCAGGTATTCCTTCTAGCTGCCAACAGTTCTATTAGCCACTGTAGTTTCTGAAGCTCACTAGATGCATTAAGTATTTCAGATGTTTAATATACTGTATGTTGTGATGGTATTGTGTTCCCCCAAATATTGTGCACTCTAATAAACTTATCTGGGGTCAGAGAACAGAACAGCCACTAGATACAGAGGGTAGAAAATGGTGGCACTCACGCCTTTAATTCTAGCATTCCAGAGGCAGAAATCCGTCTGGATCTCTGTGAGTTAAAGGCCACACTGGAAACAGTCAGGCATGGTGACACATGCCTTTAATCCCAGAAAGTGAGCCTTTAATCCCAGGAAGTGAGAGCAGAAAGCAGAAAGGTATATAAGACGTGAGGACCAGAAACTAGAAGCTTTTAGCTGGTTAAGCATTCAGGCTTTTGAGAAGCAGTTTAGCTGAGATTCATTTGGATAAGGACTCAGAGGCTTCCAGTCTGAGGAAACAGGATCAGCTGAGGAACTGGCGAGGTAAGGTAGCTATGGCTTGTTCTGCTTCTCTGATCTTCCAGCACTCACCCCAATAACTGGCCTCAGGTTTGATTTTATTAATAAGTACCTTTAAGATTCATGCTACAGTATGTAGTTTTAGGGTTTTTTAAAAAATATTTTGCACAGACTGTGACATATCCAATTAGATTTGAATTTTAGAAAGGAGCCTTCATACATAGATTTTGACAAAAAATTTCATATGCCATCATAGAGACAAAGCTCATTGCTCTAAACGGTTTTGTTAAGTACCAGGGAGTAGTTGACTCCAAAGGCCATATACATGTTTCACTAAGAACATCACTGCTTCATGGATGTTTGACTATCCATGAAGCTACTTGTTACTGGCCTCTTTCATATTGTGCTACTGTGGGTATTTGAAAGTAGACCACAGATCCCTTGGTGACGCCATTTGTATTTTATTTGAATGGCTTTCTGTCATGCTCGTTTCTTTGGCAATTCTGTTTAATTTGAGTGTACGTGGAGTGATTCACAGACATTTAGATTATGTTTAGATTACTTTTCTGAGGAATTGGGCCCGCTCTGTAAGAATATGAAAAGGTAGGGCTACAGAAACTTAGATGGTCCAGGTAAAGCACATTTTGTACCATTCAAAAAGATTATGATAGGTTGCATCAGAAATTTGTTTTTAAATAAATAAATACTTAACTGATGTCATTCTTTGTTATTACTTAACAGTTTCTTTGTTATTGATATCACAAAAGGCAAATTACAACAAATTTAGTTGTGTATCTAATTATTTTTTTATCTTCATTTCATAAAGCTGGATCAATATTCATTCTATGAAATAAAGTTAGTCCCCTTGGGCAGTAAGAGAACAATGGGTTTTGTAAAATAGGAACAAGGAAGTAGAATCATAGCAAAAACTGATGGGTTAACATTGCATTTCTTCCAGTTTCTGAAAGGGTCTTTGATATGATTCTGCATCACAGAGACTGGGACCTTCTGTTCTGGAGTCTGCCTTCTTCTCCGCCACCTCCTTTGGATTGTGTGGCGCTAAGCATGAGCAAGTCCGTGTTTGTTTGGTTTGGTTTGTTGGTACCCAGTGAAGGATTTCAATCCAGCATGGTGGCATCCCATGGTTTTTATTTAACAGACATAATTTTTCATAGTTTTTAGTTACTAATTTGAATTTAACATTTTATAATCTTTTTATAAAATTAAAAAATATAACATTTTGTTAAAATACTTTTTATAAAATATAGCATTTTATAAAAATGTGGGGTGGAGTTGAGAACATAGGTTGATGATAAAGCATGTGGACCTTGGATTTGATTCCAGTACTATATATATGTATAGATTTATACACCTGTAAATTTATCTATCAACATACATGTATATACTTGTATGTGTGTGTATATAATGCATCACACATTTTAAAGATTGTATATTTTTCATATCAAAAAATATGTGACAACAAGCTGGTATGAAAAGGCATGTGATCATTTCCACACTCATATAAAGTATTTGACAAAATGGAACACCTTTCATGATTTAAAACATGAGCCAAAGTGGGAATAGAGAGTATCTCCTCCACCAGAGCATGCTTGAAAAGCTCAGTTTATGTCCAAATGGCCAGAGCCACAGAGGTCCTGAAGAAGCTCAGTCTCTTTAGCAATTAGGACACAGTAAATCAAATCCATGTGAGATACCATATCACACCATCTAGGATGGCAATAACAATAAAAAAAAGATTATAAGCTTGAACAGTGGTGTGAAAACACTAGGACCCTTACACATTGCTGCCGGGGAAAAAGTGGTATGCCTCTTTGGAAAACTGTCTGGTGGTCATTAAGCAGAGTTACCACATGACTTATTAGCTTCACTCTATTAGAGATTAAAAAATGTGTTCATGCAAAAACTTGCCCGGTAATCGTAATGCAACTTTATTAACCATAATCAAAAATAGAAACAACCTAAAGGTCCTTCAACTCATGAACATGGTATGGCTACACAATGGAATATTATTTGGAAATAAAAAGGAATGAAATAATGGCATGTGTCACAACCTTGATGAATCTTGATTCTTCTTTGTTGTCATGTGAGACCATTAATTGCTTTAGAATTTATTTGCTTATAACTTTGAAGGTTTGTTTTTATCCTAGTACTTGCTAATATTTACCCATAATTCTTAATAATGTTCAGCTTATGTGCATGACATCTTTATGGGAATAGTTATGATAATTTTATTTGTGTTTATGGACTACAAGCATGCTGTGATTACTCCTGGCACACACGCACAAATAACCAGTTCTTCAAAATGTCTTTGTCTTCTAGAAGAAGGAAAACATGTTTTTTATCAATGCTTTTTGATTGGGGTATTTTTCCACTGTTACTTTGTGTCATTCATTATTAGAGTATCACAATATACAAGAGAATCATCCGTTATCACGGTTTGAATTGTGTGTGTGTGTGTGTGTGTGTGTGTATGTGTGTGTGTGTGTGTGTGTGTGTGTGTGTATCAACCCCGGGCCTTACACATGCCATGCAAGCATACTGCCACTCAGCCTTATACCCAGCCCTCTCTCACCTTTTATTTTAAGACTTAGGCTAACCTGGACTCACGCTGTAGTTCAAGCAGGCCTTGAATTTGTGATCTTCCTGTTTTCAACCTCCTGAGTAGCTGGGATTGAGAGCCTGCATCACAAATCTGATCCTCAATGTCTTTGAAGGTGCAGTGGTAGAGGCTTAGCCTCTAGCTTGGCTGTCCTGGAAGTTCAAGAGGCAGGGCTTCCTGGAGAGGGTTCGGATCATGGGGCATGTTGTTACAGGACACTGGAATTCTGTTTCCTTGTTCTTTGTCTCTCACTTCTTAGCCAGGAGGTGAATGGTTTCATTCTGTTGCATACTTCTGCCATGGTGTGTTGTCTTCTCTTAGAGGGCTAAAGCCAGTGGATCTGCCTGATGGTAGACTGTGTCCTCCAAAACTATGCCAAAATAAACCTTTTTTTTTCTTACAAATTGTTTGTCATGATAGGAAGTTCACTGTCATATCTTGCTCTCAAGCTAATTGCTTCATGGTAGAGCTATAGTACAATCTTATATCGTGGACATTGATTATTAATATTGTCCCCTTACCTCTGCCACTTCCATACTTTAAAGTTTGGTGCCCATTCTTTATATAAGGCAAAACAAAAAGGAGGAATAAATTTCCCAGAATTTGACAGTCTTTTGTGATTCACAAGAGAAAACCGCCCATTTGTTTTTAGTCTAGTTCATCCCAAGTGTGTACTCAATCCATGTGGTTGCATTTTATAGGGAGGCTAAGATGGATTGAAGATGTTTTTCTTGGCATGTGAAACAAATTCAATGATCTGAATAAAATATCAATTAGCTAATACTGTAGTGATGAATATGAAAATGGTTAAACACACTGTGGATGGCATTTATTGGGTTTGACAAACCCTGGGTTGCTTTTCTAGGGCACGGAGAATTTCCACTGGGACTGTTGTTTCTCTAAAATAGGAAGAACACATCCTTCATGGCCATGAGCTAACTGAGGGCTCTAGGTAGATCGTTTGCAGATTTTCTTCTTCCAGAATGCTTTCGAAAACAGGTGTATTTTGCTGCTGCCGCTCTCAGAATCCTTTGAGGATCCAGGAGAAGGTCTGTAACCTCCAGAGAATTAAGGAATTTGAAGGATCTCTTGGAACGTCAACTTACTGAACTTGGTTCTTTGAAATAACCATTGCAAACCTCTCAGATGAGAATCTGTCTTTAAAAGCAAGACATGTTAGATGTACAGACAGAAATGAAAGATTATGCTTTAATGAAATTAGTTGACTCCCACTCTCATCTTTTAGAGTGGTTTAATATTTGTTAAAGAGGACAGTGAGGTTTTGTGTCTTTTCAGGCATACTTATTTTATGATGCAGGCTACTCATAACCTGTAATAAGATTCCCCTTACCAAAGAGTTTTGTAACTTTTGATTGGGAATTGGGTTGGATTTTCCTGTTGAAATGCTATGTGTGATAGATATCTTGAGGCCCAAAATAATGAAAAGTCCTAATATCTTCTATGATGGCTAGCAAACTTCTTGAAAATAGACTCCCAGGCCAGTGCCCAGCTGATTCGGTCTCATTGGAAGGTGCTCCCTAGTAGCTTTCATTCTTGGATTCTGTGTGTTTTTAGGCCTTTGAGGAGTTTGAAGGAGGGATGGAATCGAGTTGTAAAAAAAGATGCCAGCTGGTCATGTGTGTGCATCGGTGGGTCAGCAAGAACTGCTAACATTGGAAGGTGAACTGTGGGTGCCCTGCCCATTAAGTGAGGAAGGTGGGAGGTCAGAAGAAACCCCGAGGCCGGGGAATGACTTAAGGAGAGTGTGCTTTGGAGAATTGGAAACTGTATCCAGCTCTTCAAAGCGCACTTTGGGAAACTGGGTGAGACTAGAGCCTGCAAGTGGAACTGCTTCAGAGGCTGTGTGAGAAGGTAATTAGAGTGAATTTGAATTCTGATTGTGAGAATTGAAGGACTAAAGCAAGAGATACTGCAGAGCTGGGAGAGGTTCTCTGCTGAGCCTGAGGACCTTCAGAACCGGGGAAGCCACATGATGGATGGAGAGACTGACTCCTTCAAGTTCTTTTCTGACTTCCACAAGAGGCTCTACAACAGGTGGGTGAGCTTGGTGATGGACTTGGGTGGTTATGGAGCAGAACAAAGAATGATTGATAGTTCAGACTAGGTTCTCAGGAATAATGAATGTCACTAGTCACAGAAAATGGGAACAGGGAAGAGAGGCACCTTTTGCTTTTTCAGAAAACTTTAGCTTGGCCTGGGGGAAGGTGACCTTGAGTTTAAGTGAACTAACTGTGTAGGATGAACAGCTCAGTAGACATCTGGAGACAGACTTACAGTTCTTACATCAGCTGAGTTAGCGGCAGGCCTGTAGTCATTAAGCAGGAGACTGCTCTCAGAGGGTAAGTCTTTTTGGATAGAACAGTGGAAAAAGTCAACTGCAGATCTTGTCCCAACACTCACATCACTCCAGAGATGGACAGTCTTTATGTGCGATAGCTATTAAAATGACTACCAAGTTGAAGCAAATTTTTGTTATGTGTGCTTCCAGAGTATTAAAATCATAGAACTGCCAGTGTGATATCAGACCCTTTCCATGAACTCTCAGTCTCTTTTGTGTCCATTCACCTTGGTTCTGTTTTAATGAAGAAGTATTTTGCAGCCCGTACTAATATCTTTTCAGTTAATATTATTATTATTATTATTATTATTATTATTATTATTATTATTTTAGTGCTGGTGTTTCATAAGCGTAAGTGGTAGGTGAGACATCATGTAGCACAAATAGATTTAAAAACCTAATATACAAATGAAATTATTGAAGTGGCTGGTTTTGTGTGTCAGCTTAACCTAAGCTAGAGTCATCAGAGAGGAAGGAACCTCAGTTGAGGAAATGCCTCCATGAGATCCAGCTGTAAGGTATTTTCTTAATCAATGGGGGAGGGTCCAGCCCATTGTGGATGGTGCCATCCCTGGGCTAGTGGTCCTGGGTTCTATAAGAAAGCAGGTTAAACAAGCCAGTAAATACCCCTCTATGGCCTCTGCATCAGCTCCTGCTTCCAGGATCCTGCCCTGCTTGAGTTCCTGTCCTAACTTCCTTCAA
Organism: Peromyscus eremicus; assembly: GCF_949786415.1. Lineage (NCBI taxonomy): Eukaryota > Metazoa > Chordata > Mammalia > Rodentia > Cricetidae > Peromyscus > Peromyscus eremicus. The sequence goes on along the minus strand of NC_081422.1, from coordinate 44,272,737 downwards.
TGACAAACAGCTATATATATGGAAGTGTAAGTTGAATAAACTCGTTCCTCCCCAGCTTGCTTTTTGGACATGGTGTTTGGTTGCAGCTGTAGAAACTCTAACTACAGCAATTATATTCCAGGATACTGAGAGAACTTAGAAATAAGATTTCTGAAGAGTTACTGCAGTGAGATGTCTTTCTGTATGTTGTGGATATGTGTTACTCCCATTGACTAATAAATAAAGCTGAGACATGAGCCGGCTGCCCAAGGAGCAACAAGTTACAGAAAATGATCCCAGGAAAGCATGAAATGAACAAGAATTGTGTTTTTCTTTTTTTTTTTTCAAATGGAAAAAGTTGTTTCAAATGGAAAAAGTTGTTAGAGTGTTCCCGGGGAAAGACTGTGGATCTTGATATCCAGCCTAGGCATATAGAGTAAGGTGTCTGGTTCTGTGTGTAGGTATCTAGTTCTCGTCTCTCTCTCTCTCTCTCTCTCTCTCTCTCTCTCTCTCTCTCTCTCTCTCTCTCTCTCTCTCTCTCCCTCCCTCCCTCCCTCCCACCCTTCCCCTCTCCCTCCCTCCCTCCCTCCTCCCTCCCTCCCTGCCTCTCTCTCTCTTATGTTTTGGCGCCCTTGTGGAAACTTAGATGCTCATGTATATTTGGGTTTATTTCTGGACCTCACTGTCTTCTGTTGGTCTGTGTATCTCTTTTAATGTCAGCATTGTGCTAGATTTTGAGATGCTTCCAGCTTTATCTTGTTTTTGTTTTTGTTTCTTTGTTTTTGTTTCATTATTGTTTTGGCTATTTAAAGTCTGTTTTGGCTCCATGTGAAACTTGTATATCTTTTCTTTTCTACTTCTGTGGAAGCATTATTCCAATGGAATATGTATTGCATTGATTCTGTAGGTTCTTTTGGGTAGCTAGACATTTTAACAGTAGTATCCCAATCTATGAACATGGGGTGTCTTTCTTTTATTTGTGTCTTCTGTTTCTTTTATGAGTATTTTAAAGTTTTCTTTCTAGAGACTTTTCTCCTGTTTAGCACTTTCACGTAGAGCTAAACTATTCCATAAGTTTCTCTTTCAATGCTATTATGTGTGTTGGTTGGTTGGTTGGTTTTTACAGTACTGAACATTGAACTTAGGGCTTTATACACATAGGCAAAACATTCTACAATCAGCTGTTGTCAAAACTATTGTGAATTGGTTTATTTTCTTGATTTCTTCCTTAGATAATTCATTATTAGCACATAGAAACCCTAGTGGTTTATGTACATTGATTCTGTTTTCTGTCACTTTATGTGAACAACGTTTTGGTAGAGTCTTTAGAACTTTCTCTCTACAAAATAATGTCATCTGCAAACAGCAACAACTTAACACTTTCCTTCTTGGTTTGAATTCGTTAATTTTTTTCTTGTCTAATTGCTCTGGCTAGGACTTCTAGTACTCTACTGAACAAATATGGTGAGAGTGGCATCCTTTCCTTGTTTATGATGAAAAGCCTTCATCTTTTACTGCTGAGTAAGATGTGAACTCTGTGCTTTGTTAGAATAGATTCCTTTTGGGCTAATTTGTTCATGAAAGGATGCTAAGTTTTGTCAGATGATATTTCTTCATCCAAACAGCTCATCATATTATAGTTTTGTCTTTCATTCTGTCATTATGATGTATCACATTTATTGATTTGCATGTGTTGAATGAACCCTGAATTCCAGGCATCAATCCCAAGCATTGATCAATGATCCTTCCAATGTGGGGTTGAACTGGGTCTGCTAGCACTTTTTTGGGTGGGGATTTTAAATATCTAAATTCATGAGAACTTACTTCAGAGTATTCTTTGAGTTGATCCCACTTGAGACATATTGCATTTTATGAACCTAATGTTCATTTTTCTTTCAAGTATTTCTGTCAACCAAACATTTCTTTAAATGGGCATCAGTGATGCCTTCAATATGGGTTGAATTAGATAGGCTAGCACTTCGATGGGGATTTTAAATATCTGTATTCATCAAGGATATTGTCCTATAATTTTGTTTTCTTTCAGTATATTTAGCTTCTCTGTTGTTACTAGGTTGTTACCTCTATCTCCTTCCCAATCATCTAATATTTACTTTACATATTTAGGTGCTTCAAAGTTGAGTGCATATATATGAGTATATGAGTCTACAATTGTTGCATTCCCTTCCCTTGATAGATGGGTCTTTTTTATTATTGTATAATGGTCTTCTTTGTCTTTTTTTCATAGTTTTGGACCTAAAATCTATTCTGTCTAATATTAGTGTGGTTACCACTTCTCTGTCTTAAATTCCTCTGTGTAGAACATACTTTCAATATTACAATTGTCTTTAAAGTTAAAGTGAGTCCCTTGTAGATGTCAGATAATGTCCTCTGTATGTTTTATGTTCATTCAGTTATTCTGTGCCTTTTGATTAGAGAATTTAGTCCATTGATGCTCTGAGTATTGTGGACAGGCAGAATTTACTGGTGCTATTTTTTAGTTGCCTTGTGTGTCTGTTCCTTCCTTCCTAAGATGTCATCATTTCTATCACATGCTTTTCTCCTAATGTTTCTGTGTATCTGTGATAGATCTTGCTTCATAGTTACCACATGACTCACAAGGAACATTTTATAACAAGTGATTTCAAGCTGATAAAGCAACTAAAATTCCATATTCTATACTATACATTCCCTACTCTTTTACTTCCTCTGCCCTACATTTTAAACAAACCATGGCACCATTTCTATGTTTTAATATTGAGTAACCTTTAAGAAATTATTATAGCTGTAGTTATTTTTAGTTGTCTTGTCTCTTGATGTTTATGTTATAGATAAAATTTACTTACACTCTACCGTTGAGTATTCTGAGTTTAACTATGTATCTCCTGCTACAACTGCCTATTTTTACTTTTAAATGTTTTTGCATACTCTTAATTCACATTCGTTCATGTCAACTCGTAAAATTCCTCTTAGGATTTCTTGTAAGGCAGATCTAGCAGTGATAAGCTCTCTCCTTTTCTATTTGTCTGGGAATTTCCTTATCCCCGTTCGTTTTTTAAGGGTCTTGGTTGGAGTTGATTCTTTGCTCTTGAAGAACCCAGCATATGCATCATCTCTTCGCCTCTTCAGTGGTAGTGTTTCTATTGAGAAGTCTGGATACCTTCCAGGAGGTTCCCTTGTTTATCCTGAGCCACTTAACCCCTTGTTGCTTTTAACATTCTTTGTATTTTGATGATTTGATTATAATGTGTCTCAGGGTACATTCTTCTAGGTGACCTTTACCTGGGATATTTTGGACTTATGAACCATCGTGTTCACTTTTCTTTCAAATATTTCCTTCTTCCTCTTCTTCTTCTTCTTCTTCTTCTTCTTCTTCTTCTTCTTCTTCTTCTTCTTCTTCTTCTTCTCCTTCTTTTTTTTTTTTTGGTTTTTTTGGTTTTTTTTTGAGACAGGGTTTCTCTGTATAGCTTTGGAGCCTCTCCTGGAACTCACTCTATAGCCCAGACTGGCCTCAAACTCACAGAGATCCTTCTGCCTCTGCCTCCTGAGTGCTGGGATTAAAGGTGTGCACCATCACCACCTGGCTCAAATATTTCTTTAAATAAAATTTAAAACAGTATTTCTTAAAAATTTTTTTGCCCCTTTCTGTCTCTTTTTTTGGGACTCCCATGGTTTGGATATTCAATTCATATTCTTGATGGTTTCCCATAGATCAATGGTTCTCAACCTTCCTAATGCTGTAACCTTTTAATACAGTTCCTCATGTTGTGATGACCCTAGCCATAAAATTATTTTCATTGCTACTTTATAACTGTAAATTTCACTACTGTTATGAATTGTAATGTCAATATCTCTGTTTTCTGATGGTCTCAGGTGACCCCTGTGAAAGGGTAGTTCGAACCACAAAAGGGTTGGGACTCACAGGTTGAGAACTGCTGCATTGAGTCTTTCATTTTTTGCTGATTTTCTTTCTTTTTTCCTTCCAGTTGGTGAATTTCCAACAGTCTTCAAGTTTGCTAATTCTTTCTTCTGGGCTATCAATTCTATTGTTGGGGATTTCTATTGATTTTTTTCAGATCTGTCATCTTTAACCCCATGTTATTTCTTCTCTCTCTCTGTCTCTCTGTCTCTGTCTCTGTCTCTCTCTCTCTCTCTCTCTCTCTCTCTCTCTCTCTCTCTCTCTCTCTCTCTCTGTGTGTGTGTGTGTGTGTGTGTGTGTGTGTGTGTGTGTGTGTGTATGTGAATCTTTATGTGTGAACAGGTACACCTGTGTGGATGCATGCACATGTGTGCACATGTGTATATGAAAGTCAGAGAACTACTTTGGGTATCATTCCTCAGGTGTCATCCATCATCTTTTTTCTTTGAAACAAGGTCTTGCACTAGCCTGAAACTTGCTGAGTTAGCTTGGCTGACTGGCCGGTAAGCCCCAGAGATCCACCTGCCTCTACCACCACATATGTCTTTTTCCTTTGAGTTCTAGAGGTTAAACTCAGGTCTTGGTGTTTGCAAGGCAAATGTGGTACTGACAGAGCTGTCTCTGTCTCTCCTGTTTATGTTTTAGTTAACCTACTTTTGTTCATGCTTTGTTTCCCTAATTTCTTAATTCCTAATTTCCTAATTTTTGTCTGTTTGTAGTGTCTTGTATTACACTGAGATTCTTGTTTCTTTTCTTTCTTTGCTTTTTTATCTTTTCCTAAGAGTCTTGCTTTGTGGCTCAGGCTGCCCTTGAAGTCCTCTTTCTTCTTCCTCAGCTCTTTGAATGCTTGGGTTATGGATATGTGCTACTAGGCTAAGATGTCTTTGGTTTACAGTGATTATTTAGAGTTCTCTTTCAGGCTATTCTTTGGGGTTGGTTGCTGTAGCTTCAGTGATAACACATCTGGTTGACTCTGTTTTTTCTTTGTAGCATGGTATGCCAGTGGAGCACCTCATTGTTATCATTCTTGGCTTGTTTCAGCGGGTTAAGAAATTCTTGTGTTGGCACCCTAGGATGTTGTGGCCATCTCTGGAATGAGAGTTGAGTGGACTTAGAGTGGGTCATGTGGCTGCCATTGTGTCCACAGTGAGGCCCACTCTTGCTAAGATTGTGTACAGGGTCTTCTGATTCCTGCGTGGACTATGCTGTCTCTAGGACCTTGGGCCACAGGGTTTGTACTGGAATTGAAGTTTGCTTTAGGGTTTTTAGACTGATTTTTTCTCAGTTGTGGATGAGTATAGCTTCCCTTGGGTCTCTAAGAAAATGCTTGCCTGCGCAGGCATAACTGCCCTGGTCAGTGGCTGAGGGAGTGGAACAGTCACAGGAATGCTTCAGAATCCACACTTGGAACTGAAGCGTGAAGGTCTGCCCAGAGGACTCAAGTGAGTTTGGCCCTTTCCAACCCCTGGGGTTTGGGCTGTCATTCTAATCTTTGACTGCTTCTGAGAGGACTGGAGCCAGGGCTCAGTGATGTTTCTGGTCAACATAGGAATACAGTCATCATTTCTGTGACCCAACATGTGAGCATTCTAGCTCCTGGATGTATTTATCTGATGCTAGATCCCCAAACAAATAGGTCTGTGGCTAGGTCCACAGAGGAATATGTGCCATCTTGGGATCTGAAGCCAGGTTGTAGTCTATGAATCTGTCTGTCACCTGGACAAACTTCTACCCTCTAAAACGGACTTTCTGAGTCTTAAGACTCTAGCAGGGTTTTATAACCTCTTAAGTGGATTTCAAAACTTGCAAAGGCACCTGTGTCTGTGGATAGCTGTAGAATCATTTGCCTCCCCCACATGTTATGGTCCATCCTATGGGGTCATTTACTGATGTCTTGTGTTTCCTTATTCATTGTTGAAGTCAGTGTTTCAGATAGAAATGTCATATAGGTGACATAGACAGGGATGGAGTGTTGTCGTGATTGGTAATAGGATCAGGCTGTAGTAAGCAGGATTAATGAGCTAAATTTAACACAATGCAGTTTCCCAAGAAAGAAACAAAGCTCACACTTAGAACCTAAAATGTGTTCTGTAATTCCATTCTCTTTTCCTTGGCTCCTTCTCAGGACCTTAGCAGAGTTAATTGCTCCTTTCTCTGTGTCTCATTAGCACCTTAGGCTTAACCCAGTCGTCTGAGTACTTTTCATACAACACTATTCCTGTGCTCCTCCGTTCCATCCCACATTGTCAACAATTGAGAATTGCTGTTGACTAGAGCTTGGTCAACAGGGAATTCGTAAACCAGAGCTTAGTCTTGGCACATGGAGAAGGCCTTAGCACATGGCCCACCAACACCACAAAGAAGACAGACTATTAGAACTGGCCAGATTTTTATCCTAATGGGATGTTAATGTCTGTGAGTTGGTCACATTCATTGATTTTCTTTTTGCTATTATAGCTTCGCCAGTAAATTGGGTGAAAAGTGAAAAACAAACAGAAATGATTGGAGTGATTAGAGATAATTGGATTAATCCAAACCATCTTGTAGATGAAGAAATGATGCAAAGCAGGAAGAGAAGAGGTGACCCAGCCAAGTTCACACCAGGGGGACTGTGCTGAGAAAGAGCCTTAAGTATGAGTGTTTTGTACTTCTTGTTTATATGGAAACATAATTTGGTGGTAAATATAGACATATTTTATATTATCATTGATTAGTAACTGTGCATGATAAAAAGAGTTTATTGTAGGTAATATAGTCTGTAAAAGCTAATATAGTAACTTAATTCTCATATATTTTAATGATGGGTAATGTAACCATTTATATATTTGTTGTCCTGTTTATAACAGTGTTAAAAGAGAAGTGATCATTTTCATTCACTTTTACTAAATGTCTAAGGCATTAAATATATTTCTGTATCATTTTTAGTGGGGAAGCATTTTTTCTTGGACATTGTGTTGTGATTATGAATGACTCTTGGGAAGAAGAGGAGGTAATACTCTGGTTGTAGTCTTACATTAAAACTGCTTCTTCTTAAAGGTTTCTTTTTAAACTCTTATTAGCCTATATTAATTGTGCAAAACATTGCATTTATTGTGTCTTTTTTCTTTAGACAGGGTCTTGCCATGTAACCCTGGCTGACCTAAAACTTACTAGGTAGACCATCAACTTGTAAGGAATCTCCTGCCTCTGCTTATCCAGTACTGGCATGGCAAGCTTGTGTCATCATATTTAGCTATTGTGATATTTTTTGAAAAAGATTTATTTTTAATTATGTGTATTTGTGTATGTGCCTATGTGAATATGTACACATGAGTATGGGTGCCCACAGAGGCCAGGGGCATTGGATCCCCAAGCAGGTTGAATTACAGGAAGTTTTGAGTTACCCAACATGGGTGCTGGGAAATCACACTCAGGTCTTCTGCAAGAGCAGAACCACTGAGCCAACCCTCTAGCTCCCTACTGTAATATTTTAAAATGCATCTTCTCTTAAAGAAGTCATTTTCTCCATGTGAAATTTTATGTGTTTTAATTTTCAATCAACATTGGTATTTACATTGCTAGGATTATTGTGCAAGAGAGTTTTTAGGGACAAGCATTTGTTGTGAGGTTACCACCTCCCATCTGTAGAAGGACCCAGTTTTACATCTTCCCATTTCATTAGATGTTTGCCTTCATATGACTAAATCTGGTGTGTGTGTGTGTGTGTGTGTGTGTTTAAAATTGAATGTATTTAGTTATTTGAAAAGGTAACTCATTTACATGGTTCAGAAATGAAAAGTGTAGATTATGTGATGAAATTTTCCCTTGTAACAAAAAACCTCCTCACTCATCTCTTCTAGAACACTTTCATATTGGCAGATAAGCAAATGCAAAAGCATTTTTTTAACTATGTATAACTATACTTCTGTTATTTAATTTATCAATTTTAATAATTAATTGACATTTAGTCATTGTTTGGACAAAGGATGTGTCTGTCACTGTTGAATTTTCCTTCATTTGACTTCTTTCTCTCCTAGTGGGTCCGTCACTGTAATTCCTCCGTCAGTTAAATTCTTAATCCAAGGCAACCAGCTGACAGTTTCCTTTGTCAGCTGTATCTCTTGATGCTCATTTTGGAAGTCGGAGTTAATATTGTCCTGAACTTCCTCCAGTCCTCCTGTTATCAGCCTCCAACGTTGTATGACATCTGTTTCATATAGATATAAGAAACACATATGTATGTAAAACACTATAAATATAATCAGTGTTGATAACATATATTAGGTTATTGTAGTTAATCCATCAATAATGTCTTTTGAGCTTAAATTCTAAAAGTTGAAATCCCCAAAATTGCTTTTTTCTTTTATTCTGTGTACAGTATAAGATGTGCCGATTATTATTATTGTTTCTATTAAAATATAGATTTATAAAAGACTCTATCAGTCTTTTTTTTTAACCTTGCTTTGTCTTCCCTCACCATCTTCTTGAATTTAAGCAGCACGTGTAGATTTCAAGGAAAGCATCAAATCTGTGGAATCTCTTTTGTGAAAGGGAGTCTCTTTTTCTTCCCTCCTGTGCTGCTTCCTGCTGGGTTGACTGATCCTTGATCCGCTCGCTGCACAGCTATCTTCCAGGGATGAGCCTTCACCATTCTTGGCTGAATCCAGATTTTAGATGCAGCGTCTTTTGCTTCCTGGTTTTCCATATGACTTCACATGAGCAAATAGTTTAAGTAATTTCCTAAGAAGTGGGAGTGAAAGGTAAAGGGCACATTATTGGCCCATGCATTACTGACACATATCCATACTGACACAGTCTTTATTCTGTCCTGTCAGTTACAGGGTTGACTAGATGTGACATCTAGATTGAAAATAGTTTCCTCATCATAAATGGAAGGCACTTATCATTATAGTCGAGCCTCTGTGGATCTCACATGAAGCTTGATGACAGTTTGCTTTTTGGGCGTGTGCAGACGCCTTCCTTCTTCACTTTGGAAGCATCTAAAAGTGTCTCTTCATGCCAGGTGTTCCAGATTGAATGCCTTTGTTTAAGTGTAAGCTGTTGAAACCCCACTTTTCCCATTGCCAGGTGGCTCTTTCCAATGAGAAGACTTGCATCCTACATTTGACCAATCTTCCTTTTTAGGCTGGGGTCCAGAGATCTGGTAATTTTGCCCTCCAATGTGGGATAACAAGGAAGAAAAGGTCATACTCTCTTCGATACCTTTTCATTGGTCCTCATTAATTAATGCTGACTGATGTCGTCCCTCGATCATGGTCTGAGTACCTGGCATTTCTGAACCAGGGAGCTGCCTGAGTTTCTGAGATGAAGGCCAACTAACTCCTTCTTGGCCTGTAGGCTCCCCAGTGGTGTGGTTTCTGCTGGGCCTCCTTTGATTTTTTTTAGGCATCATTTTCTAGAAATGTGTTTTAACCCTTTTAAGATGGTTTCCTTCCCATTTTCCTCCCCTGTGTTTTATGATACTTTTATTTCTTTTTGTAAAAAGATTTGTTTATTCTTATTTTGTGTGCATTGATGTTTTTCTAGCATGAAAATCTACGTGAGGGTGCCAGATCCTTTGGAACTGGAGTTGCAGACAGTTGTGAGCTGCCATGTGGGTGCTGGGAATTGAACCCGGGTCCTCTGGAAGATCAGCCAGTGCTCTTAACCACTAAGCCATCTCTCTAGGCCTTTATAACTATAATGAAGACTTGAGTGGGGAAAGAAATAAATCCATGTGTTCTGTTATCTCATAGTTTGAAGGGCTCAGTTGTATCTTGGGCTTCATAGGACCTTTGTGCAGCCCTTACTGGTTGTCGACTCCTTTCGTCATCTTTCTATACAGCCTGGAGCTGGACACATTAAGTCTGAATTGGATAAATGTACTAAATTTCAATGGGTGAAAAAAAATGGAATTGTTGCATTTAGGAAAGATAATCTCTTCATTTTCAACTTTGGTCAGCCCTTTATTAATAGAAGGGATTTTAAATCGCGTCTCCCTTATCACCACCCCTGGAATACCTGAGCATTAAAAGGACATGCAAGAAATAATGAGGATTTTACGATGGATTTGGTACCCATCCACCTTGCTTTGGATTAACACAAGAGCCAGCTTTAGTGATGCCATTTTTCATATCGTAGCTGTCTGAGCAGTTCTTCTGAACAGACTTCATGTAATTACCTGGTTTCTGCTTAGAATTGGAAAGCCGCTAGAGCTTGACATTATTTTCATAGAAGCTAAGCTGAATTTTAACTGCTATAAGGATCTTTCATTGGCATACACTGATGTTTACACCAGCATTTTCTATACTGTAAAGTACTATTAAAGGCTGAGTCTCTGTTGATATTACAATGTGGGAACTGCCACAATTGTTTTCTAAGTTTTGCTATATTGAGCCAGGATTAGAGCAGTAATTAGCATGCTGCTGTCACCTCTCTTCTGACTTTAAATGGAGAAGGGATGATCTTGTAATAACAGAGTTGTAAAGCTGAAATGGCAGTGGTGGAAGAGGGAGAGCTCTGCCTTGCCTGTTAGGATTTTTAGATTTATTTGCCTAGTGTAGACCCAGCTTTAGGAAAACAGGCGCTGGAGCTGGCTGTTAAGATCTCTGGCCATATCTCAAGTATAAATGTAACATGGCGCCACTGGTAGAAATCCAGTGACCCATGTCTGGTTCTGTTTGGCTGGTTCTATTGAAGTAATCAATCACCAGGCATGACTGCATGGCAGCGTGGTGGAACCTGACCACGTGGAGGGCTGAGACACTGAGTTGTCATTGGACGTAAAAACCACACTCTTTGTCATTCACGTCCTGCCCCCTTCTGTGGCTACATTTGGAGGTTTTAAAGGTCTCGTTATAAACTAGATAACTTAGTAGAGAAATGCAGTGTAATTTTATTTGAACTGGTTTGCAGTGTTGTTTGCTTCTGACTTTCACTTATGTTTGTATAAATAGCGTCAGTGTTAAGGTGTGTACAAAGTGAGTTCTTTTGCTATGAAACATACATTAGTGTGTAAAACTCTGTACTTACTCTCTTCTTTTTGTGATAACGCTAATTTTTTTTTTCATTTGACAAATCAGTACAGTTAGCTACAGAACTCTGTTTCACAGAACTTTGTCACTGGCTCACGTTAATGAAACTTTCCATGTGCTGTTTTTGACATTGATAAAGTATTCTTCTCACTGTGATTCTTTCTTGTTCATTTTTTAAATTATCATAAATAGTATTGATGTGGTCATCTTTATATAAAAGATTTTCTTTGGTCTTATATACATCCCAATACACCCCCCATTAACATGGATTTATCCAGTCTTCTCCAACTCTTACTTATGTAGCTATTTTGACCTCCTCAATGATGGGGCCAGGTCCTGACTTAACCATGTATGCTCACTAGTGAACAGAGAACCCAGAATCTGGTACTTGTATCTGATTCCATAAATGGAATGGGAAAGGTTTCACTGTGGAAGATCGTTGTCTTTAATTTTCAAGATCCCCCTTGTAGCTTTATCTTCCCATATTGCTTTACCAGGGAGCAAATTCTTCCAACCAAAACAGAGCATGGATGGTAAGGGTAGCAAATGTCAGGCTGTTGGCAACAAGCCCTATGTCAAGGATTACTAGTTCAGCTTAATAATCTTCATCCCTACCAGCTAGCCAAGAGCAGATGCCCCCTATGAACAGGATCTGGGGCAGATTCTGACTATACAGCCAGGTGCCAGGCAGAAGGAAAGGTGGGTTGGCATCTTGAATGAACTAGCGTGCTTCACACACTTGCTTCTATAATTTCCTATTGGGGAACACTAAATTTGTGAGTCAGGTAGCATATCAGATCACCACAAGATGGATTTACATGTGTTGTTATGACCTTTGTTTCTAGAGGGTATGTTTTCAAAAGAAAGGCTAAAGGACACCACACAGAGCATCCTATGAAGAAGGTTTCTTCATCCTTTGGTAAAACTGCTCCTGGGTCACTTTCCATATTCTTCAGTAAAGATCTAAATGGGAATGTCATGAGAATTTGGAAGCAGGGAAAAGCTGATGTTTCCCTGAAAAGCATGTTTTATTAGATACTAAGTCAGATATATGCAACTAGGTGTGAGCCCCACCTCTGGCCCCAGCATAGACTAAATGGCAAGGAAATGAATGAGAGAAAGGGGGAGTGGGGACATAAAAGAGTTATTTAGGGCTGCTCCTCTGGAATGCCTCTCATAAGAACTATAATTCAATTAAGTAATAAAGAAGTTATTCCCATTTAAAAATTAGCTTCCTGTCTAAGGCAATATATTTTGGTTGTAGCTACTTGGTGATTCCATTTCAAATAGGATGGGCCCGTGAATTTGGAGGTTCTGTTCTCATGACAACTTAGAGTATCCTTTTCCCAGCAAGAATTCTTTCTAGATCCTCTCCAATGGCTCTCAGTGTCAGGAGGTGCCTTCCTGATCTTAGCTCGTATTAGGGAAAGATGGTGCTGAGTCCGGAGCTCCAGAGGGCTGCCCTGGGGTCATATCTGTCCCAGAGCTATCAAAAGGTAGACTAGAAAAAGGCTCGGTGAGGAGCCCCATACCCCGAGAGGAGCATGTTTCGTTCTGCACACAGCTGCCAATGACACAAGTACAGCTTCACCCTCATCTTCCACATGCTGGCTCCTTTCCCAGGCCAGGTGATATTTCATCATAAAGGGAGCTGACATTGCTAGGTATTTCACAAGCCTGGAGATCAGAGACCCACATGATGGGATGTCGAAGAGTCCTACAGGCAATTAGACTCTGGGGATGGGTGGCAGAGAAATGGGGTTCCTACTCAGTTCATCTTTGTTTTCTTTTCCATAGCAAAACCATTTGACCTTTATGTCCTGCTAATAAATTGTAGTGTGTTCTAATTAGGAAAAAGAAAGGAAAAAAACCCTAGCTACAAATGTTGGACTGTATCATGGTTCTCCAGTTATATTTGTTCATCCCCTCCTGCCAACCCCAAGTCTGGCCCCATCTGTCCTTCCTCTACTCACTGCTTTTTAAAACTCCACATGCTTACTACCTTCCAAGCATGGCTCACAACCAAGATGCTCTTGTTTTCTGCTAGCCTACCTTACCGCTTTCTGCCTAGAACCTCAGGACAAATATCGACTTGATTCTTCTGGTCGCTTCCATTGTGCCTTTCAGACAAACACAATTAAATTGTATGCGCCCAGCCTCTTTTTTGCTTTCTCAACAAGGGCTTGGCTGTTTGGAAAACGGTCCCTTCAGTGCCTTTTGCACATTTAGTTTCTGACAAATAAATAAAAACAGCACGTTTTTTAAAACTAAGCTATATAGTTTCTCTATATTTTAGTGACACATGGCTATTATGATTTTCTTCTCAATGGACTGAGCCAAAAATAAACCTTCTGATTTCAGGTCCTGACTGAGCTAGCTACTCATGAGGTCCTCCTCACTTACCTACTTCAAAGAGCTTGTCTGTGACTGGAGAGATGGCTCAGCAATTAGGAGCACTTATTACTCTTGCAGTGGACTCTGGTTTGTCCCCAGCATCCATTTGGTGGCTAGCAACCACCTGTAACTCCAGCTCCAGGAGATCTCATGCCTACTTCTGGCCTCCATGGGCATTGCATACTTGTGATATACATACTTATACTTTGGCACACATAAATGCATATAAAGTTTTATTGTTTTTTTAAAGGTATGGTTGTAGTAAACCATCAGGTTGGTTTGAAGCAGAGACTCAAAATGGGAGATGGTAATAACACATAGTGTGATTTAAGCCTTGTTTAAATATTTTATGGAAAAGTAATTATGTTATATGGATAATTATAGTTTAAAGGGATCTATCCAAAAGAACAATGAGTGGAAAATGTCTATCTACAAATAACACTTAGCTTTCTTTATTTTGTAACTCTGCTAGTGGCTCACATGGATAATCTTATTCCATTGTTCTTTTATGCAGAAAGGGAAAATGCAAAAAAAAATCAGTAAAAATTTAAAACACGAATCACTATTTTAGAATGTTTATAATATCTGTGCATTTTACATTTCTAGAGAATCCTGCTGAAAAGAAACTATTGATATTACCCCATTTCCATTTTTATTTTTTTAAGCTTCTCGGCTGCTTGTTTTCAAATTATGGAGCCTTTGAGTCTGCCTCTGCTTCATAATTTGCAGACAGTTTTCTTCTTCCAAACAAAAAAAATTAGAGGAAAGTGGATAATTCAGATAACCCTAATTACGAGGAAGCCAGGTCCCAGAGGACTGTCGCCCGATTCATTATAAGTCACAGCTTTAGAATTTAGAAAATGGTGTTATAAATCATGATGTCATTTCTAGGTAATCACTTTCAGGCAATGTGTCCCCTGAGAGCGTGTGCCTGTCACAGCAGCTGTGTCATCTGAGGGGACGTGGGAGATGCTGGGCACATCAGAGTTGGTTGATGTGGGTTGTTTGCACCAGTCTTTGTGATGTTCATAAGAAGTAAAGAATGTTCGTTAAAGTTGAAACACCAACATCCATAGAAAGCAAGAATAAAGAATTTTTCAGGCGATTGGTTGTCTAGAATACTTTCTTATGCTAAAAGAAATTCAAAAGAGTTTTAAATAAACAAGAGGCATTGCTGCACAAAGCAAGGGGTTTGGACCTGGAAAGGAGAGGGGGGGCACGTCTTGAGATTCTACCACCAATTAATTAGCTATTGACATATTTTATTTTTTAACTTAATACCACTCTGCTCAATGGTTCATTTTTTTTTCCCTCCATCAGCGGGTATTCTCTGAGTGTCTGTTATGTGCCAGACACTTCTCTAGGTGCTGGGGATAATGTGATGAGGAGAGAATGTGCTCACAGAACTGATGGTTTAGCAGGAAAGCCAGGTATTAAACAGATAATCACAAAAATGATACAACTACAGTTATGATAAGTGCTATGAAGAGAGAGAATGCAGAGCTAAGTAGCGAAATTGGGATAATATTCCCTCCTTTACAAGACTCTGACACATAAAAAGCACTGTGAGTGGCGGAGTTGATTGTTAGACACGTTGGTGGTGTTATTACAATGTCATTCCAAACCAAAACATGATCGGGTGAGGACAGGCAGTACAGACAACAGAGTGAAGGCTGTAGGAGGAGCCAGGGAAGTGGGAGTGGATTCCAGTGGGGGAGTTGTAAGGCATCAGTGTACCCATTAAATGCAGTGCATCCAAAGTGACCATGGCACCATTGAGTGACTATCTCTCTGACGACCTTTGAACGCTTTGTGGTAGTGCTATGCCCCTGGATGGGTCAAGGCTCCTGGGGAAGGTTGTGTTGTGGGTGATACCTTCTAAAAACTGCTTACACCCTAAACACACCCATACATGTACTCGTGTGTGTGTGTGTGTGTGTGTGTGTGTGTGTGTGTGTGTGTGAATAGCTGTGACTTCTTCTGTAGGATATAGGACTGAACCTGTAATGATGGGGAAGAAAACTTCCCAGTTTTTCATCCTGAAGTTAGAAATCAGGCTGCCGTAAATCTCCAAATAGAAATTATCTGGTGTTCACCTAGAGGTGAGTGAGGCTGTGAATCCTCTAGGACCTCTCTAGTGTGTGTGTGTGTGTGTGTGTGTGTGTGTGTGTGTGTGTGTGTGTGTGTCCGCGCGCACACGTGCATGAATTTCCTATGTGTAGCTGGCTGAAAAGAGGAAAGGGCATCCCAGATTCTCTCCTGGGTGTGGAGTGGTGACTTGATTATGACAGTGCACACCCACGTGAGCACTGTGAGGACTCCTGGGTGATGAATGGCATTTCCTGGAGTGTAGATGCTATTCTGAGAATGCTTGCCCCAGTTCCAGAAGGACTGGATATAAAAGCCCTGAAGTTTCTGTTAAGTAACACAGAATGGCAGTGTAGAATTCAATAGCATTTTCCTTACTAATAATAGTCATGGCTGCTGTTGATTCAGCTAAGTGCCTCTCGTCTAAAATCTCACGTACTTCTTAAGATAAGGCTGTGAGGTAGGTTAAGTCATTCTCAGTTGATGGATGGGGGAAATGGAAGGTGATATGTCTGGCAGATATCACTTCATGGTGCTGGACTTGAGCTCCAGTTGTAAAGTTATTCTCTACTCAGCACCGTTGTTGATATTTGTTCTCTTCTTGTGGAAGGCACACAGATGCCCACTTGCCTGTCTCCAGCTGGTGTGGTGTCTGGTCCTGGTCTATACTGATTAGTATCCCTTGGGTTGGAAGAGGTGAAGTGCAGGACCTCAGACTTGGTGTACACAATGGGCAGAAGATGTCATGAAGCACACCTTTCTTCCCATCTTCCCACTGTGCTTCCCTCTTTTTGGCTTCTTGCCTAGTAGACTCTGTCCATGGGGAAGCAATTAAAGCAACCAGCAATTCCAGGCTACTGAGCCCAGAAATAAGAGGTTGTCTCCTTCAAGTTGTTGTAACAAAAGCCCCAGGGATGATTCTGATTAACTTGGTTTGAGTCAAATGCCCATTTCTGAAGTAATTACTTGGCTAGTCCGATGATGTCACCCTTAAACCTGGAGCAAAAGGGTGGAGGAGTCAGCCTCCCCTGATCCCCATGAACTGATCCTGGAGGAGCCGAAGTTCCCTGAAGAGATACTGGGAAAGGAGAAACCTACGCCTACTGCAAAAGCGAATCCATAAATGCTTGTCAAAGAACTAAGTGAAGGAAAGAACATTTGCTGTGTTCTAGAGTGCCTTCTTAGAGTATGAAAAAACATCTAAAATTAAGACACCATAGAGTACTCTTGCCATGTATTTTTGTTAAGTGCCTATAGTGATCATTGAATGACTGTGTTGAAGGAGGGTAGGCCGTTCTCCAGAGGACAACCACATAAACACTCCTTTCCAGGGTAATGAGGATTTATAGAGGTGTCCATTGAATCATCCTGGTTGTCTGTTCCTCTGTGCCCTTCAGATACTGGGCTAATGGAAAAAGGCAGGTACGTATGAGGGAATTGCATTTTCCATGCAGGCTTCCAGCTGAGTCCCTTGTGACTGAGAGGAGCAAGCACAGACAGACACTGAGGGCTCCTGAGAGGAGAGAGCAAGTGGGATTTCTTGGACGTCTCATGTTTTTATCTTCAAGGTTTCTGCAAATTTTGGATTCATAGTCACACATTCCCCATTTGATAATAAATGCACATTTGAAGGTAATTACCACAGAGAAGATGACAAGACAAAACTAGAAGTACTTCCTAGTGGCCTCAGTGGAATGGTAGGCACTAGCTAATTGAATCTTGACCAATTTTGACAAATTAGGTTGGGTTGAGGAGAGCCCAAACCACAGATTTGTCTCATGCTCCATCCAGCGTTTCCTTTGGGCTTGGTTTCTCACTATTTCATATACGTAAATAGAAGCTTCGTAGCCATTTATGAGAAGCTTGAAATATGGGTATGGGGGTGGGGAGTTGGCTAGTGAGACAAAGTGCTTCTGGGCAACTATGGGTGGTCATATTATTATTTTATCAGCAATGATTTAATTGGATCATGGCAAGTGAATTGTCCTAAATGATGTTACCATGACTCTTACTTTTCATCCACCTCTCGAACTTGATTTTTTTTAAAACTTTGATTAGTTTTATTTTTTCATCTGATTTGTCCTGTGTGTCAAAAGCTCTCTGCTTTCTCCTCCTTTCCTTTTGTCTTTCAGTTGTTGCTGGCTGTGAGTCTGTCAGAGTAGCTGGCTCTGTCAACCCTTATGCTGTCTATTGTCTTCCGCTAACCCAGTTCAGGTGCCATGAATGAGTGCATCACAGGGCTTTTGTGTAAGAGTTTGTAGTGCATGTATATTGAATGAAGTTCTGACAGACCTGGAGTGAGCCAGTCAGTCTCCTGTCTCCCGATGGGTGGGGAGGAAGACTTGCTCATTTGACAGACTAGATCTAGTGTCTGCTTTCTTTCTCTCCCTCCAGCTTCCTCTTCCTGTTTTAAGTCTTTTTAGTGTTTTTCTCTTGCCATTTAAAATTGGAAGTTGAATGTGTCCCTCAGGCATGTGAGAACAAGTCCTGAATCAGTGCCATTAGACAGTGGTGCCTTTTAATGTCTTACTCAGTTTCTGTCCCTGAAACTGTTTGGACCACATCTCCAGTTTAAGGTCTCAAAAAATCTCTCAATATGTGAGCTTTCCTTCTGCAGAGAGCAAGTGGGCAGCCTTGCAGACAGCATAGAGCGATACTCTTGTTGGTTTTGTGATGCTTGTGCCTGGTCCTTCTTGGCCAGTGTATGTACCTTTTAGGTTTCCAAAGACTCGGGCTGTGTTCCATCTGGCTTTGCCTGATCGGTCCTATAAAATGTCATTCTGAGATGAATAGCTCTGTGCATGCCTTGCACGTGTTTCCACAGGAGCCTCATTTGCATCTACACATGATCAAACTCATATTTTAAAGCAATGGCTTATGTTCTTCAGATTAACTCTTGTGATCCACTGTGGATTCATTAACTGTGGTCCAGGGAGTCCTGCCACTGTCAACTCATTGTAGGAACTCTTGAGGACAATGAATGTCATACCTGTCTCTGTCTATAATACCTTGGGGCTGTAATTTAATATTTCTTCCACATATGCATGGCTTTGAGGCTCCTGCTTTGCATTTGCTGTTTTCTATAACTCTCCTAATTGACATATAACTTTAAAATATTTTTACTTTAAATAAATAAAATTCATGCGCTGTGGCTTTGGTTACTACTTCCATGTTATAGTGAATTGGAGTAGTTGTGTGTTAGAACCTTTGGCTAAAGGCACAAAGTTGAACCAATAGATTCTTGTGTAATCAAATAGGAAATAGGAAAAAGTAGCTGAAATGCTTTATAAAGTGATGGGAAAAACATAATTTTAAAACATTGTCCCTTGGGGGCTTCAGGGAGTTCTGAACTATCGGAATCCAGCTGTGGGACAAGGGAGGGGAACAGTGCTGGCTTTGGGTCTTTTCTTGCAAAGTATGATCTTATTAAATTAGTGTACATTCTCACTTTCAGAGGATATCAAATTCGATATTTAGAAGGTGTTATAATTGGGAGAAAAACCAAAATGACTCAAAACAAATTAGTCACTCTGAAATGAGATAGCCTGCTAATTCCTAGGAGGGGACCATTTTACCAGTGCAAAATCCCAGGCTTCTTCCTGCTGCATTCACCTGGGTCTTTGAGCAGAAAGCATCTTCATCACAGAGGCAACTTCCCAAAATACTCTGCTTCTGGTTAGGGCCTCCCAGGTGGTGGGAAGGAAGGCAAAGAGGAATGTAAGACCATATGTATTCTTGAATCGTTATTCATCAATCTAAAAGCATCACACCACCAGCTGGGTAGAGACCTACCTAGAAAATGGTCTGCACGGAAAGTGACAGAATCTAGTCGCGCTGGGACCCCCTTTCTTTTTGTCAACTGGCAGATGAAATCCAGGGTAAGGGACTGACAGAAGACCACACACCTGCCAATTGTGTGGATTCCTAGATGCACCCCCCTATCTATGTGAACAGGTCTGAAAACAGAATGGCTCCCTGTACTTGACAACATCTTAAAGTTGCTCCCTGCGGAGCTGCAGTTTTGACCTGGTTGTAATTGCCTGTGCATGCGTGAATATCCAAAGAGGCAGCCACACAGTTTGCAGAGCAAGCATCTGATTTGAAGCTTGGAAGGCAAGCCCGGAGACAACAGTGGGCTGTGTTTATGGAATGCTGCGTTCCACACACTTTGATGACGCTGAGGTGTTATGTGGAAAAACACAGACCCGAGTTGTTTGGGGTCAAAAATAATTGAAGGTTGCATTCTAAATGTGAAGAAGGGTGAAGTATGGGTTCTTAATTCATTGTTGTTCTGATACTGGCTTTTGTACTTAAACCCCCAAATGATACATAAGAAAAGCCACGTATATACAAGAACTCCTTGAATATGTGTGAAATAAAAGGTTGAGATGCTAAGACATTGTGCCAATTTCAACAACAACAACTTCTTTCTTCGTGTATAAAATAATGGCATGTTTGACACACATGGAGTCCTAGAGTTCATGAATTGTAGTGATGAAGACTGAATCAAAGTCCATCTTCTTCAAATCTTTATGCCAAGATGCTTTCAATCCTCATGAATCCTTTTAAAAATAATTTTTTATAACCTTTCCTATAAAAACATCACACACCAAAATTAACCAGACCCAAAGTCTGTACATCTCAGTGAACTTCTGTATGGTTAGAATAGCCATTTGGAATGGAATCCACGTGGCTTTACATTGGATTTTACACTTTCACTATCAAACTTATTACTAGACACTGAATTCTGAAAAGTAGATAATGACATTTCAGTGGCGAATCCATAAACTGATCACCACTTGGGTTGTTCACCTGACACTGCTTTCATATTGGCTCTAGAAATAATTACATATAGAATAGTTTCACTGGACCTTTCTTAGATCTGAGGGATCCAGAGCTGTACCCCAATCAAAACACTTCAGAGGAGCCATGATGTATTCAGCTAAGCTTCAGGGGACTTGCTTTAGCCACGTGAATATTTTATTGTTTCTAACTTTATTTCATACATCTAATTTTCTTCCTAAAAAGCTCTATTGCAAATCACTTCTCCTGAGTGAATTGTTTTAACTCAGTATTTGAAGACTACTTCTAACAATTCATGAGTTTTACTTGAGAACGTTCCAAGTGAAGCCACTCTTCCTGGTACAGTTCCACAGAGACACACCAATTGCTGTCAAAGGAGTGCATACTGAAATGTCTTGTCTAGAGGTTGCTTAACTTCCTGTTTTATATCCTGGTCTTAAATCAACCAGTCAAGGCAGAAAGGGAATAAGAACAGAGCCCTGTTTCCCAGGGATGAGTATTTTTCCTCATTGGGCTTCTCAACATTGGCATTAGGTGCAGTTTAAGCAATCTGGGGGTTGATGTGGGCCCACAGAGCAGAAGCACAGGCCCAGAAATTGAGGCAAGGTTATCACGAGCTATACACTGCTCTGATAGATGACCTAGGATGCTCCAGATGCTGCAGTGGATGAGTATAATGACCTGGAAGGACACCTTTGGCTTTTCCTGAGAGTAGCTGGAGAAACTTAGCCTTAACTTTTGTAAAGGGGAAACAGCTCAATATTATGGCTGACATGCTTGTCTGCTTAATGTGCTCACTTATTTAAAAATATTTGAGAGCCTCATGGGAATCACATCTGCAGAATTATTAAAACACGTCAAAAACTGTATCTGCATGGACAGGCCTTGATACTTGTGGGGGCAGAATGTCTTTATTGGGTGCATTTAATCAGAAGGTTTTGAGTCATTGCTGTGTGTGAGAGTAAGCATAACCAGACACGAGATGAGAGGTTCTCAGTGTGTGTGTGGAGTGGGATTCGGTGTGTGTGTGGAGTCCATAAACAACAGAAGGACTTTTAAAGACAATGAAGCCAAGTTTTGAGTTTGAAATGAGATCAGGATCCTAGAGAAGCTTCAGGATGGTAGAAGGTGAAAGATGACTATTGAGTTGAAGGAGTTCATTATTTGTGACACTTTACAAGGCACTAGCCATGCTTATGGTTATGTATCGGCAAGAAGTGGAGCAGGAACAAAATCAACGAAGGTAGAAGGGACAGAAGAACTTGATTCCAAGCATGATGAGGTTCCTATTTGTGCAAGGAAATCTTCATTTTTCAATGTGAGCAAAGGCCAGTATGCATCTTAAGAAGATAGGGACATCATCTCTGATTTAGGATATCGAACCTCATTTTGAACCCAAATAAAACTGTTAATTCTGTTTTTAAAAGGAAAGTAAAAATCACCTAATAAACCGGCAGCCCATTTTCAGAGACTATTAAAACTGGAATCAAAGTAGCATGTCAGAGCATCCTCTGATTTAATCCTGAGCTAAATTAGTTTTCTATTTGATTCATGTCTCTGACTGTGAGATGCTAATTATGGAACCTTCTTATATATTTATTAAAGTGGGATCTAACTGAACAATTTATTTGGATTTGGCTTTAAGAAATAACTATTCATACTTGAAAGACTTGAAATGTATTTCTTCAGAAATATTCTATAAATCAAGCACTTTTAAGCAAATGGACTTCCAGTAATGTAAATAGAAATTAGTGAGTCTTGATTCAAATTGCTTCATTTCCTTTATTCTGATAAATAGCGCAATTGTATATAGCCTTTGAATCCAGGGCTGATAATAAAACTACCTCGCCTATTATTTATGAGTCATGTTCTGTTCCCTGGAGTACCTTTCCTAATGAGCAAACATCAGCTGTATACCTGAAAGAATAATGCTTCTTATGGAAATAATTACTGATTGATAATTACTGGCTTTTCTGCAATGGAAAGATGTACTCTGTCCTCTTTCTTCCCCTTGTGCTTTACCCAAGTCAAGCTGGAAAATTTAGCTGGTGAAAGTATCAAGTATTTAATTGTATAATCAATTGCTTGAAATAGTAGTCTAATTAAATTCGAGCAATGTGCATATCAAGTGCACAGTACATACTGTGGGGGTGTTAGTAAGATGCAATTCATGAAATGACAATGTAGTCGGGTTCCTATTAAATGTCAAAGGAACACTTGAAATGGTGCCTATTGCAGACTGTTGGGATAGCAGGGAATTACGTATTTTTAGGTCAGCAAAGGACTTGTGATGGCCGCATGTGGACCTCCTCTTAGGGATAGTCTATTCAGGCAATTGAGGGAATGTAGGCGAATAGAAAGCTTGGTAGATACTGGTACCAGGCCTGGCATGGGCAATAGCAAGGGAATGAAATGATAAAAGCCTTGAGTAGTCTTGTGTCTACCAAGCCTGTGGCCTGCACTCTTCCAAACTACCTGTGTCTAGAAGATTAGGGAAAGGTTGAAGAACAGATTCAGATGGACCAACGGAACCTAAGGAGGAGTGATAGCAAAACTCAGTGTGTGATCCTGGGGTAGAGTTTGGCTTGGAGGAAAAAAGGCCATGAAAGAAATTAGTGTGACTATTAATGAAATTATGATATTCTAATAGTGTATTGGTGTTACATTTTCTGATTTTCATAAATGTATTATTAATATGTATTAGTTCCGTAGGGCATCTGTGACAAAATACACACACTATGGCTTTAACACAACAGAAATACATTGTCTCATAGCACTGGGGCCTCAAAGTCTGGAACTGAGGTGTTGGTGGGGGCCTTGTAGAGGGGAGCCTTTCCTTGCTTGCCTCCTCCTAGCTTCTGGTGGCCGCTGGCAACCCTTGCTATTCCTCAGTCAGTGGCTGTGACATTTCAGCCCCCTCCCTATCACCTGTGTGGCTCTCCCCATGTGTTATTGCATGGCCTTATAAGGACATTGTTCAGTGAATTCAGCTTCCTCCCATAATCCACTACAACAGTATCTTCCTCATTACATCTATAGAAATCTTATTTCTAAATAAAGTAAAATTCTCAAGTTCCAGGTAACCTGAGATTGTGTGTGTGTGTGTGTGTGTGTGTGTGTGTGTGTGTGTGTGTGTGTGTTTTCTGTAGGGCAACACTATTCAGTTTGAAACCTGGAACAAATAAGAGGACATATCCAGTTTCAGGAGAGAGAGGTTGAAGTACTAATAGTATGAGATGATGATGCCTGCAACTTACTCTCTTTAGTACTGGAGTAAGAGATGATGATGCCTGCAACTTACTCTCTTTAGTACTGGAGTAAGAGATGATATGCCTGCAACTTACTCTCTTTAATACTGGAGTAAGAGCTCATGATGCCTGCAGCTTACTCTCTTTAGTACTAAAATGATGGTGAGATGATTGTGCAGTTGTGGAGAAGGAGACAGACATACTGTGTATGAATAATGTTAAAATAATGGGTTATATCTGCCTCTGTCTGTCTATCTAACTATGTAGCTTAAGCAGATTTGAGTTAGGATTTTGGTTTCTGGAGCTGAAAATATCTGACTTCAGTCACTACACTATAGTACAGGCTTGTGTGATATTAAGCAGGCTAAAACCCTTGGGAATGTCAACATACTTCATTTCTTTGAAACAAACAAAAATCCATTCTGACATTTCCATATTTTATCCATAATTATAAAAGTACATTAAAATTTTCCCTAGTCAAATTCCAGGGCAGTTTTCACATTAAGTATTTGGCATTCTGCCCAAGATTTTGATACATGATGCCTGACCTAATTGTCCCTTTCCGTGTCCCAGATTAAACATCATTTCTTAGAGATAAGTAAGATTTTTTTCCCTCCTGATTTTTTTGTGCTTGAGAGACGTCACTCTAAGCACAATAACAGATATTTCTCTTGTACAATTCTAGGGTTTTTTTTTTCTAACTTTATACACTAACACTATTATATATAAACAATATATTCTGCAGATAGGTCTGGGGAAAGTTATTAACATTGGCTTTGCTTTTTAGTTGGTGCTTGTAGACTGCAAAGTGCAATTTTGCATTTCCTAAAAAACATACAGCACAGTTGTATGCAAAGCGTGAAATGGTGCAGCCCTTTGAAAAGAGGTATCCTGGCTCAGGGCAAGCCATTAGATGGGAATGAAATAGCAGTCTCCCCAAGCAGATGGTGCTGGCTCCTCCCAGTCCTGCAGAGGGCCAAGGGGACTTGTTTGTGCACAGAGCTTGGGTCTCATGGCAAGAGAACTGGCTTGTAAAGTTATTCCCACGGGGCTCATTTTCCTCAGCCCAGCGTCACCCTGGACAATCAGAACAGCCACATGGTCCCTTCATTTCTGTAAGATGTAGGAACACTGTTATAAAGAAAGACTTTTGTGAAACGGTGCCACACGATGCAGAAAGAATGTTGTCATGATATATAAAACTATATGTTATGAAGCAGGTCATAGCGGGAGATCGAGGTCCATTTTGTAATGTCAATGCATCTGTTAAGAATATATCAAGGAAACAGTTATTGGAGAAAAAGGCTGAATCTCCGGAGTAGTGGGGATATCTGCTGGACTTCTCCAGGAAGGACAGAAATAAGTTCAAGGAAGTATGCATGTGAGAGATTGAAGAAAATAAGATTGAGAAAATCTGGGAGCAGGAAGCAGAGGCTGGGGCCAGCAAAGTGGGGACCTCTGGAGCTTACTCTAGTGCTGGGGCCCAAGTAGCAGGTACTCATGGATCTGCACTCAAAGGCTCCGAAGGATGGTCACCCCGCAACCATGGACCTGTATATGCCACAACCATCTGGCATTCTACATCCTGCTCTCAACTGCATTTCCATACAGGTTCTGTCACTTGAGTTTCTCCAGAAGTTTTCCACCTACCTCGGGCTCATTGGCATCCTGCTAGCTACTTTCTTTTACTCTCACAGCTTCCCTCCTTGTGCCCCACTCTCACGGTAATGTCTCATTCAGATCTATAAAGAGACAGACTTGTGGTTCTGTTTATTATTGTAGCCACGGATGTGATCTTTGCACCTATCCATCCCAGCTCCAGATGACAGCAACCAGCAGGAGAGAGGGTTTGGTGGGATAGACTACAGCCACCTAAGGCAGCTTCCTCTGCATTGGCTGTAGACAAAGAACTCCCAACTTAATAGGTCTAGACAGGTAACTGGGGCTAAGCACTACCCTTCAACTCTCAGTGTTGAGGTCTCTGCCCCTCTCTTTAGATGTGTGCCATAAGATGAATGTAGAGAGAAGACTTAGCTTTGATGCAGGAGTTGTAGCCTGAGAGAACTTAGATTCAGTGGCCTGGAGTTGTCAGGCGCTGGATAGGCTTCCTGTGAGTAGAGCCATCCCAGGGTAAAGCTGTTGTGCCAAGCTTTAAATATTTAATTTAAATAGATTGGAATCCAATAACAGCTGCAACTGGAAAAACCCGAGGAAATGCCCATAAATGGCTCACTTTCCTAAGCCAATTCATAATAGATCTATTTAGGAACTCGCGTTCCTGTGAACAATAGCAGTAATTCTTGGGCCCTTACTATAAGTCAGGCACAAAGCCAAGAACTTTGACATGTCACCCTATTGCATCCACACAGCAATCTTCTGAGGACAGCTCTGCTCATTATCTCTATTATACAGTGGAAGAAGTTGGGCTTTGGGGATGCTAAGCGACTTTCTAGGACTCTCAGAGGTGGGGATCCAGATGTGAGTTTGAACAATGGGTCTCTCTGCCTGGGGACCCTAGGTCTCTCTCTGCTGAAGCTGCACTCCCTCCAATCCAAGCAACTTTTATTTGGCCATAACTATTTGCTGGGCAGCCTTGTGGTTCTCCACAGTGTTTTAAGAGGAGCATTCACATGGCATTGTTCAGAATTTGTGGGAGAATATCTGAGAAGAGAGTGAGTGAGATACCTTAGGGGCAGACAGCAGAGCCTGGGCCGTGTGCTGGTGGCTTGTGGAATAGCCACCTCCTAAGAATCTTAACTGTGCTTTCTGGAGGCACTAAAGATTACCAGGCATCAACTCAGCTGGAGGAAAGAGGTGATGAGTACACTCAGTGTGTTTCTTCACCATTCTAGACCATGTCCTCTGTTAGAGGCAGATTGACAATCCAACTTCATAAGCAACATAATGGACATTTATCAAGAAAGAAGACATGTGTTAACACATGTGTTTCTCAGTCACAGGTCACTTTGGCATGTGCCAGGCAAACCTGGTGTGTGTGTATGTGTGTGTGTGTGTGTGTGTGTGGTGTTTACATGTGTGGATGCTCATGTATGCATGTGTGTGGAAGCCTGAGGTTGACATCATGCATCTTTCGTTGATTGCTTCCCACTTTATATATTGAGGTAAGGTCTTGTGCTAAACCTGGAACTCATCTTTTAGCCTAGGAGGCTAGCATGCTTGCTCTAGGGATTCCCTGGCTCTTCCTCCTGATCCTAGGGATTACAGGCAGATCACAGTGCCTTGTCCACCCAGCTGGGGTCCCAGGGATCCAAACTCCTGTCCTCCTGCCTTCTCCCTAGTTCCAAGGTTCTGTGCTCTTTTGTTGCATAGTTTTCACTGGTGAGGACTTGTTAGAGGATTCTCTCCAGTCAAAGAACAGAGCCCACACTGTAAGCTCCCGGTGGACACCATCAAACCTTCTTTGAGCCACAAACAGCAGGACAGGTGTGGCCAGTTAGACTTTGGGGTGGGGCTTGTTTCTTTTCTTTCTGTTGTTTTCTTCCATACTTTATAGCCATTTGTTGGAAGGGATCAAGGTTTAGTGAAGTTTTGTAGCCTGCTTCAGGGACCCACGGGTTGGAGGATGCAGCTCCAGCAGTTTACATGGAGGTGGAAGAAATGACTCCACCTGGTTCTTCTGTCTGTTCCTTCTGCTCCAGCTCCAGAGGGCTTGCTGCCAGAGCTCTGGGACCCTGAAATGGAATAAGGTAGATGGGAAAAAGCAGTTCTCACAACAAATCTTACTTGAATAGACATTGGATTGTGTTGATGTCATTATTAAATTTTTCTTTTTTTACTATACATAAAGTTACAATGGTTTTAAAGCTTTTAGAATTCAATTTGCAAGATGTCTTTTCCTCTTCAACCTGAAACAAGAAGAAATTGAAATGACATCTATCCGTGTGACTCTCTGAAAAAACAAAAACAAAACAAAACAAAAAAACAATGGTTGATATTTCCCTGGTGCCAGAGCCAGCTTTAGCTAGTAGTCAATCCCCAGGGCTACAGTGACATCATCAATAGCCCTGATGCACAAACAAAAACATCCTTCACTTATTTCTAAAAAAAAAAAAAAAAAAAAAAAAAAACAACAAAAATACCCAAAAAACCCACTAATTATTATACTTTCATACTAATATTAAAATCAGCCACCAAGGGGTGTGTGTGTGTGTGTGTGTGTGTGTGTGTGTGTGTGTTGTGTTGTGTGCTTCTGTGCTTGCAACTGAGAATATCTTAATACATTAACAAATCCTTTGTGCCTGAAGCAGGAAAAACGTTAAAGATAAAGCAAGTAAGAAGCCTTGTTGCTTTTGTTTGGTAGCAATGATAATGTATGTTATGACCGCATCACATAGTTTTATCTTGTTATGTTATACCAGCAGTGTCTCCCCTGGAAAATTTTCTGACAGTTCAACATTCAAATAAACCGTGGTCTTCACATATCTGATATGAATGATTGCATACAATTGAGGTTCAGCTGAATTCCCTTCATCTTTCCCAACAAATAGTCATAAAGGTTAGAAGAAAGAAAAATAAAAGAATCAAGGAAAAATTGTCTCCTTTCTCATGGCCTGTTATTGTTACTTATTTTCACTATAAAATTGTATTTTCATTACAAAATTGCAGTGTTGTACTCTGCAAGAAATAGGACATTGAGCTTCCAGAAAGTGAGACAGTGAATAAAATTCTCTCTCTCTGTCTCTCAGTCCTCTTCTCTCTTCCCCTCTCTCTGTATGTGTGATTTTTGAATCAAGTCCTTCTGTACACGAGGCGTGCACTATACTGTTGCATTACTCTTAGGCCATGTGTGTTTCTAATTTTGGGGAGCAGAACACAACTCACTCATTCCTGTGTTCTAGCTTTAGATAAGAAGAATCCTTTCATGTGGAATGGACTGAACGAAATGTGATAGCTAGCCATGCTTAAGGAGAGTGGCACCTCCCATGTCATTATGCCAGTCCACTGCACTCTGCTTGGTAGTCTGTGGTCCTTACTGAGACCAAGCTAGAGCCATCTATATAGGTCACTGAAAGATACTTATAGACTCCACTTGACCATCTATAGACTTTTGAGAAATCTCAGTTGAAACTATTGCTGGACTTCAATGCTGGTGATAGAATCCATGCAGAGGCTGTTCCTTTTCTCAGAAGCCTTACTCATTTCCTCTTTATTCTTATTCACTAGAGTTCTTGTCTCCTGCATAACGACTATTTTCCTTGGATTTATCCTATAATTCCCCTTTTCTGTCCCTCCATAAATGTAGGAGTATATTGGCCATTGTCCCGTCTTTTACACTATCATTGGGCCATCTCCGTTACTCATGTGGTGTCAAATACAATATGTGTACACCTGTAACAGGTAACATCACCCAAGTTCTAGGTTTAGTGTGGTTGACTACCTTTTACACATAACAATTTGAAGTTTCTAGAGACACTTAAATTCCATATACCTACAGGAGTGATGGGAGTGCAAGTTGGTACTACCATTGTGTAAAACAGCATGAAAGCCTTTTCAAAAGCTGAAAATAGAATTACCATATGATCCAGTAGTCCCAATATTGAGTAATATAGCCAAGAAAAGTATTATATAATACATCATTCACATGCCTGTATTTGTCTTGGTAGAGCCAAGATAGAGAATCCACCAAAATGTTTACTAACAGATGAGTAGATTTTAAAAAAAATATGGTACATAATACATGATGTGTATTCCAACCATAAAAAGATGAAATTATGCCATTTACAGAACAGGGATGGAAGTGGAGGATGTTAGGCTGAGTGAAATAAGCCACACACAGAAAGATAAATACCACATGCTCTCACCCACTTGTAGGATCCTACAAAGATGATAAAATTACAGTACTATCCCCTGTAAATACATACAAATACAATATGTCAAAAGTAAGTACGTATATAATACAAGAAAAGCAAACAAAAATGTCTCAATTCATTTCACATGGAACTCAGAAACATTTGTATAGCCATGAGCGGAGTAAGCTAGTGTAAACATGGAATGTCTGCAGCTGAATGGAAACTAACTCATTACATTTTCTTAACATTCATAACACAAGGCCATTAAATGAATTTTAATATTGAAAGTATATAAACCACATAACTGTTTTTATTTTAATAAATAAGTGACCTTTTTTTTTTTTTTTTTTGGTTTTTCGAGACAGGGTTTCTCTGTGTAGCTTTGTGCCTCTCCTGGAACTCACTTGGTAGCCCAGGCTGGCCTCGAACTCACAGAGATCCGCCTGGCTCTGCCTCCCAAGTGCTGGGATTAAAGGCATGCACCACCACCGCCCGGCAATAAGTGACCTTTGATGAAAGATAGTTTCACAGATTAAATACACATCTTATCAGCTTCTCCTCACCTTCCTCCCCTGAACAATAATTCAATATGTGAGCTCCTGTCTACATTGCTCATCTCTGTGAAGACAGAATGGCTCTTCTGTCTGTCATTCACCACCTAGTTGGCCCAAATTATTGTCATCCCTCCTAATATTTCTAGAATTGTGTAATAATATAACCTGAAACTTTTTGCTTTATGTTTGATTTTCTACCTGCCCGCCCCCCATTCTGATTCAAGAACACCAGTTTCCCAAGGACCCACAAAGTCCTTGGGAATCAGACTGTTTCTTTTGGAGACAACTATGCAGTTGAGTATTCTTACTGTTGTTTCCATCTCTGTGATTTCAGCAGGATCTGTTTTTTCTTGGCACTAGTCACACTGTCTGTATGAAATACATGAAGTAAGCTCTCAGAATATTTTCATTACATTTGTATCTTAAGCCTTGAATATTCAGCCCGTCTGTAGTCAGGAAAAGTGATAAAGACAGTGGACTGCTGTAACTGGATGAACATCAGACAGGCTGTTTCTGGTGGGAGTAACCTCAGTATTCAGCTCGTAAACAGGGTGTTATGAAAGCAGGAGAGCTTTCCTATCCACTCCCTTAGCTGTAGGGTCCCAGATGCTCTCAGATAAGGCTACCTTACCTTTGAAACATTCTTTGTATTTAAAACTGTTCTATTTTATAGGCCATGATGATTCTTTTTTTTTTTTTTTTTTTTTTTTTTTTTTTTTTTTTTTTTTTTTTTTTTTTTTTTTTTTTGGTTTTTCGAGACAGGGTTTCTCTGTGTAGCTTTGCACCTGTCCTGGAACTCACTTGGTAGCCCAGGCTGGCCTCGAACTCACAGAGATCCGCCTGGCTCTGCCTCCCGAGTGCTGGGATTAAAGGCGTGCGCCACCACCGCCAGGCTGCCATGATGATTCTTTAATAGCAAAGGAGAAGGAAACTTCAGAGAGGCAGTAACACAACTGGTTTGCCCACTTGAAGCATGGCTTTGCTGTTCTTATTGCAGGGTTTGGGGGATGTAGATCTCTTGTGGAATGATGCTTAGTGCTGGAAACACTTGCTGAGATGCTTGGGATTGAACTCAGGGCCGCACTTATGCTAAGCAAGTGCCTTCCTTTGAGCTGTGCCCCAGCCTTATATTTTCATGCCCATCATTTTATTGGATGTTTTATTTTGCTTCAAGTTGTTTTTTTTATGTATTGCTATTACGATTTTCTTAATTGTTGAGTCCTATTAGTTATCCACCGCTAGCTTGAAAAGTAATAAATGTATAGAAATAGAAACAATAATAGTAATGCAAATTAGTGATTACCACATGTGAGGATCCATGCTAAGTGCTGTATTTGTGGTTGAGTGTGTGAATTGACTTGATGAAGCAGAAGCCCCTCTGAAGGGTCATGAGTTAATATACAATGGTCCATTTTTGTTTGATTAAAATTCATAGAGCACTCCTATGGGGTAAATAGTATTGGTTATTACAATGGCCTGATGAAAATGTTTGGTTCAGGGTCCAAGAACTTAACTTTGTACAGAAAAGATGCTGTATAAATATGTCTGAGACACTATTTAGAAGCTGGATTCTTGATTCTACTGGTGGTTTTTATGCAGTAGGAGCCAGTGAAAACAGAATTAAGGCAAGACATTCTTCAGATTTTGGGGGGAGAGGGTTAAGTCAGATAGTAGTTTATATGAAAGAGTAGTCTTCAGACAAACAATATATATTTTCATCCTTCCTAAACCTCAGAGATCTTTGGCTTTAGGAACTCTTATGAATTTTTCCATGCTTAAGAATTCAAGAAAGAGATTTCCTATTGATGTATTATATCAATTAAAGCCCTGACAATATCTCTTTTATGCAAAAAGGCAACTAACAATGTCCTGGTGATCTTCTAATTGTCATGACAGTGAATAAACTGGCTCATACAGGCTTCCCCAAATTGTCGTTTGCACGGTTATTGTATTATAAGAATAGTGTGGCTTTTAAAACCCTGCTACAGACAGTTTGACTTTGCTTGGCTGGGATTCAGGACAATAATGCCTTTTACTAGACAGTCCTAAAGCCCTGGCATAAAGGTAGAGAATTAAATCAAGCTACAGCTGTAGTACTGATTGTTTCTATGCAGTAGGGAGCCAGTGGAAAGCCTGGTAATGTGTTAGAACAACCAGCCCATTACTGAAGTGCTCAGAGGAGCCTGGAAAAAGTATTTTGCAATAGTAATTAGATAATCAGTAGAACTAACAGAAACTCACAACAGTGAGCCTGGTGTCATTCCATCAAGTCCAAATGAGAGAGTAAAGATCCATGGAGACCCAGTGGATGTTAGACAGTATGATCTGACCTCAGTTACTTCACCTCACATAATGTTCTCATTGCAAGCACACTGGCTTGAGATGGCCATGGCAGGCAGTTCTCATGGTTAAGTGTATTGATGGTTTATGAGGCTAAGGAAGAGAAGAGTGTATTTCTCCGTGCCATCAGTGGTAATGAGCTCTTGGTATGTTCTTCTATTCTAGATAGGGTACATTCTTCTATAACTTCTCTGAGGATCACCAGTGTCACACTAAGACAATGCTGTGCTTAGTACATGACTTGTGGGATGAAGGACTGCAGCCAATGTCTTCACATAATCATAAATGTTAGAATTCAAAGATTCTGTTTCTTTAGAACTGATCATTAATTGCTTCTCAACCTTTCGGCTAAGATCAAGTGTAGAACTGATCATTAATGGTTTTGAGAATCTAGTAGAGAGAGTGCCAAGAACATCATATGAGTTAGGGCTCTGGTTGGATATGATTGACCAAAAGCCTAATCAATGGTGGATTCTACATAGTGGTTGTTTCTGTTTGGATAAAATAAACAAATGCAAAGGAACTAAGTAGTTCAGGACTCTGAAATTGCTTGGCTCAGTGTTTGCCCCAATCATCTCTAAAGAGACAGATGTTCCAAAAACAGACTGATTCAATTATGCTGTTAGGAACCCAAGCTATTTTTCTGCTATCAGTTTTTTAGTGGAATTCTATCTCATGGACCATCATGGCTACCAGAGCTCCCTTATTGCATCGTATCTACATTCCAGTGGGTTGGAAGGAGGAAGTGATAAAAAAGATAATAATTTCTTTCCCATGAGGAAACTTCTTGGATGTTGCATGTCTTTTCATCAGAAATTTGGTCATCATTGTAGCAGAGGCCACACATACAATATGGACTTTCAGCTGGATGGCAGTCAGTGAACTTCACAATAAATCTAGTTCTCAGTACCATGGAAGAAGAGAAAGATTGATAGAAGAGGAGGAGACTGTCACAACCCTTGGGTCCTACAGACTCATATTGAAATCAGAGCTGCAAGGACTTTGGTAAAAGGTAGCATCCCATCCACCGGTGAAGTAATCACAATGTTGGTCATTTCATTATTGGAAGGAATTCTTTGGTGGTTGATTGAAATCAGACATTAAAACATTGATTCCCCCTGAACAGCCTGATGTTTCTTATTCAGGCAAGCAGGAACGAAACGGAAATGATTAAATGCCAGCTCCCTGACTTTTATAGCAGCTCATTCAACTGCCTACCCACAAAGCACTTCCCCAGGAAGCTACAGCCAAGAATTCATTTGGCCAGGCTTGTCCATTTTTCATTCATTTCAATGACCATCTCCAGGAAAAAAAAAAAAAAAAAAAAACTCTGAAAAGAGAAATCTCACTGAAGAACTCAGGGAATACGAACAAAATTTTCCTCTAAAAGGAAACAAATGTAGAGAAGTGGCCTATAACTATGTATGGCTGACTGGGAATTTGGGGGGTTTGCTTCCTCTCTGTGTGTATCTGTGTTTGTGCCTTTGAGCTCATATAAGCATATGGATATGCATTCAAGGTCAAGATGATCATTTCAGAGTCAAGGACTCTGTTTTTTTGTTTTACTGATCTTGGATGGAAACAGCAGGGAATTCTTTTAAAATAGCTTTCCCAGACACAGGAAGGCGGTCAGCATCCGATAAACAGTGCCTCCGCCCCTGTTGGGGTGTCAAGGAGTATTTCATGTGCATGGGAAGATTTCAGTCTGAAGGCTGCAAACAAGCATCCTAAGAACTTCAGACATAAGCTAGTGACAATTTGCAAAGCCCCAGGGTCCTCTAGTCACTTTGGTCCAGTGTTTCCTCCCTGCGGGCGTCCTTTATCACTTCAACAGGTTCCACTAGGGCATCCCTGAGCCCACTAGAGGTGGGAGAATGGGAAAGGTGAGAACCTGCTTGGGCTCTGGAATGGCTTTACTGACTGTCCCCCATAACCATCTCTAGAAAGACATGGCTGCCCCAAAGACAGGTTTAGATCCTTCACAGAAGGACTCCGGCAAGTTACAATCCTTATCTTCAGCTTCACTCATTAGATGGAATTTGGAGCCAAGGGGGAAATTCTCATTCTCTTCTTAGCCCTGTGTGTGATACACTTTACATTTTCGGTAACTTTGGATACCTCGGTTTATTTGTTTGCCCCTTGTTTATAGTGTCTTCTCAACTCATTGTTTGCTTTGATTCTATGCTTGTTAGAGAGCTTTGTGTGTTTACCTGACTTACACTAGATATGTAGTGTCTAGAGAAAGAGCCCAGGCAGGATTAGTTCCAGTCACTGTGTTCTGAGCTTCCCTATCTAATCAGAAGAGTCTGGTAGATGGTTTTCTAGACATCAACATAGCCTGACAAATTGTTTGTAAAAATAATACAACAACATATGTACTTTTCTTTTTACCTCATTATGCTTTATGTTTTCAGCAGTAAAATGGGGGATTATGAAACTATGACTTATGGTATGGAGAAAAAATAAACAAACAATTAAAGGTAGCGGGTAATTTGCCACTTGTGTTTTGTTTAATGCCTACCAGAAAAAAATCTGGAATTACCCACTCAATTTTTTTGTGTGTGTGTGCCTAAAACACGTCCTCCATTATAAAGGATGACTTAGATCTCTTCACTAGCTGGATCTAAAAAGAAGAAAAACAGTAAATGAACTGCTGAAGGTGGTAGATGCTTTTAAACACATTGAGTAATCATTTCAAATACTTTTGTCTTCTGGGCCACTTGTTTCTTTGGTAGGTATAGACAGTGAGAGGAAAACCGTTTGAGCCAATGATGAAATCATTCAAAATTTCACAGGATACAAATGGCCAACATCTTCTAAATTGTCTCCTCATAGGCTTCAGGAAATGCTGTCCTCAGTTGAAAATGGCATTGTAGCTAACATGTTTGACCATTTAGTATGTAAATTGATGAAATGAAATGATTTCCTCAACTCACAGAATAGTTGAGACACTACCCCATCATTTTTTTCACCCGGATTTGTTAAGTATATAGAATTGGATTAGAGAACCGGGCAGTGGTGGTGCATGCATTTAATACCAGCACTCTGGAGGCAGAGGCAGGTGGATATCAGTGAGTTTGAGGCCAGCCTGCCTACAAAGCGAGTTCCAGGACAGCTAGGAATGTTACACAGAGAAACCCTGTCTCGAAAAACAAAAACAAACAAACAAACAAATTGCATTAGCTATTTTAAGGGCTATATAAATGGAGACAAGTTCTTACTTGAGTTTTGGAATGTAGTTAAGTTAGTTAAAAGGCATGACTGGTGAACACCTATCAAAATAGCTGTATACATTCATCTCTTTCTTCATTTGCATATTATCCTCTGAGCATCCACTTAATGCATTCTAAGTGTTGGGTGAACACTGGGAACCCGGAAGTTAAGTCTGTGTGCTTACAGAATGAATGAAGCACAAGGATGAGAAGTCCAATGAGGGACAGAATGAAGAGATGACGGACAAGTTGTTGCAGACAGAAGGAAGCCCTGTGAGAAAAGAAAATGCTCAGTGCTGTAGAAGGCAAATGAGAAGAGAAGCGAGTTCTGTCAGACAATGGAAATGAGAGAAAAATGAAGAGGAGACAAGAATATTACTTTTCTTATCACCATGGCAAAGGACTTGACAAGAAGCAACTCAAGGGATGCAGGGCTGGCTTGGGGTTCATGGATGGTGTAGGAGGTCGTGCTTAGGTGGCATCTGATGTCAGGATGTGTGGCAGGTGTTCGCTCACATCTCAGAACATAGGAAGCAGAGAGATAATGGATGCTGGCATTCATCTGGCTTTTCCTTTTCTCCTCTTTTTGTCTTTAGTTTAGAGCCCCAGCCCATAGGATGCTGCCACCCTCTTTCAAGGGCCAAGTGTAATTCTTTCTGGGCATGCTTGATACAATGTGTCTCTTAGGTAATTCCAAATCCATTCGATTTGACAATGAAAGCTAACAGATAGATGAGACAGAGTCAGAGACACACAGGTAGGTAGGTAGGTGATAGGTAGGTAGGTAGGTAGATAGATAGGTGATTGATAGATAGATAGATGATTGATAGACAGACAGATGGATGGGTGGGTAGATAGATAGGTAGGTAGAGATAGATAGATAGATAGATAGATAGATAGATAGATAGATAGATAGATGATAGGTAGATAGATGGATGGATGGATGGACGGACGGACGGACGGACAGACAGACAGACAGACAGACAGACAGATAGATAGATAGATAGATAGATGTTGTGGTATGTGTGTTATGTATCTCCCTACAGTTTGCATACATTTTTAAGTAGGTTACCGTCATCAGCTAATGCTTACTGAACTGTCAGCAAATATTTATGGAAAGCCTGCTGTGCTTAAGAACACTTATGAAGCTCAGAGCTCTGAATTATGAGTGGTAAGGATTTTTAAAAGATTGGATTCTATGCTTTAAGGGAAATATTTCAAAGGAATTACAAATTAATTTGAAAAACTCCAGGGCCTTCTTTGAAAAGCAGTGTGCATTCCAGATCCAGCATGTAAAGCCAGAAGATTAAACCACATGGGTAATCATTTTCTTTCTCATTACTCAATGAATATGAATTGGGAAATGGACAGAGACTCCTGTCAGGGTCCTACCAGAAATCACAGTGGAGCAAAAGGACCATCCTGTAGCAGTGCATAAGGAGGTATATTGACTGTATGGCTTCCTGGGGGTTTTGTGTTTTCTGATGAAGCTGATTATCTTTCTCATATGGAGAGAGGTACCCCACTATTCTTGAACCCCTTTCAGAAACTTAGGATCAATCACAGGAAAGGATAAATGACAACAGACTCACTCTTGAGGTAGTAATTCTTTCAATGATGAAGATAGGGAACCATCAATATATTATTTTGAAACAATTGGAAGCAAATTCAGAGTACTAGTTACTTTTCTAATAGCTGTGACAAAAGGTTATGATCTGAGGGTACCATCTACCTTGGTGGTGAAGAAATGGCATGGGGAGCATGAGCTGGCTGTATTGTGTCTACAGCCAAAAAGCAGCTAACTCTCTCCTTTCTCCCTCTTCATCAGCCTGGGGTGCTAGTCCTTAGAGTACTGTCACCCCATTCTCAGTGAGTCAGCTCCCCTTAGCTAATCCTATTGGGACAATCCCTTAGAAATACACTCAGA
Source organism: Peromyscus eremicus (assembly GCF_949786415.1). Taxonomy (NCBI): domain Eukaryota; kingdom Metazoa; phylum Chordata; class Mammalia; order Rodentia; family Cricetidae; genus Peromyscus; species Peromyscus eremicus. Next base: position 44,235,453 of record NC_081422.1, on the reverse strand, counting down.
GGTATGTCTCCTAGGTGATTCTAAATCCAATGAAGTTGACAATGAGTATTAACTACCAAAGACAGTGACCACAGAGGATGCCGAACCCTTGAAATGTTTTTTGTGTGGATGGCTACTTTGTGTGGGAGAAAGCACAGACTCTCCAGCACCCAAAATGACTGGATGAGTGCCTTACCATCTTGTAGCCTGCATTCATTCATTCATCTTCAGCATCATCACAATAATGAAGATGGCTAGCATGGATTCAGATTCAGTATCTGCTTATTACTCAGTGTCCATCAGAGCCATGCTGACTTGGAAGGTTTTAATCTCTACTTGGCAGCCGTAAAGCTGGCTAGGAGTGAGTAGGCAGGATTCCCTGTCACACTGAGTAAGGAGCAGCTCTGGTCTCATAGCCCAGGTCTCTTGGCCTCTGAGACCCTCTAGCTTTTTCAGAAGGTCAGCAGCACGCACTTCCAAATGCTGCTAAGCCGGCCCACAGAAGCACAAAGGTGAGTCACTGTCTCTGCTTTTGTTTTCTACCTCCATCCAAGGACTGAGGCCCAGCTAGTGCTCCTGGACAACATAGGAATAATTCAATAAGACAAGATTTAATTTATTTCAATCAAATTTCCAAACAGGCAGCATCTTCCGCTCTTACCTCATGCACATGCACAGAAATAGAAATGTGTAATTTGTTTGCCAGATAGAGAAAACAAATGCAGAATCTCCGAGTAAATGAAACATGTCAGTGTAGGACACAGGTGCAGCTGACCTAGAGATAACTCAGTAGAATTGGTGTAGGCGTTCAGAAGGCTGATGTCTAGTCGAATCAACCATGCAAGGGAAGTTACACTCCAGTGTGATAAATTCCACGGTAAGCCTGGAAGCTGCAGCTCAGTAACAGGTAAACCTTAGCTTGTGAAGAAATACATGCAGGTGATCTCCTGATGCTGGAGACGTAGCTCAGCAGTTAAGAGCACCTCCTGTTCTTATAGAGGACTGGAGCTTGGCTCCTAGCACTCATGTTGGGTGGCTCTCTTCCACATGTCACTTTGGATCTAGGGGATTGGACACCCTCTTCTGGCTTCCATAGACATTAGAATTCACATGCACAAACCTCTACACAGACAGACAGGCAGGCAGACAGATAGACAGGCAGGCAGAGAGGCAGATAGAAAGGCACACACCACTCCCACACAACACACACACACACACACACACACACACACACACACATACACACACTTTTAAAAGATCTCCTAGATTTTAATCCACATTAAATTTTGTCTCCCTCATGTACCGACCAAGTGATATGCCAATGGAAAAGGTGTGTCACTGACATGCTAAGTGTATCACTGACATGGCTGATCCCAAACAACCTCTTTGGGCATTTAATAATACTGTGGTGACTTTTCACCTGCATATGCAAAGAATTTTCTCACCCAGAACTGTCAAACCAAGGAAATTATTAGACTAGACATCCCCAAGCACCTAAATCATATCACATCAGTGAGTGTTACTTTCTAATAATGACTTGAGTTTCTTTAATATGTTTTTATTTCAATTGAAAGTCATTTAAATCATCCCACTTTTGACATTCCCAGTCTTGATGTTAATGTGACTTGTTGGAGGCCTGCCTGGGTTTAGATTTATACAGAATGCAAATAAGAAACCCCTTGCTGATGTTGGTAGAGAGAGATATGAATCACATCAGCCCAGAGGCCTTCTTAGATGGTGGAGAAAGACAGTTTATTCCTCAATTACCAAATGTGGAGTTGACACATTCTAAAACCAGTTCCACAGGTTAATGCAGTATTTGTGTGTGTGTGGGTGGGTGGGGGTGTCTTTGTCAAATTGTGTTTATATTTTTCATTTGCTCTGCACTATATATCACAAGATTATCTAATAATCCAAATATGTGCACATGCACATTTTAAGCGAGTCAGTATTGATATTTTATGCAATTCCAGAGTGATATTTCTAATCCTAAGTTCACGCTAATAGCCACCTCCTTCTTTAATATTAGTATAGAGATGATATCACCCAAGGATTGCTCAGATATTTACATTACATTTACCTTTTATTCTCAGCAACATGTAATACAGTCCTTCTAGCTAAATATCGACAAGTATCATGACAGTTCAGAAAACTGATACTCCTAAACATAACTTACAAACCTATTTCCTTAGTGTCATGAGTTGACCTGATTCAGTCTTAGCACAGGCACAAGCTGAGCTGAAACTCAACCCAGCTGACGTGGCTTCTTTAGCATAGAAGTTATGAGTGGGTCTTTTCTTTAACAACATAAATAAGATGCAGTGTTGATTGAGTCGATGGGACTGTTAGCTGGAGGCAGCACTCTACTACATGACCATGGCTGTAAGATTGCCTGAGAATCAATAACTCTAGGTCCTTTTTGGAAATTATACTGGGGATGTGCTGCAGCAAGCTGAGAAAGTTAAAAAAGAAGGTTGAGGTAGTGAGGAAGATATCTGTAACTAGGTGTCTCCAGAGAGAAGGAAATAGAAGTCTGAAATCAACTAGAGGGTTAAGGAGGAGCTGGATATGAATAGGAAAATTCAGGAATCTAGTCTATACAATACCATGTATTACTAAAGGGTTTAAATTATTGACACCTGCCAGGTGGCTAAACTAAGAGAAAAACAATGAGACTGTGGGTTTGAAAAATAAATACAGAAATACATACAAAATAACAAAATAAATTATTTTTAAAATCATTTTAATAACAACTTGGTCGTTTGATTTTATTTACGTATTCCATCTTACTTTTGCAGTTTTGGTTTTAGAGACAGAGTCCCCTGTGTAACTCAAGCTGGTCTTTAACTCACAGACCTCTTGCCTCATCCTCTTGATTATCAACTGTACACGGATTAGTAATTAAGTTAATTTATTTTTAGTATTGTTTATTGGGAGAAATGAGATAGAATCCCACTAGGTAGCCCTGGCTGACCTGGAATTCATTGTGTAGCCCAGACTGCCCATAAACTTGCAAGGATCCTCTTGCCTTAGCCTCTCAAGTACTGGGATTACAAGTGTGTGCCACCATGCCCAGCTGGTAGTTACTTTTAAATAAAACACTGCTTTGTATGGCACAGCCCTTACACATGCATAATAATGTAAATTTTACTGTTTTAAGCAAAATAAAAATACACTGAGGAGAAGGTGGTATAAGAAAATGAACCTTCAGTGGTCGTAAAAAAAAAAAAAGGTTAAAAGATACTGTATGAAACTGATAAACTTAGCAATATCCATTTGAATGGAGTATTTGGAGATTTGGAGTCATGCCAGAAAAGTCATAAAAGATGGCAGGGAGTGGGAATGAGAGTAGGGGGTTTGAGACACTGTTATTCTACAGCATAGGGCTTTCTGCTGGTCTCTTTCACTTTTAATGTACATCCTGTTATTAATTTATTAGAAGAAAGTATTAGAACAACACTACAATTTAAATTAAAAAACTAGTGGATTGACTGAACTAGTAAGGCCGGCAAGGGAAACTTTGGCCTGTCGTGCTCCGAGAATGCTTGACTTTGTTTGGCCTTTGCATTGCTCTTTTTGTGGGGCCATTCAGGTGTGGTGGGACAGGTGTCAGTCAGGGACATGAAGAGGTTGGCTGGGAGTCCTCTCTTGGCCTGTTATTAGCTATGTGACTGTACTCCATGGCAACACACCTACTGTGTACCTAAGGGGCTGGTGGGATTTTCTTTGCCTGATTTTTGGGAAAAAAGTGTCACCTCTCTTGCTGGTGGTCAATATCAGATGACAGCTTAAGTAACTTGAACAAAAATTTACTCTTTTGTGTAGTTTTTATGATCTTTTCAATCCTGTGGGAAGCAAACAGGGTCTGCAGGCCTTTGGTCAACATTAAGATGAGTTGTCCGTTAGATGTGTAAGTTCGTTTCCAGAAATCATGTGGAGTTGTAAGGAAATCCCTTTGGTGTTCGTAACAGAAAGTCCTACTTGAACCTTGTGGTGTGTTTTCTGCTTGATATCACTAATGAAAATTTAGTTAATCCTTGTCCTGCTAGGGATTTGAGGTAGGATACAACATAAACAAAGTAATTTCATTGGCCCAGCTGTGTAGCTAAAGTTTATAAAAACTTCTCATTCTGCTATAGAAGGAAGTAATAGACATCCATTTATTCCCTTAGGTTTGTCACACATTAACCTTTATCGTCTTACAGGACTCCCCAAAGTCTTCAGGATGCTGTACAAGACAGTCCTTTTGCTTTTCTGTAGTTGGGTTTGTGAGGGTTCCACAAACATTGAGTCAGAGTGAACTTCTGATCTCAGTGTTTTTGTCAAACTGATGCAGACATAGCTTGTTTTGTGCTGGCCTAGAGGACACCACTGCTGATTCATTAACACTGAATGCATGGCCAACGGCTCCACTGATGTGACTGGGTGATACTCACCTAACACTTGTATTTTCTTAGTGAGGTACAGCACAATTTTCTCACACTAGGGAACACTAGACTCTAATACTTCAGGACTACCCCAGGGGCCATTTGAGACAGAAGAATCACTAACAAAAGCACAGTACTGTGAAAAATGTAGTGCTGAACAGAGCATGAAAGGGATGCTTGTTTACAGTGTAAGAGCTGAGGCAGGAACGCAGGGTGTTGCCTTGTTTGACCTCAGCTGGGAATGTGGGATTTAGACAGTGCTCTATGCGTGACCAAGAGGGCTTTAGTAGGAGTGATTTAGGAGGTGATGAATATATTTTAGTGGGTTTGCTTATCAGATATAGAATCCGCAAATAATGAAGATTTAGTTGTATTAACGTCTTTAATCAAAAATCGAATCATATGCTGAGTGACTTGTCTAGCTTCCATGAAAATAATAGATGCTAGAATTGATTCCTATATCTTGTATGTGTTTAGGCAAGGCATGGCATCTGCTTAAACAAGCCCCCACCTACATCTTTGGGAATTAATGTGGCCCACATGCATGTGTAGCCAGCTCCACTTCTTACCATCATCATTCCAGGATTCCATATTTCTTTCTTCTACATCCTCTGTACTTCCCATAATCCCCTGCATCTTGTCAGCCAACCTATGGGAAGAGGAGAAGTGAGAGGTCTTAGAGGTGTGGTTTAGCTCCCTCCCATCTACATTTGTTCCTAGTGCTCTCCTAGAACAGCTGAGGAATGTTCTATCGTTTCCCGCTAATACATAAGAAGGAACTTGGTGATAATACCCATGCTGCCTTCCTTCTTGGATACAGTCCTGTTCCGTGTCATTCTATATTCATGTGTCACCTTTTTGTTTCCCTGTAAGAGGTGTTAGAAGTGTTCAGGTTCTAACTGTTGGGATTCAGTGGAAGAAAATGGTGGGAATTGAGGTCTTGTTTTCTGTGCAGTAAAAGTTTTCTTGTCTGTTGGGGGAAATGGACGAATTGTATTCTTATTCTTAGCTGGATATTTCAGCAAAATCTTTCCAAAAGTGAAAAGACTTTGCCAAATGAAATACGTTGACTTAAAATTAAAATAGTGACAGAGAACCATTTTCTCCCCTCAGTGAATTTTCTGTAGGTAGGTCCTTGCCTCTTGTAATTGAAGGCAACCATAATAATGAATTTGATTGCATGGTTTTTGCTATTACTTTGAAGGTAATTGCCAGATTGGCATACACAGTAATTTGTATGTGAGAGGTGATCAGATGTGAACATTTCCATTCAGTCGTCTCCCTGGAATTCAGACACATCACTGCTTCTGCCTTTAGAATTAGGGCCAGTAATTGCAGCCCTGGGATGAGCTGAGAATCTGAAATAAGGCATTTCCTGAGTGATGGGTACTGCTGTGTGACTTGCTGTGGAGACAGAGCTGAGCAGAGCCCTGGTCCACTCTGTACCCTGGAGTAATGGCAGCAGCAGCAGCAGCTAGAGTTGTAGTGAGGGTAGTAGTGGGTGTCATCATTTCTTCCCTAGCGACAGTGGCAGGGACTGGGTTGTTATTTTGGAATTCAGCAGCAGACATGCAGATGGGAGTGGGGTTGGGAGGGACCCAGCCTCAGGATGTCCATATGTTGAGACAGAATGAAAATGGTTGAAAGATGAGGACAGAAACTTTGGGAGGTGTTCACGTTTGATCTCAGTTCCCGGGTTAGTGTCACTTCACCTTCAGTAGAAGGAGACACATTCTGTTCATGAACTCTGAGAAGAGAACAGTGGCTATTCTCTGGAGAACTGGAAAGTGCCTGTGAGTTTAAGGTAAACAAACCACAAGGCTGAGGACCTCCTGCCCCTGCAGGAGGTGTCCTTCTAAGGAAGGATGCTTTCCCAGCTCCCTTGAACATTTTGATGAACCATGCTTTCGGACAAGCTGCTTTCTTATATTGGCCCTTTAATGATAACAATAATGGTAGTAGTACTAGTATTAATTATAATAATAATAAATCATGTGGTTAACTACTTAAGATGCCAAAGAAAGTTACCCAGGTATACATATGGTCATAATGCTAAAGGGATGTTTTACATTTGATATTTGTAATTTCCTGTTTTCTGTTATGAATATATATATATATATATATATATGTACACACACACACATATCTGTGTGTGTGTATGTATGCTTAAATTGCCTCTTGCCTTGTTGCACAACCCAACCCTCTAATCTTTGATTGAAGAGGTGGAGAGATGGGCTTGTGTCCCTCAAATGTAATGATTAAGCATTCCTTGTGGTCTTTTTTGTTGTTGTTGTTGTTAAGATTTTTGGAATTCCATCATTATATAAAGCATTCTGTTCTCTTGCTGCCTTTTCGTGAGTTAACATTCATTTTATTGACCATCCGCTGTGTTTTGTAGTGTTGTAACATGCCACCATGGTAGATCTCCCAGAAAAATGCTCTAAGAAATCAATCACACAGATGTTGTAGGGACAATTTCAAAGTCTCCTGGCCAACAAACTTCACACTGTGGCCCTGTAGTTGACAACTGTTTTTGGACATGTTTTATTTGATATTTTTGGGCATCCACAAGAGAAGGAAGACTCCTGAGACTTCGAATTTACATTTGTTGAAGTTCTGGTTTACAGTTTTTCCTGATTTCCCTAAGATCTGTCTTTGTTTCTTTAAGGCTTGGGCCTGAAGACTGTATTGGTTTATTTGATTGATAAACTGTCCTCTTGTGTGCTATTGACAGAATAGGACGATATAACCTCAAGTCCAGTGTGTCCTGGTGGTGGGAAACAGCTTCTTTCCTTTTCCTCTCTGTGGTGTTGGGGAATCAAACCTAGTACCTTCTACATGTGAGGGAGTACTCTATCCCTCAGCTACAACCACAATGCTAAGCAGTTTCTTTTGTTGTCTGCCTGTCAAATTGTATGCAGGCATTACACACACACACACGCACGCACGCACGCACGCACGCACTCGCGCCTGGTGCAAGAAAACTACCCTGCAGCAGGGCTGGGGGGTTGAACTTGTTACCTTCATGTATTAGAACATTGCAAGGACTAGGTATGTAACTCAGTGATAGAGTGTGTTTACAATTCATGAGGCCCAGGATTTAATCACTTTCTCCAAAACAGGGCACCACCAACAAAGAAACAACTCCTCCAAAGAAAAACCCACCCAAACCCTAATGGCCGATATCCTTTAGTGCCCAAGATATGGTGCATACTAGTAGATGAGCTGAGGGACTGTCTTGGGGCTTATCAAGGCACCTTTCCTTTTACTAAGACATGAAGCCACTTAAAATTGTATTGTAAGAACGAAACATCTAGCCGTATCCCCACAGTAAGATAATTTATTGGTGTGTATGAATTGCTCATGAGCTGTTGTGGTTACTTCTTCATCCTTCTTGCTTCATTGTTTTTAACAACACTGGTTTCAGTAGACCTATTCAATGTGTGATTGGAAGCCATTTCAAATATATGAAGGATGCTGTAGGATGAGACAGGAGAAGATGATAAAATATTGTTTTAATAATCCCTTTCCTTGGTTGTCAGCAGCTTTGGGGATTCACAAATAGCTTGTGGTTTATAAATATTAAATAAGGGATTCATTACTGGAAAGTGTCACCACAACTAGCCAAACCCAGAACCAAAGTGATTTAAACCATCACGATGCCTTTGTGATGAGAAATTTGGGGCTGAGGAATATTTGCTATTCTCTTTCAACATTTAAGAATGTGTGGGAAATACTCTGTTATTATAAGAAAATAGTCTGGAATCTATGTTAAGAACACTCTGTTAATACCCTCAAATCAGAGAATCAGAACTCTACCACATTTTCATAGCTGAGAAGGCAATGGAGGGTGTCAGACTTTTAACTCCCTATTCTTGATTGAGTCAAGACCATGAGACAAAGTAAGACACAGTGAAGATGTCTAAGCATGGAAAGAAACTGTTGTCACACTATCTACGCACTTTGCTTTACAGGCGACAAATGCAGACACAATTAGTTTATCTACTGAGGCTGACTTAGTTATAATTCTGAGCAAGCAATGATTTCTGGCTTGGTAATTTGGTTATGGATTTTCCCCCTGAAACCTTAGTTCTTTTGAGTTTACATAAATGACATATCTTAAGATTCACCTTGCCCTGTGATGAGACATCTGATGAGGGAAAAGGAATGAGCAGAAGGGGAACTATAATGGATCTACAGTCTAAGATCTCTTACTGATGGGCAGATTACTCTATACACCTCAGCACTACTTCAGGCATCATCTTCCTTTCCTGAGAGACAGATTTTTGTAATTATAAAGTATCCTCATTCTACTACAGTACAATGTAATGGGTTTTGTTATTGTAATGTTTTTATATGTTCTCTGAATATTTCATAGACATACACATTATATTTTGATTATATTCGTCTTCCTCTGCCTCAAAATCCTTCTGGACCCTTCCTTAACAACACATATCCCCTCCACAACACTTTAAGCCACTCAGCTAGAGATGAGACCTTATGTGCTCCCCCATCCATGTTGGACTACTAAATAGTGTGATCTTATGGACAAAACCACTGCTATGAGTTCATGAATATAGTGCTCCTGCCGTGTTCAGAATGCACTGATTGCTTCTGAGCACTCCATGTCACTTCTTCTGTATACTTCAACCAGTTGTAAGTTTCTGTATTAACTGTCACCCTCTATAAAAACAACTTAATTAGAAAATTAGGGCTGAGAGTCACAGTAATCTATGGGTACAACAATAACTATTTAGAAGGCGATTTATACTATGTCCTTTTAGCAAAATAGCAGTAGTAGGTTATCCCTTAAGAATTTTGACCTCACCAGCCATGGATTATTGGCCAGTTTTACAGTATCAGGCATGAGATTCCACCTGTGGGTGGGCCTTAAACCCAATTAAAAAGCAAACATATGGTTACTCTTATAACACCCATGCCACTATTACATTAACAAGCATGTCTTGCCATGTTGGTCATCATTATAGCTAATGCCTCCTCTTTCCCAAGTCCCAGCGACCTGTTTAGCACCTTCTGTAACTATGAAAGCTAGCCAGCAGGGAGGATGCTTCCACTTTAATCACCAATTTGATTTCTTTAAGTCCTATGACCAAAGTATGTGGTGTCCTCATCAATAGGGTCTTACTATAAAGTTATGGTAGTCAGCCAAGAGCAATAGCAACAGACTATATTGTTTTGAGGGTCTCTGGGAACCCCTGACCAACAACTCAAATGGAGGTATCCCTTACCTGGCACTGGTATTTTTTTTTAATAATGTACGGATTTGGGTAAGGAGCATTATCACTCCCATGTAGGTTACCTCCATTCAAATATTTTTTATTATATTTTTAATGAGCTTATTAAATAATAGGTTCCCATACAGCTTTTTTCACACCTCCTTAGAGTTATTATACACATTCTCTCATCTGCCCCCCTCATTCCATTCACTATTTAAACCTCCCTCTATTATTCCCTTACCCTTTTCATATCACCTATGCTACATTTCTATTGTTTTCTTAAAAGAATATGGCATGAAATTATTATTTTAGCCAGGCATGGTGGCTCAAGTCTGTAATCCTAACACTTGAGAAGCAGAGCAGGAAGATGATGTCATCCTTAACTACACAGGGTTTGAGGTCAGCCTGTGCTACATGCTCCTACAAATAACCCTCATCACATTCTTGTAACTAAACCCAGTCAGATCACTGGCTCACTAAGCCAGACTTAGAGGGAATCATTTCTTTGGCTTGTCATCAGTGCCCTTTCTATGGCTTTGGGATTCACAGCCACGTTAACGACACAGACAAAATGTTTGTGGTTCAGAGTGTTCACACGAACATTAGCTTATCGAATCATCTTATTTTCTGGAAAAAAATATCAGCTTGCTTTAAAGATGATGCAATTGATAGGGAAAATAGTTGCATGAGTTGCTCAAAGTGACACACAGGAAAACAAGAGCACTGGCCTGTGACTTCTCATTGCTTTGATCTTATCCGATAGTTGGCTACCAGGGATATAGTCTTAGCCTAGTCTCAGACTAAAATTGCCCAAACAGTAATAAAATAGCAATCAGAAGCAAACAACAGTAGCTACACACTTGTACTGATAAAGGAACCTCTTGCCTACAGGGACCCTGTCCATGTTGCTGGGACCCTTGCCCAGGCCAGTGTCTGTTACATGGAAGTGGTTTATTCTAAGAGTCTCTGGACCTGGGTTGACTTGTTGAGAGTGAAGCTATTTTCTCCAGACTCCAAACCTTGCAGCTCTCTTAGACACCTTTCTGTTCTATCAGCACACTGAACCAGCGAGTCCTCCGTATCTTCAGTTTTACAGTATCCCCACAGTTTCTGTACTTCTGTTACTTCTTTCGACATGCCCTCACAATGCAGGACAAATCTTCCCCAAAACACAGCTCTCCTCCCAAGACTCAGACTTCTTAGAATGTGGGGGTTTGAGAGCTTGTCTGAGCCAGGCCACCTCCAAGAAAAGAAAGCATTCTAAAGTATAGTCCCAGAGGATGACTGGCTCACCAGTGGGTGTGGGCACCACCCACAACTCTGGTTTCCTGAGACCCAGCCAAGGATTTTGGCTTTGTGCCACTCTCCATCTTGTTATTCCCACCATCTGCAGTCCTCATGGATTCTCCCCAGCATGCCCACGGCAGCCCAGGTCTCTTTGTCTGGTGTGGAGACACTCTCAGTGACCCAGTTCCAACATGCTGTTCAAATGATCTCTGCCTAATCCCTAAATCAATGTCCCAGCCAAGATGTGCTACTTGCCATTCTTTCAACAAGCCCACTGCCTTCTCACTTTCTTGCCTCTTTACCCTTTTAAGGCAGTTCTCTCTACACAGAATCCCTCCCATCACCCTCTGTCTCATGCCATCCTTCCCACAAGAAGCTCCCTGGGTCTCCTCTGGCTGAAACTGGAAGGGCATTCTCAACCCTGGGAGCTCACAGCGCTTTGCCTCTCTGCTCTAGATCTACCCTGCTCTGCTTTTGCCTTGTGTTGATTCTATGATCATCTTGTTCGCCTCCTTAAGTTGGGAAGAATTGTGTCTTATTTATTCTGTATCGTCCTTTATCAGGCATAGTGGACTGGCCTGGATTGGAGTGAGCACCACTTTGGTGACCAGATAGTTGGAAAGACAATGGAAAGACCATGCTTAAGAAAGCTCTTATCCAGAATTGGGGGAAACTGGACTTCAGTTCGTCTCCTAAAGAATTCAGATTTAGAAACTAGGGAGATGGTTCGGTCTGTAATGTGCAAACCTGGGCAACTGAGTTAGATACCCAGGGCCCATGTAAACAGCTAGGCAAGAGAGCTTGCACCTAGGATCCCCATACTGGAGGAAGAGATGGGACAATCCCTTTCTGGCTTTTACATACATATACATACAGGTGTACACATGAACACACACACACACACACACACACACACACACACACACACACAGAGTTCATGTTTGGCCCTATAGAGTTGAAATTAGCCAAAATTTAAGATCCTGTAAAGATGGTGAGGGGACCACTTCTTGTCCTACCTGTCTGTGGCAGTTGCTGTGTGTTTGAACTGTGAGTCTGCCCCCCGAGTAGTGGAAATGGCTCTCCTATTCACAGTCAGGCTTGGGAGAACTGGGTGTTTATTTCTTGGCATGTGGTTGTCAGGTTTCATAAATACTGTGGGACCTGATGTGAATGTTTCTCTCCAGAGCTCCAGACACCTCATCATTTATGTAAATGTTGTCGGTTTGTCTAATTATACATCCCAGATTTACATAGAAATAATATGCCTAACCAAAGGGAAAAGTTAACTGATTGAAACAACTGCATTTCACATCTGTTGACCTTTGGGTGTTAAGTGAGGCAAACGCTGAGCAGAATGTGTGTGAGGTTGTAGTAATAGTAAAGTATTCATCCTAAACAAATAAAGTTCATTTAGATGTGATTTTTGCATTTGGCAAGTTTAGGCTAACTTGAATTTGACTGCCTAGCAGAGGATTTTGTGTATGTGTGTCTGTGTCTGTGGTATGTATATGTCTATGCATGATTTGCATCTGTGTGAATACATGTACTTGTGTGTGGAGGTTGTTTACAATCATCCTTGATTACTCTTCCACCTTATTCATTGAAGCAAGTTGTCTCACTCAGAGCTTGTCAATTCGGGTAGTCAACTTGCTCTGTCTCTGTCTTAGGAGGTGGGGATTATAGACTGGCTGCCATGTCTATCTAACATTTCTGTGAGTTTCTGGGGATCCAAACTCTGATCCCCATACTTGTTCATTAAGTGCCTTAACCAATGTGCTACCTCCCTGACCCCTCCCCTTACTTCTTTGTATGCTGTGAGACCTGGCTAGTGATGCAGCTTGTATTGCTCTTAACTATATCTTGAAGGATGATGGAAAAACCTAATCGGCCTTCACCAAATTCATAACTCAACAGTTTGATCCCAGTAGCTTACACTGTTCCTACATACAGACAGTAATGGAACACCAACATCTTCACTCTTTTATTCAACTGTCTTTAAGACCGAATTAACAAGAAAAGTTGTACAAACTAATTGCTTAGAAAACTGAGGAGCAACAAGTTACCTATCCCTTGCTTTTAAATCCTAGGAATAAAGCCTGGGGTTATTTTAGGGACAGAGCTGGGAAAACTCTAAGTTTTAGAGAATTATTTATTCAGGGTCTAGACATTAAACCACAACCATCCAATAGAAACAAAACGGGAATTTCATCATGCATTTCTATTTTTCTCATAGCCACATCAACAAAATAAAAATATAGTGGAAACTAATTTTAATAATATATTTTACTCAACTAAGTGTATACATTATTATCATTTTGACATGTAATCCTTCTTTTAATTATCAAGAATTTACTTTGCTATTGTTGCTGAGTCTTTGAGATCCCACATATATTTTACACCTTTCGGTTCAGATTGGCTGTTTTCCAATTATATAATAGTCATGTACGCTAATGGTGGCCACTGTTAGGAACAGTTTTGCTCCGTGCTGGGATGTAATTGTCTAAGAACAAAAATGGTAAAGAAATTTGGTCATCACTTTGAAAAAGTAGTCAGCAAGCCATTTAAATAATGGGCCAGCCAGGGGCATGGTGTCACATACCTGAGATCCCGGCAGTTAAAAAGTTGGGGCAAGAGGATCATGAGTTAGAGGACAATCTCAGCTATACAGTGTCAGTCTGTCTCAAACAAGGATGGAAGTATAAATAACAAATATTCTATTTTTTGTGGGTCATGTGGTTCTTTTCCTCTACCAGTATAGAATAAAAGTAGTTACAGAGAATGCTTTAAAAAATGTATGAGGCTGTGTTTCAATAAAACTTTATTTACATAAACAAGTTGTGGGTGAATTTGGCTTGGGAGCTACTTTGCCTACTCCTTTCTAACTTTAAAGCACATTGCTCTAGCATATAAATGAAAATAATTTCTGCTTGGAAGGATTGTTTGTAGGTGGAAAGTCTCTGTATTTAGCAGCCATGAATGTAGCCAATGATGGCTGCTAGAGTTGAATCTGTCTGCCATGAAACAGTGGACATTCTCACTTTGCCATAAGTGTTTGTTGATTGGTTTAGAAAGTGACAATGTTTTTATATCACTATTGATTTCATTTTTTTTCTCTCTTTTTCCTCACCCATTCTCCCCGTCTCTGGTTGGGACCATATTTGTGGATGACTTGGCTCTCATATTCCTGTTTATACCACCCTGTTAAAACAGGTAAGAATTGTCTTTCCTTTTGAGTTATGATTCTGTCCAGTGTCATATAAATTAACATGTGAGGTTTCTATTTGAAGTATTCAAGGAAACAGCACGACATAATTCACGTAAGTTTGTAGCTATAATAGTTATCAGTATAGTCTCTATGGTGAATGTGTGTTCCACCAACTGTAGGAACACCCTCTAACACTATTTTGTGAATCATAGTTTGTACTTAACATACAACCAGAAAAACAGATGGAGATCGAATTTTATCATCTTCGGTTTTCATTCTCAAATTTGATATAAGACTGTCACAAACCCCTACATGACCACTTATGTTCAAAAAGGTTTTTAAAAGACTTCTTGTACCAGGAATGTTGGAAAGAGTTTTTTCGGAGCGCCGCGGCCCTGGACAGTATGCTGCTGCCCTCTGTGAAACCAGGGGGATGACTGTACTAGGGATACTGCCTTCAAATTTGTTTGGAGTCTTTCTTATTGCCCTTTTGTAGACTTGCTCCTTGGCCACCCATAGGGACATTTAAAGAATATATATAAGCATCTTTAAGTCTCTTCTTTTTTCATTTCATTGTGTGTGGGAAAAAAAAACCACCTTTAGATTGTTTTTCTATTTTAAACATCAACAATAACATCACTCTGAAGCTGCTGAAGGCGGTTCCTGTGCCCCTGCCCCTCTGATGGTGGGTGATTCCATGGGGAATCTGCTGCAGTGATCCTGTGGTCTGATGAACACAGGTAGAGACTTTCCCACCCTCTCCCGGAAGCACTCCCATGCCCTCCGTTCTTCCTGTGTCACAGGAAGAAAGCATCCCCTGAGACCAGCTCCCTTAGCACCACTCCCTCTAGCCCCAAGTGACCCCTTTAATCTACTTTCTTCTTTCTAATTTCGGCCTCTGACCTTGCTCTTCTTACCACGTCTGCCTCTTCCTCTATCCTCCCCGGGACCCCAGGGTCATAGTCTGCACCCCTTCCTGTGCACTGGCAATCATTTCCTTGCCAACAGGCCCTCAACAGCAGCCTGTAGACACCACCAGGCTTCCTTAGGCCTGAGAGACGGAATGTTTCTTTCCTTCCATCTCATTCCTTCTTCTTGTCAGGGCTGGCTTTTAAAGAAGGACCATGCCCACTTTCATCTCCACCCCACACCTGTGTGCCAGAGACAGCCATTCCTAAGAGCATAGCCTCCAGTTAGGAATTCTGTAGACTATTCTCTGCTTTGACCCCACAGTGAGGTATGGCTCCCTCTGACGTTCCCTCCCCTCACCCTGCTCCCATTCGCCTCCCCTTTCTGATTACTTGTCTCTTTACATTTCCATCCCTTACATTTCCCCAGATGTGGGTGTTCTTAGAGGCACTGGTTGGGCTGTTTTGTTGTTGTTTGGTTTGGGCTCCTCCCCTCTCTGTCTGTGTGGCTTCAGGGTGTCCATGTGGGTAAGCACCATGCCTGTTCTCAGCTCTGCTCTCGCAGGCGCAGCTCTCATTTTCCTGCCCACCCCATAGCACACCACTGATGTTGACTATTCCCCCAAAGAGCATTGTCATCTTACCTTCTCTTTCTTCTCACATGACATTCTGTCTTCCTCACCTGTCACATCTGTCACTTTGTGAGGGCCCCAGTCCCATCTCTGCCCTTACATTCCCACATCTCCCTTCACTGTCTTATCTGTTCCCTAAAGGAGGTCCGCCAGCGTCCTTTTCCTACTTACTCTTTGACCTGTTTATTGGTGGAAGTATTAAGGCAACTCCATGTAGTTAAAAGGGAGGTTTATTTTGTGGGGTAACTTACAAGTAAAGGGATAGGTTACAGGGTCCGGGAGAGGTGAAGTGTGGTCCAGCGGTGTTCTCTGGAGAACTCTGCTCGGTCTACATCCAGCATCCAGGATCCAGGAACCGAGAGAGCTGGCACATCCGGATCTCGGGTCTTAAGGGCTCCTGTCTCAGCCCCACCTTGGAGGTGTGACAGTTACCAGAAGCCTCAATGAGGGAAGTACTTCCAGGTCAAAGCTGGAACAGCTACCCACTACACCTGTTGTTCAAGTCTTTGAATGTGATGTTACTGCAGCCACACACTTGCCTCAGAAGTCTTCATTGATTCCTGTTATTTAGTGATAGCCCGTGCCTTCCATGCAGCAAGTGATCAATAAGTGTCAGGCATCCCCCTCTTCCTCATCTTTCCAGTCATCTTTTGGATTCGCAACCTTATGTTGCGATTAAAAATTCTCTGTGGTCTGGTCCAGCCTTCTTTTCTGCTTTACTTCCTACTGGTGGAAAGAAACAGGAACCCTGGAAACTGCAGGTGAGTCTGCCCCAGGATACGAAAGAGGGAGCTGGAGGTGTGGCTGGCCGGGACGTCTGGAGGGCAGCCCAGGGAACTGACTTTCCTTGGAGGTTTAAACTTCATTTTGTGAGTATCAGGGAGGACTATAGATTATTGGCCAACAGATAGAGACCCCTCATTTTCCTCATGCATACTGTCCCCTCCCTATCTGTTCCTGTTGAGGCCTGCTTCTAAGTAAAAGTGGCTTTGAAGTCCCATCTTTTCTAAGAAGAGACTCCTGAGCCTCTGCTTGGCTATCTCAACATGTCCTTCTGTCTTGTGCCTGTCTCCTGTGTCCACAGCACACGTCCTGTACCACCCTGCAAGGCCTGTGTCTAACAGGGTTGCCTGTCCTTGTAGGGCCCACAGCATGATGCTGTCAGCTTCCACATGATCAGAAGGGTTTAAACTGTAGCCTAGATGTTTTTTGCATATTTGCTCTGTTGTAGTAAAATTTCACAGTAGTTTATTCAGGATCACTGTTTTTAGCAAAGATTTCATATAATATTTAACCTTGGCAATATTTACCCAAAGCCAATAAAATCTGTTTAGCTAATGGAAACAAGATTTTCTGAGTCCTTTTGAGATCTGTGAACTCAGGGTAGGAAGAAAATTTGTTTCTTTCTACCAGTTCTTTTCCATTCTTTCCCATATCAGCCTGTTGGGGCAACTTTGGACCTGTAACCCCTTCAAAACATGTTGATGCATCCTGATGAACTTGCCAAGCTTTACTTAAGTCTTCTGGGAGAATTAAAAAGCAATTTTTAAAATAGCTTTAATCAAATTTAACATTTGTTTTATCATGCCAGTTCTTACACACATAAAGCCAACCGCACACTCATTCTCACATACAGACACACTCACACCTTCACCCACACTCACATAGCCACACATTCACACTCACACACACACACACACACACACACACACGCACACTCATGCACACTCATACAGTTATGCATTCACATACACAAATGCATACTCATTCATACACAGTCACACACACACACTCTCAGACACACCCACTCACATAACAACACATACACATTCACACACACACACATCACACACACACACACACACACACACACACTGGTTAATTTTGAACTAAACCATCTACTGTTTTTAATGTATTCTTTAAATGTTTAAGTGCTTCCTTGAATGAAGCTGTGAGTTTGGTTTTGCTGTGAGCATTACCCTAGAACAAGGAGGGAAGCATGTTTTTCCTGGCCAGGAAGAACCCCAGCCTTGGGCAGGCTCCCTCCGGCTCCACACCTTCCTGGACCGTAAGGAAATATGGCTGCCTTCCAGAGCTCCACTTGTCATTGCAGAGACAGAGAAGCCCTCACCAGATGTGGCAGGGGGGCTGTGAGCAGGTGTCAGCAGCTGGGAAGGTGAGGCACCTGCTGGGAGAACAGTGGTAGTGCAGGAAGGCAGCGTCCAGGGGGAGGCTGCTCCTTCATGGTCTTCCTTGGGAAACAGCCTCCTGGGAGCCATCTTTGAGTAGCAGCCAGTGGAACCACGTGGGCTCTGGCAGATACAAGGCAACAGCACAGACTGGAGCCAGGTCCGAGACTCAGAAATGCCATCATGCATTATTTATACCCCCTGACAAAATGTATCACAAACAAATTTAACAGAGAGATAATATTCCTTCCTTTTTTCGCTCTTGATGACTGGTTCCTGCTAGATAAAATTCCTTTATTTTATTTCAACCTGTCTGCTAAACTAGGCCAACGTGTTACAGAAACAGACTTTTCTCTTTGAGATGAGTGAAGTGGCTCAGCTCAAAGAAATTTTTCTTTGAATAAAAGGATTTTTTTTTAAATTGGTTTTTTAACTGTGTTATATTCTTTGAAGATCAGCTCCAGGGGAACGTTAGAACTTCTGTCATTTAAAGCTCCAAGGTAAGATGAGTAGAACTGCAAAGCTACAGGTGAATTATTATTTTTTTTTTCTCAAAAGGTGAATTATGGCATGTTTCTCCATCCCTATTAGTGGTGTTTGGAGAAAATGATGTGGGAGAGAGAACATGTTTTGATAATTATTTGTCAGTGGGTGCTTGTTGGACTGTGCTAATTTGAAGGCTAGAAAGTGATCTGTGGACGTCACAACAATGGCATTATTTGGTACTCAGTAGGTGCCAGGTGCTGGTTAAGCCCCGTGCTTCTTAGATTCATTTAACCCAGGCCCAGAGGGTTGAAATTAATACCACCTGGTGTCACAGCGGAAGACAGGAAGAGTGGAGAGGTTAGGAACATGCTGGTGACAGAGGGGACCTGCTTTGAACACAGTCAAATGCAGGAGCCCGCAGTCTTTGCTATTAAGCTATTCTGCTCTTGTCTTCTATTGGTGGGATCAAAACACAGCTGGTGGAAGGCACACAGGACCTGTAACTTACACTTAGTGTTGTAGGTAGTTCTGTTGCCTGAAACTAGTACTTGCTTTTACAGTGACAGGTGAATAGGAAATGACTCTTCAATAGCAAGACCAAAGATCCTGGCTGGGAAAATACACGTTCAGCATCTTAAATGTTTTCATGGTAACAATATAGCAGATGATAGATAGATATATAGATAGATAGATGGGTAGATGGGTACATGGATAGATGGGTAGATAGAGAGATGGGTAGATAGGCATAGAAAAAAGGAAGGGAAGGGAGAAAGAGAACAAGAGAGGGAAGGAAGAAGAAAGAAAGCAGGAAGTGTAATAAATGGATGGATAGATAGTAGATAGATGGATGAATAGTATATGAGCCTTCACAGATAAACAACGATATGATTGATGATCTGTCTTTTTGTTCTTTTTGTGTGTGCGTGTGTGTGTGTGTGTGTGTGTGTGTGAGACAGGGTTTTTCTGTGTAGTTTTGGTGCCTGTCCTGGATCTCGCTCTGTAGACCAGGCTGGCCTTGAACTCACAGAGATCTGCCTGGCTCTGCCTCCCGAGTGCTGGAATTAAAGGTGTGCGCCACCACCCCCCAGCTGTGATGATCTGTCTTTTAAGTACTGTAATTGTCACACATATGATTTTTATGTGGCCAGGAAGGAGGTACCTAGGTGCACAGGAGATGGGTGACTTTATACTTCTGGTTTTGTTTGTTTGTTTACTAAAACATACAAGTTCCTATAAGATTGAAAATCTAGAATTGACTATTTTTCCCCACTGTGTAACATTTTCTTTAAATAATAGAGGAGAGTGAATCCTATTTTTCCATTATTTATTTAATTAAATATTTACTTTCTTGAGGGATTTCTGGCCAAAGAAAATCACTAAGAAACTACACTTAAAACTAAAAATAAGATCACACTTAAAATAACTTATTTAAAAATAATCTTAAGACTATAGCCCGGTCCTCATAGCAATAGTGAAAAAGGTCTTAAATATTAGTAACATCTTGGGCTGAAACCAACAAGTCATGAATGGATGGAATCTCTGCTTCCCAAGGCAGCAGGTAGCCTATGCCCATCAATTCAGATATCACCCAGTTAGTTCAGATATCTCCAAGTGAGTTTAGATATCGCCAAGCAAACTTCACAAGGGCAGCAGGTTAACAATGAAGAACTGAATGTGTCTCCTAGAAATGCCCAAGGTTCTGCCTTCACTCTGGTTGCAGGAGGATGGTTCTTTTCCCATACACTCTTTAGAGGGTTCTCAGGGAAGGTCAAAATGAACTTTGCCTGTGCCTCCCAGGGAGAGGACAGGACTTCCCTGATGGATAGAAAGCAGGAGCTGTAAAGGCTAGGTGTCGGAGGGGGCAGCACCAGGCACCACCCTGGTACAAATTGCTTCCACTCTGTACACTCCCTTGAGCTAGAGATCTGTCAGAATCATTTCCACTAAAACAAAATGAGTCCATGTCTGTCCTACTGACAAGCAAGATCTGAGGGCCACTCAGGTAACATGGCTGAAGCAGAGGAGGAAGAGAGCTTGGTTATGACAACTGTCTTAATTGGACACAAGCCCAGTGGTAGGAAATCCATTTGATTCTCGCATGTGGGGTAGGGAGAGTCTGAAACACAGTTTTCTTCTCGGGGCTAATATGAATGTCTCAGAATGAATTGTCAATCTTGTGTAATTTTCCCACTTTCACCCTTGATTTTGTTGAGATAAGATAATGGAAGAGGACAGACAGACAGATAGATAGAAAACAATAAGAATTGAAAAAGAAGTGGAATGCCTAAGGAGAGAAAATTAAGGCGTACACCCCTGAGTCCAATCCCTTCATAGATGACCGTTGGCTGTAACGGCAGGAACTAGCTGGCCAAGAGAAATAAGGCACCTGAGTTCCTGTGGAAAATGGACCAAAAGGAATTTGAAACTACTTGCCCAGGCCCTGACCCTAAATTTTAATTCCTTTTAATTTTTATGGAAAGCTTGAGGAATCCCAGTCTTTCTCTTTGTTTCCTCTAAAAAAGCTGAAAGTATTTTGTAAAATCACTCTGATGACATTTTCCCCTTCTAGTGCCAGACTTTTTAACCTTGAGTAATGAGTTTCTAGAACATTCCCTTCCTACTAGTTAACTCCAACCTTTGATGAGAAATGTTTTATATCATGACATAGATACACTGGTGCATATACAGACCTTATAGGATGAAATATTCTCCAGATATACACAGATAATAAAAATAATTGTGAGACACAGACTTCTTCAAATACAAAGCCAGAGTGAATGTTGTGTTTACAGTAACTATATTCTTCCTCTTTATTCTGTCATTTCTACTCCAGGCTGTTCAGATTTATGTAACAACATACAGCATAAGTCACACTGATGTTGGGAACCCATGGGCCAGGTGCAGGGTCTTTGTAAACCCCCAAAAGGGATGTTCTGTATTTTTGTTTAAGATTATATGCATTTGGGGGATTAGTGTCCAGTGTCAGACTTAATTCCCTAGGTAGAATAACTGGGTTTAAAGTGGTAAAGCATTCATCAAGCATTTCAGATGTCTTTCATTGACCTTCCCTAGCTGGAGACTTGACCGACAGTCTTCCTTTTCATAATCTATTACTTATTTGAATATATTTTAATTCATTTAATTTTAGATTAAATTTAAAGATAATACCAGCATGGATTAATTATTTTTCCTTTCTGATGACAAAGTTCCTTTCTCCCTAATACAGTTTATCTACAGAATTAGTATATGTAAAATAAGAGGTTGTAATCAATTATTTTTAAGTCTTTTAATTCTAATTGTAACCACCTGTGATAGCTAACTTTGGTTGTCAACTTGACATACTTGGGAAGAAAGAACTTCAGTTGAGATTGGCCTCCATGAGACTGGCCTGTGGGCGTGTCTCTGGAGGCATTTTCTTGATTTCTAACTGATATAGGAGGTGGTGTCAGCCCTAAGCAGGTAGGTCCCAGTCGCTTAAGAAGCAAGCCAGAAGTAGCAAGGCAAGTAGCAGGATTCCTTCACGGTTTCTACTTCAGTCTCCTGCCCTGAGTTCATGGCTTAGCATTTTTGGTGATGGACCATAGCATGAAAGTGACATAGGTCCTTCCCCAAGGGCTTTTGGTCATGCTGTTTGTCACAGCATCAGAAAGCTAACCAGGGTGCAATCAATACTTTATTTTTATTATTAGAAGTAATACATGCTTTTTGTAGAAAATTTTCAAATGTACTGAAAAGAAGAAAATAAAAATTACTGTAAACCTTTTTCTAAGAATAAATAGCTTTAGCACTTCGGTGTCTAGCTTTTTTTTCCCCTGCATTTAAAGTCACGTGCCTCATAAGTCATTTTTTAAAAATGTTTTTCAGATTTATTTATTTTATGTGCATGAATTTTTTTATTTTTTACCTACAGAAGTATGTGTACCATGTGCGTACCTGGTGCCTATGGAGATCAAAAGGGGGCATTTGGTTCCCTGCAACTTGAGTTCTGGGTGGTTGTGAGCTACCATGTAGCTGCTGGGAACCAAATCTGGATCCTCTGCAAGAGCAGCCAGTGCTCCTAACCTCTCATCCAACTCTCTAGTACCTATAAGTCATTTTTTATTATAGCACAAACTTTCATAAGTTCTTTGTGATATTTCTGTTATTTCAGACATTTTACCATGCTAGCTTTAGTATCTGAAGATATTTGCAAAATATTAAATTATATAATACGTTTAACTACTTCTTATTGAATGTAAGTTTACTTAAACATGTCCCCCTCTAAACAACATCAGAAGTGAAGATTTTTGTAGTTTTCTACATTAATTTTCTTTTCTCAGTATAGGTTGATTCTTTGAGATGGAATGACTACATCTAAAAGTGTAAACAAAGGTTTTTGTGACTTTTGACACCTATATCAGATTGCTATCCTGAAGGGTGATACAAATGTGGACTCGAGGATTGAGTTCATCACCTTGGGGATGCGATGCTTCTAAGGCTCTGAGAACTCTTAGCTCTCTAGAGCATCAAGATGCACGGTTTGGTATGAGGTCTTACAAGTTTTCTTCTTGGAAGGACGTTCAAGTCAATAACATGGGGATTTCATTTGGGACTGCGGTTGTGCAGGGAGTAAGTTGTTTACCTGACAGTAATCGAATCCAGTCCTTGGTTGAATTGGATGTGCTGGTGGTACCTACCTGAGGGAATTGTTGCAACTGGAGTCAATAAAGCAATTTCAAATGGAGGAAAACCTGAACTTCCTTTTTTCAAGAGTAAATAGATAAAGGACTTTTCCTTTGAAACACTGCTAATTAAAATGAAGTTTGAAGGACCCTTGATCTGCAGGGAAACAGATTTGGTATGTCTTAAAATCCTCTTTAATGAAATGGGCGCTGGATTTCCATCTTGCGCTTAATCTGAACAGAGTTTTTCAGTGGTGCCCATCCCCATCGCCCCAGAGAGCTGAGTCCTCACTGAATTCTGGGTAAATGGAGCAACCATGAACAGGTAGCCAGGAAAAAACAAATCATTTCACTAAAATGCATGCATTAGCATGGTCTGGTGGTAGTCTCTTGCCTTACAATAACTGAAGGGATATTTTACTTGTTTTCTGACTTTACCAAACATCTTGCTTTCCAGAATTTTTTGCAATGTGACTAATAGTGTTGATGACCCAGCTCTCACTAGCCTGCCCTTCCTGTAACTGCTGTGAGAGTTTCATTGATAATAATGATATGATTATTCCTGGTCTCCATCCATACACCAGGATTTCCCACAAGTACCTTGAGTTTTCTATTGCTGTAATTGAATATCACAAAGTGAATACTCAATACAGACAAGAACTTACTTGGAGTCCTCCAGGCTGATAGTCCAAGAGCATGGTGCTGGGAATCTATAGAGGACTTTGTTGCTATGTCACAGTGTGGTAGGAGGGCAAAGAGGATGTGTGTGTGTGTGAGAAGCTGGGATCACTCCTGAGGCCTTGTGTAGTCAGTCTTTCTCTGTCCTGCCAGCCAGCTCCCAAATCATGACACGGAGACTTATTATTAATTATGAAAGCTCAGCTGATAGCTTAGACTTGTTTCTAGCTAGCCCTTATAACTTAAATGAACCCATTGCCATTAATCTATGTGCTGCCCCAGGCTCACTTACTTCATCTACATACTGTCCATCTCACTTTCCTGCTTCCACCTCGTGTCTCCCCCACCCCTGTCTTCTTTCCAGTGTCCTCTGTGTCTAGAAATCCTGCCTAGCTGTTAGCCATTCAGCTTTTTAATAAACCAATCTGAGTGACACATCTTCACAGTTGTACAAAAAGATTATTCCACAACAGCCTTGATCCATTTGAAAAGGCAGAACTTGCCTGACCTGGCCATCTCTTACCAGGCTTACTACCTATTAATACTGTTACAATGGCAGTTAATCTCAGGATAAAGTTTAGAGAGGACATTGAAACTTCGGCATTCCTCCATATGACCCAAAGTGCTTCCCTGACAAACATCCTTTGGATGCCCACACTGCTGTTCTCTTGGCTTTTGTCCAAGCTCATAGGTCTAGGCTGGGCATGGATGTACATAGTCTACCATGTTTGAGTCCACACTGCTTCCACCCTCATGTCATAGTGGGGAATCCTGGCCATCTACCACCTTAGAATAAATTCAGTTGCTATGGGTATCCCAGGCTTTTATGTACAGAGACATCTAATAAACTCCCCCAATACTCACTATTGTTACCCAGATGTGTTCAGAGATATCTAGATCTGAATTCAGGCTAGAATCTAGTGAATCACAGCCTACATACAAAACAGGCAGTTTGTGCATGAGGAGCTGAATATCAGAGAAATAAAGTGACAATAAATGAAGATTGCTCTTCCCTAAAAGTCTTTGTCTCATTTTCTTTTTAAACACCTTGATACTTCATTGAGTCCAATATCAACCAGTTTAGTTCTAGGGTTGGAGAATTTGCAGGCTAAACTTAAAACTCCCACCCTCAATGGCATGACCCCTTATCTATGGCACAAACTGTAGTCCTTGTCACCTGTTTCTGCCTTTGAGGAAGGAAACTGCCACGTGAATCCTTGGGATGCTATTGGAGCCCCCATGGAAACCCTAAAATCTAAGAGAAGTCATGGGGATGTATACCTCAGAGACTATTCAATTTAAGTTCACTAGAAAATGCTTTCCTTGCTAAGAAAAGCCTGGTAGGCTATTTTCACCATGGATCTCCACTTTGACCTCCTGGCATTTTAGAGAACCAAGGTGGCTTAGTCTTTAAGGCTTTAAAGATCCTAATAGCTTCCTGGATTTGGTGGGCTATCTAAATTTTGGGACTGGGGCTGTGGCTCTTATGGCCTGGTACTTGCCTTAAATCCACAAAGCCTAGGTTCAATCTCCAATGTTGCCATTTAATTAATTCTAATAATAATAATAATTCTAATAATAATAATAATAATAATAATAATAAGAAGAAGAAGAAGAAGAAGAAGACATGGTGTTTGCCTTTATGCATTGCCTCCCTTCTACAGCATCTAGGGCCTTCTTCCTGACTGTTGCAATCACTTCAGGGTCAAAGTGAAAACGAGAGACAGCCAAAATGGAAACAAAACACTTATGAAAAAGACTGGCTGCTTGAAAAGTCAGAACACAGGAAGACCTTGAAACAAATTACACCTTGAAGTGACTGCTGTCTCCTTGGCCATTTTTAGGGCTGATTTGTGTGGAGAAGGGTGGGCCCCGTCATAATTTAGTTTATCATGCAGTACTATCAGCAATGTAACACAGCCCTCAGGAGCCCCTCTGCGCTGGGCTGTATATTAAGGACATTCTTTATGTTTTAAAATGTCTTAATATACTTTTTGACTTGCATTATGTTCATAAATTCTGCTTTCTCTAAGGAAAGCTGCAACATCTCTTACTTTCTAAACTTCATTTTTTACAAGGTTGATATTTTCCTTAGTGTATTGTTGGCTATAAATTATTGAGATGTATTAAATAAAGCTGTGCCTCCCAGGCCCCAAACACTGTGTAAAATGGATGAAAAATCAATGATTTAAGAAGATTCGAGTAATCTGAAGAGCCAGTTACAAAAATAATGACACTGAGAGAAATGCAGAAATGGAAATAGTCAATATTTTCAATTTAGGGTTTACCCCAACCCCGAATTATATTATTATTTTTTTTAAAGATTTATTTATTTATTATGTATACAGTATATATATATTCTGCCTGCATGTGTCCCTGCAGGCCAGAAGAGGGCACCGGATCTCATTACAAGTGGTTGTGAGCCACCATGTGGTTGCTGGGAATTTAACTCAGGACCTCTGGAAGAACAGTCATTGCTCTTAACCACTGAGCCATCTCTTCAGCCCCTATTATTATTATTATTATTATTATTATTATTATTATTATTATTATTATCAGTTGTAGAATTCTGTAGTGATGGGAAGTTATGTCCAAAGCAAGAAAAGTGATCTACTATTATAAATACTGTTTCCATGTAAACATGTCCCTAAACTAAAACTCCATGCTGTGCCCCGTCTGGTCCTTGCTGTGGTAGCTATCCATCCTTCCTGGTGAGGATTGTTAAAATAAGATCTGTGTGTAGTGAACAATCTTTAACATGGCCCTGGGGTCCCTGTGTCCTGGTATTCATGCCTCTGTGTACCACCCCATGAGTCCTGGCAAGACTGATGGCCTATTTCTCTACAATATAGAACACACAGCAAAGGTAATGGGCTATCCATTCCTTTTTGTTTTGTCCATATTTCGTTTTTGAGACAGGGCCTCATATTGTAGCCTGGACTAGCCTTGCACTCAGGGCAACCCTCCTGCCTCAGTCTCTCCATTGCTGGAATTACAGGCATGCTTGGCTAGTCTATAATCACATCATGTAAGGCTGGTGTTTTTCTTGCTGGGAGACTTGTTCCTTCTGGTTATACTGTAGTAAGGGACCTGTGGTTAGTGTCCAGCTGAGAGCCACTGAAGTCCTTGGGCCAGCTGCACAGAAATAAGTGAAATAAAGGAAGGAAGGAAGGAAAGAAGGGAGGGAGGGGGGAGAGAGGGAGGGAGGGAGGGAGAGAGGGAATAAATGCTATCAGCACCTGTGTGAGCTTGAGAGCAGACCCTTTCCCAGTTGAGACTCAGATAAGATTATAGCACCAACCAGCACTTTAATGGGGAGGGTTGAACCCCTAAATCAGAAGATCCAGCTAAGCTGTGCTGTGTCTACTGACCCTCCAAAACTGTAAGACGATAAATGTGTATTGTGTTAAGTCACTAAGTTAGTTATAAAACTGCTATTAAACATAGCAATTGGGAAGTAACATATTGATGTTTATATAGTTGTAACTCACCCAATCATTAACAGTTCTTGATGTTGTACTAAGAAATAGTAGTATGCTTCATGTTAGGTGTGCAGAAAGAAAGAACAAGTCAATAGTTTCTTCAAATTACATGAGTAGTTAGTGTGATAAAAGGTGCTGGATAGATAATGATAGAACTAGCCTAAATCTCTGAGACAGGGATCCTCTCCTGCAGCTGAGGAGTGATGAAGAGTACAAGTGTCCTTGCAAGCAGCAGGGACATGTGAGCTAAACCATACTGACCAGGAGCCAACTTGAAAGTACAGGGAAGAACAGAGAGATAGAGCAGCACAGAGGGAACTGCCTGAGCAAAGACATGGAAGGCCTAGAACTGAAGGGAAGAGGGTGAGGTGTTAGGGTGCTGAGGAGGGGTGGGGTGGGATGATGGAGGGCTTTGTTTGCAGTGTGGAAGAAGTTGGGTTTCATCCTGTAAGCAAAGAGGATGGTGGAAGAACTTAAATGGGATGAAAGGACACACTTATATTTTAATCAGACCACTCTGGCTACCTGAGAGTCTGAATTTGGACTCAGGCCAGTTAGGGGCTATTTTGAGTCCATTAAAGAGCTGACTACTGTCTAAACTAGCCCTGTGTTACATATACAGAAGAAAGATAAGTGGAAATGTATGTAAAATGACAGGGGCATAACCCCAATCAAACAGAAACTACTAAATTAGCTGATTTAGCACAGAGAGGATGAATAAATGCAATTGTGCACTTCTAGATTTGATTACCTATGGGACATTCAAGGTGAGGACACTCTGTGGGCAGTTGGCCATGTTGTTCATTAGATGAACAACTTCCCTCTTATTTGCCATTTTACTGCCCACGAGTGTAGAGGATTTGAGATAAGATGTACATTCTAGTTAGGGTTATTGTTTTTATGTGATGAAACACCATGACCAAAGCAACTTGGAGAGGAAAGGGTTTATTTGGCTTACACTTCCACATCACTGTTCACCACTGAAGAAAGTCAAGACAGGAAGTATGCAGAGGCCATGGAGAAGTGCTGCTTATTGCCTTGCTCCTCATGTCTTTATCACCCTACTTTCCTATCGAACACAGGACCACCTTCCTAGGGGTGACACCACCCACAATGGGCTGAGACCTCCTCCATCAATCACTAATTAAGAAAATGTTCTACAGGCTTACCTACAGCCTGATCTTATGGAGGCATTTTCTCAATAGAGGTTCCCTTGTCTCAGATGACTATAGCTTGTGGCATGTTGACGTAAAACTAGGCAGCACAATGTAGATTTTCTTGCCTGGAACTCTATGGGAAGAATTGTCCTCAAGAAACAACCTAGTTGTCATGAAGAGATGATAGTCTACTTCTTGGGACCAAGACCACATTGTACAAGACCCTGAGAGGTGTGGAAATACTGTTGTGGCAGTCTTTGAAAAGTACAACCTGCCAGAGTGAGTGGTTTCTTTCCTTTAAAAGGAGAAATATTTTAAGGATAATGTATATAAAGCATTTGACACAACACATGCTGACTAGTAATATGTTTCATTGAAAACAAGGAACTCACAATATATGATGGTTAGTATTGATCATCAACTTGACAGGATCTTAAATCACCTAGGAGACAAACCTCTTGGCCTGTCTATGAGAGAGTTTCTAGACTGGATTAATTGAAGTGGAAAATCATACCCTAAATGTTGGTGGCACCATCACATGGGCTAGGGTGCTAGATTGAGTAAAATAAGACAGCAAGCAGAACAACCAATATCCATTGCTCTGCTTTCCATCTGAGGACACAGTGTGACCAGCTGCCTCTTCTGCTGTCATGGCTGTCCACCATGATGGACTGCACCCTCAGACTGTGAGCTAAATAAAACCTTTCTTCCTCGAGTTACTTTTGTCAGATATTTTATAATAGCAACAAGGATGAGACCCAGGACTTCGATTCCTCACCAGGATGCCAAAAGAAGTTCATGCTGACAGGAGATAGAAGGAATGAATAAGGACATATTATAAAGCACTGAATAGCAATTTGATGGTCTAGCGATCACCTGATCGACATAGAAAAGTTGAGGACTTTCATGATTTAACCATTCCTGGCTTGAGAGCATTTGTCTCTGAGCTTTATTGATCTTGGCTGCTTCATTATAAAGGAAATTCAGAAACATTTTTAGACAAGTTCTACATATGATTGTTATGAATCTGAGAGTATTCACTCTGCTTGATTCATTTTTTTTTACAATGCCTTGGTGGTGGATTGCAGGGGATAGCTGAGAATTCATGTCCCTCTTTTGACTTCATGAATTACTTTGGGATATTTCTTTGGATGTATGTATATAGCAGCCATCTTTACTTTAACCTGGTTCCTTAAGATACTATGTGTGTATTTCTTCACAGTTTTATGTATCTTTGGCAATAACTCAGGTTCAGTTTATAGTTTTAAAAGTTGATTCATAAAGATTCTCCCTTTCTGTGAACCTGCAAAAAAGAATGCAATTTATTCATAGCTCTGAAAAGTTGTGTTTTTCCTTACGGGGGTGTAAACTGTGAGAGATTCAGGTCTCCCCTGGCTCCCTGTCCAAAGGCTGAATCACTGCTTCTCAGCTGCAAGTTTTATTGTCTGAAATTCCCATATATAAATGCCTGCGTGTGACAAGGGACCACATTTATGTAGTTTGCATGCCATCGCCTCAGTGTGCCCCTGCGTTTTTACTGAACATGCAGTTTTAGTTGTCATTAGTCATTTCCCAGAGCTGTGGGAGAGCACACAAGGTGTTGCTCACGGTGTTGGAAGTGGATGGAAGAATAAAGAATGGGAGTGGAGAGAACTTTACAGAAGCCCCCTAAGCGTGTCTTAGCTTATTTTAGCCATTTCAGTGTTTTAGAAAATGTCTAAACATCACGTTGTGTGTGCTAAACACATATAACTTTATCTGTCAATTAAAAATTGAATTAGGATCTATCCTTTTAGCGGATTTTAAGAGCATAATGAAGTGCTATTATGAGACATACTATGTATAGCTGGCTCTAGAGCTTACCTTGGCTGGCTGAAATTTCATTCACTTTGACCATCCCAGCCCTCTGGCTCCGCTCCTCAGCCCCTGACAACCATGTCATTTTCCTCAGTGTCCAGGAGTGAGATCCTGCAGAATTTGCAGTGTTTGTCTTTCTATGCTTAGCAGTACTCAGTACAATAATCTCTAGATTCATCCTTGTCTCAAAAAGCGGGATTCCCTTTTTTTCTTTCTATTCTCCATTTCCTTCTTCCTTTTCCCTGTAACTTTCTCCTCCATGTTGACTCCATCCATTTTTTTATCTGCCAGGGTCTCACTGTGGCTCTGTGAAACTCACTGTGTGGCCCGGGTTGGCACCCAAACTTGCAATCTCCTGCATCAGCCTCCCAAGTGCTGGAGTTACAGATGTGCACCATATCTGACTAGGATGTAGTTTCTTTAAAGATGGGATTGTGTGGTTAAAAATCTGGCCCTCTTTCTTAGCAGAGAAGCTTTCAGAGTATGGTCATGTGGTGCTGTGGCTCTGGGCCTTGATTCCACACCACTCATGGTGGAAGCACAAGGCAGAAGAGGCCTGTTGACCTCAGGGCAGCTGGTAGACAGGGAGAGAAGGATCTGGAACCCTCTATCCTTTTTCAGGGCACACCTCTCTTCTCAGTCCCACATCCTAGAGCTTCTACTGCCACCTACCACAGGATGAGAACCACGTACTTAATACTTGAGACTTGTGAGGACATTATAGATCCAAATCACAATAGAAGACAGCATGCTCATAGTGCATCTGTTCCTACAACCCAGTCTCCTTCTATCACATAAGTACCCATCGCAAGAAAATTGCTATTAATGGCACTCAGTATACTGCTTGTGTTGTTCAGTCGTTACCTCTGTCTAGTCTAATAGTGGGACTTTGTTATCACTACAAAAAGAAATCCTCTACCCAGTTAGCAGCTACTTCCTCTATTCTCCCAATATCTGACAACTGCTGATCCAGACTCTGACCCTATGGATTTGCCTGCTCTGAATATTTCACAGACAGACGTAATCTATGACCATCTGTGTCTCACTTCTTTTACTGAATGTGATGCTGGCAGCCCAAGTGATTTTCATCAATGTCTACACACTGCTAGGCACAAGACACACAGTGACAGATAGAACCAGTGTGTTCCCTGTCCTCATGAAGTAAGTAAGCGAATAAGTGAAATTAATATAAATCATGCTGAGGGTCATGGAACAGTGAACAGGGTACTGGGCCATAAAATAATGAGGGAGTTAGGAGCCTCCTTAAAGTGATAGGCCAGTGAAGATCTCTATAAGGAAATAAATCTAAATAAAAGATTGAAAGTCTAAAAGAGATCATACCTGTGAAGAATGAGAGCATAGAAATTGTAGAGAGAAGACACACAAAGATCCTGTGGTCAGAAAGAATCTTAATAACCATCAAAACATCAGACTACCTGAGTCAACCAGAGGTGCTGAAGGGACAGGGATTCTTCTGAACTTCACTTTGGAGGTAAATGGGATGCCAGTTGGGGACATTTCAGGCGGAGTCAGAAGAGAGAAAACTTAACCAGCATGAGGCAAGTGAGGACAATACCAACCCAGGAGCAGTTCTCCTGGCCTGAGAGTCATAGCAATTTCCCTGTGTACATTTGGGTGCTGCATGCTGTTAATGCTGATTTGGATCTGCTGCCTGCTCAGATCTAGCCTGGCCCTGCAGGCACTGGCAAGATTCCTACTGAGAAGTCTGTTTCCAGCAGAAGCCTGACCTTGATGTTATACTCAAAGCTCAGATCAGCTCTGAGTCTTGAGCTGGTCTACTTGTTCTGAGAACACCCAGGGTCCATGTTGACGGTAATGTTGGAGTTCTTCTGATGAGGTGTTTCTTCACAAGATGTCAGTGCTCATGACACTGAGTAGGCTCACAGGCCACATCTTTAAAGTGTCTTAGATGGTGGTTTATCCATTACACTGTGCTCCCGTGGCCATTCACTCCCAGTGTACCGGATTTAGCTACATTGTGAGGACTTCCTCCATGCAGAGTCTGTGTTATGCAACCATTATGCTCTGGTCCATTCCAACCCTAGTGGGTGTAATATTATAGGGATAAAAAAAAAAAAACAACTTCAGTTTAAGTGAAGTCTGAGTGATCTTTGAGAGGACTAGAATATGCTGGAAGGATCCATCAGCATTAACTCAAATTCAGTACAGAGGAAACATAATCTTTAATATGTTGCTAGTATCTCGTTGGGGGATTTGGGAAGAAAAAAAATGGCAGTTTCTTTGCCAAATGTGGTCATATTTCTTCTTACAAAAGACAGAAGATGTCTCTGATCATGTTACTGAAGATTTACATGGAAAGATCTTACAAGTATTGAGACAGCTCTAATCAGCTGGAGGAATTGACGTTCTGTTCTGTGGGAACCCTGACTACCTTCCATTAAATGGCATGCCTGCTGCTGGATGACTGACATTCTGATGGAGCGTGTCACTGTCCCTCTTCTTCCTTACTGGGAGAACTGTTCTTAGCTCATTTACCCATCTCAAAGTGGAAGGTGATCCTGTGTACTAGGAAATCAGGTTCTGAGTATTCTTGTGCAGGAGTAACATGGCCGTTTAATCTTTTAAGGGGACACACATGTAGTAAAATAATGCACACAAGTTAGTGCCTAACTTAGAGCCAAATGGCAAATGAATAGCACTAATGTAAATCTAGATCAAAATTATATTGCCATATATTTTTCTTCCTGACATTTTCCCCCATTTTAAGTTTTTTTATCCACCATTTATTAAAATTTTATTGTGTTTTAGGTTCCATTCTGAACACTGAACTATATCACCTTATTTAATTCTCCCATAATCCTTTGCAGTTCATATCATCAATGTCTCCATTTTATAGGTGAGACCCAGGATGTTCACTCCCAACAGATACAGCTGAACCAGTTTCAAATAACAGGCACATTGATCAGCAGTCTTAGGAGCCACTGTAAATTTAAAATGCAAATGACATATTAGTTTTTAAAACTGACATACTTGGAGTAGAAAACTTTTGAATTGTTTAAAATTCTGGATCATTAAAATAAATGTAATGTTTAACATAAATAAAGATGACTGTAGAGAGAAATGTTTATAGATAAGCACAGGCACATAGGTTGGTGGCTATACATACAATTCTCCATCCTGTCAGATGAGAGAGCTTGAAGGCATAATACTCCAGTAATGGTAAGCACACTGAGTGCCTATATCTCACCTTGTAATCTCACTCTCCAGGACCAAAAGCTAGTTGTCCTTGGAGCTGTGACTGATTTCAAGGCCAGAGCAGGATATACAGAAGTGTCTGAAGCATTTTGTAACAATAGCATTAAGGAAATGCTCAAAAAGTAAAAAGAAAGCCCCACAACTCTTGGGACGTATCAGAAGGACAAAGAACCACTTAAAAGGGCTGAAAAAGAAACAAAATGCCCAAATAAATAAAAAGCACTGCATTATAACCCAAAGCCCTAAGTCAACATCCACTGAACAAATTAATTAATATGGAAAAGTCAATGATGCATGTAGAACGCCAATAAGTTATGTAGACACTTCGAGGGAATGACTACCAGGATTCCCCACCTTACACATTCATCTCTACTGTGTGAAGGTGAGGGAAGAGAAGGGTAGCTCTGCTGTACAGGGCACTGCCTGGCATTCCCTCAGCAAGTGACTGAGGGCCACATGGCAGGTTGATCAGATTGGAAGTGGGTCAAGCTGGAGAGGATATGATGATATGACTCTTGTATTAGTCACTTTTCTAATTTTTTTTTGACAAAATATCTTGCAGGAAGCAACTTAGGAGAGGTAGGATTTTGAAATAGTTCATAGTTTGAAGGAGCCGTCCATCACAGTGGGAAAGGACATGGCGGTGGACACAGCTCTTAGGCTGGAGAGGCGAGAGTTTGAGGCTGCCGGTTCACATCTCTGTGAACCAGGACACAAAAAGGGAAGGTCAGCACTCATCTGGCTTCCTCGCTTTCTCCTTTTTGTTCAGTCTGGGCCCTTAGCCTATGGGATGGTGTCTTTCTCATTCAGGATGGCACTTATCTCTTCAGTTAATCTATTATTATCTGGAAATGCCCTCATGGATGAGAGAGAGGTGTGTCTCCCATGTGATTTTAAACCCAGAATGTTTGCAATGAAGATTAACCATCAAAGCACATCACCGATGTGATTTTTCCCACCTCATAACCCCAGTCTAATCATGAGGAGAATGCTAGACAAATTCTAAGAGCAAGACATCTCATGAGAGACCCGGCCTTGCTTTTCACATCTGTCAGGGCCATTGAAATAGACATCTTCTGAGAAACTGTCCCAGCTGGGAGAAGTCTCAGGAGACAGGATGATGAGATGGAATGGAGTCTGTGGGGTGTTCTGGGTGGGATCCTAGAAGAGAAAAAGGACACCAGATGAGTACAAAGAAAAGCTGAATAAATGAGCTTTAGTTAATGATAATCTTGGCTCATTGCACACAGAAAATGTGCCACACTGATGTAGGATGTTAATACTTTATGGGTTGATGGGATATACAGAAATACTACTGTTTCTTCATCTAAAATGTTTTTGAAATAAAGTCTTTTAATTAAAAATGGAGTGTTTGTGTGCATTTTAGTGTGGTTCATGAGAGAGCACCATTTGCTTTGTTCTTGTGCCTTCATTTATATGATGCATCTGTCTCATTTATCCAACGAGTCTAGTAGGTGTGGATTTATTTAATTGAGGACTGTCAGATAAGTAATTTTCATAAAAGGAATACATACCAAGATCCCTTTGAACCCATACAACTTAGAAATAAATAGTTCAGGAGAAAAAAAAAATCTGCAGGTAAGAAGTAATTTTGTAATTTAAATTTAATCTTGTTAAAGACCATAGAAAGGTATTAAGATTATTTATGTACAGCAATATATTTATTTTTTGTAAGGGTTGTTTTAATGGGTCTTAAATTAGCTTCTTGTCTTTTCTATTTTCTTCACTAATTGCATTGAGCTTTGCTATCATCTGATATTAATTGGCCTCCATTGCATCCATGTGGGACAGAGGGAAGAGGCAGGGAGGCAAGTGTTTTGCTTAGAGTCATCCAGTATCCAAAATGAGGCTGCAGGCATCTCAGAGCCTGGTTTCTATGTTTTGCACACTGTGACTATATTGATTGAATTTCAAATTACACGTCCTTTCATAAAGTTTTCTTATGTAGCTCTAACTTTCATTTTCCTTTAAGATTTGGAGAGCAAATGTTACTACACACATGGTTTGAGGATGAGAAATTGAAGGCTCTTACAGTCTTTTTCTTTCCAGAAAGAATTCGGTGGCCAGAACCTGGGGACCATCTTGTGTGTTTTCAGTGGCACACTTAGCAAGTCTGTTACATCTTTGGATGTACTTTTGCTCACTATTGGGAGATCCCCAGGGGAAGAGGCTGACTCATATGAGGTGTTCAGTAAATGGAATTCAATAAATAGAATTCCACTAAGTAATAGAGAGCCATACAGTGACATATCCAAGTATATTCTTTGTAACAAAGATTTTTTCTCTTTGGCCTTCTTCTTACTCTGCCTTTGGACTCATCTGAGAGCTCAGAGTCTGATTGAGGGATGTGACCATCCTTTTAAAAAGAAGGAAAATGTGACACGTTTAGGAAAAAAACAAACAAAATCCCCACAAGCAGGCACTGCCATTACCACCAAAGGTGAAAACCACAGCACTCATTTAGCAGAAGTGGTCTGTGTGGATCAGATTCTGGTTTCATGGGCTCAAGTCAAAGACAGTGATGTCTATGGCCAAGAATGGAAAATTATTCCCATTTGGCTCACAGTATCTCATCATTATGTCACCTGGAATTTGATAATATGACCTAAGTGTCTCACTAAGCCATCACCTGTAACAAATACTGCAATTAGCTCCCTCCTCCTTTCTGACCTGGGTGAGTTCATCATTCCTTTGACTGTTGACTAAAGCTAAACTGTGTTCTGGAGAGTGTAGGTCCCTGATGTGTTACCAATGCTTCTGGAGGCCCAGAAACTTGAAAAATGTGTTGAACAAATGCTTTGTTTTTTGAGAGACTTTAAATCCTCACAAGGCTAAGGTACACCATGACCTTTAAGGAGGGAATTAGCACTCACTTGTGCTTGGGCTTATTCCCACATGGGACAAGAGTGTTTAACAATCTTAGAGACATTGACTTGGATGATAGCACCTGGAGAAAGTTCTGTCTTAAAGCCTCAGTTTCTAGTTTTTAAGGTGAGTGAGCTTAGTTTTAGGCTCATATTAAAAGTTAAGTAAGCAACAATATAAGACAACTTGTCAGTCAGGCAGTGGTGAACACGCCTTTAATCCCAGCACTCATGAGGTAGGAGTGGGTGGATCTCTGTGAGTTCAAGGCCTGCCTGGTCTACAGAATGATTTCCAAACAGCCAAGGCTACACAGAGAAACCCTGTCTCAGAAAACAACAACAAACAACTTGACATGGGTCATGGCAGCTGGGGTGACCTTAGTATATGGTAGCGATGGCAGTTTCACTATTGTAGAAACCCTTGAAGTTCAGCAGAATAGTTTAGAAATGCAGATCCATAATTGTACTGGTTGTTTATTTTATTCTGTTTTATAGATGAAGCCAAGAATAGGTTTCTATAGGTTATTCCTCTGTTCCCCGCCCTTTGTGTGTATGTGTGTGTGTGTGTGTGTGTGTGTGTGTGTGTGTGTGTTGTGTGTGTGTGTGTGTGTGTGTGTGTTGTATGCATGTTCATGGGGTGGGACTTGTGAACTTGAGGATGCATGTGCAATGCATTTATGCATACAATGTAGAGCCCACAGGACAATCTCAGATGATGCCATTCCTCAAGTGTCACCTTTGTTTGTCCAATTGTCTGTTTGTTTTTGCTTAAATAGATAGATGGATGGATGGATGGATGGATGGACGGACGGACAGACAGACAGACAGATTCAATAGCCTGTAGTTCACCAAGTAGGCTAGGCTGAGTATTTAGGAAACCCCAGGGTCCCGTCTGTCTGCACCTCCTCAGCATGCACCATCACACCTAGCTTTTTTTACATAGGTTCCGGGAATTAAACCTGGGTTCCTGTACTCTAAAGGCATGCACATGGCTGACTAAGCTACCTTCCCTGCTCCTTCTTTGGTTGAGTTTTTTGTCTCCTCTGAGTTAGAGTCTGGCTATGTCCCCCACACTGCACTCAAACTCCCCTACTGCCTCACTTACCCAGTGTTGGGATTACAGGTGGGTGGCACCAGGTCGGCTAATTCCTGCGATTTGTTCTATAGTCTATAAAATGCTAGCTCTGTAGTCTTACTGAACATATTTGATGGAAACATTCTATCAAAAGGGTTTCATTTCAATACTTGGCCTTTGTGACTGTATTAGGAATCTTGCACTTCAAAGAGGTGACAATTTGGATCAAGGGATCCCAGTTAGTCTAGTCAACACTATTGGTGTGACCATAAAATGTTACATAGTACACTTTGTCATGAGCGTACAGCCATCTTCCATCAAGAAGGTGAAGATTTGGCTCACCAGTTGAGAAGAGAGATGGCTGGCTAAACTTGATTATGCTTAATTATTATGTGATTAGTATTTGTGTCATATTAAACAGATGTCCTGGCACACAGTACTTTGTTTGTGTTCATTAATTAGTTCACTTATTGATTCACAGATCCTTAATGATCATCTTCTCTGTGCTGGGAAAGGGAGGGCAGAGATGAAAAAGACATGGTCCTTGTCCCTTAGCCTGTATCCTTTCTTCACAGAAGTGGTCCTGGGTTTGAATGGGCAGGGGACAGTGGAGATGAGTAGTCTTCAGGGAGGAAGTAGAAGAAACATCCTCAAGTATAGATTGAAACATGCTTTGGACTTTCAAGGAGTTTTGGAGTAGCCCCATTGGCAGAGGGTCGTAGGCAAGGGTGCAGGAATATGGGTGGAAATGTGGGTAGGAACAGATCAGGGTAAAGCTCTGTGACAGGTTTGCAGGATTTGAGCTGTGATACAGCCATCTGACTGCCTTTAAGCAGGTAAGT
Source organism: Peromyscus eremicus (assembly GCF_949786415.1). Taxonomy (NCBI): domain Eukaryota; kingdom Metazoa; phylum Chordata; class Mammalia; order Rodentia; family Cricetidae; genus Peromyscus; species Peromyscus eremicus. The sequence goes on along the minus strand of NC_081422.1, from coordinate 44,197,229 downwards.
GGAAGGAAGCCGTATGGAGAGGGGCCCAGGAAGAGCCTGAGAGGAAGTGGGGAGACTGGTTAAAGCAGGAAAGTGGTGGGGATGGAAGAAGGCTCATCACTAAAGCACTTGCTGTGGGAGTGTGAGGCCCTGAGCCACAGCGCAGACACACAAAACTGAACTCAGTGGCATGTGTCCACACTAAGGAGGCAGAGACATAAAGATCCCTCCTCCAGCTCTCATCTAGACAAAATAATGAGCCTCAAATTTAATGAGACATCGGGTCTCAAAAAAAAGTGGTGGGGAGTGATTGAAGAAGACACCCAGCTTTGGCTTGTGGCCTCCTTACACATGTGCACACATCTGCACCTGCGTGTATATGTACGCACAGGATGAGACTGGTGCAGATGGAGTATGTTTACAGCTAGAAACAAGAGGTGACACTCCCAGAAAGTCAGACAGCATTGAAGAGGGCTGAGGAGGCAGTGGCTTTGGAGAAGGGAGGGACATTGAAGACAGCAGAAGGCACTGCTGAGTCCCTTTTGGTAGAAATGAAAGCAAAAGCCCTTAGGGATGACTGAGGCTTCTGGCCTTGACTGGGGATCCACTCAAAATACAGATTGACACAGAGAGATGTGGTGGCCAGGAAGAAGAAGTTCTGTGTTTGAGGAGAGTGGAGTCTGTGAAGTCTGAAGTGCCTATGGGGCCAGGAGGATTTGTACAGGGGAAAAATGCTGACGTGACTTTGAGTTAGAGATGTGGATACAGGCGGTTTCACCCTCTTTGAAGTGAGTGGATGTCGCAAGGAGAGGAAGGTGGCTCAAGCTGGATTCAAGTGAAGCTGCCTGCCAGGAGGCTGCAGACAAGATGAGCCCAGCACACATGGACCTCTGAACACAGCTAAGAGTGAGCTAGTGTATGTGTTTGGCATTCAGTCATGTGTTCACGCTTCGAGAAACTCTAGAAATACCACTGTGGGATAAAATGAGAGCAGAACTTCTAGGAACCACCAGACAGAGAGATTAAAGGACATAAAGAAGATCAATGTCATTAGAAGTGTGGACATGGAGTTGAAAGTGAGCTGATAGTGCCCTGGAAGGTCAAGGAAAGATGCAGAAATATGGTCCCTCCGAGAAGTGCCTCTAAGGGGAGAAAAATGCACAGGCATCTAAAGATGTAGTTAGAGGAGAGTCCTTATTTCTTCAATCAGCAGGCAAGGGAAAGGTGAGAGGCAGAAGAGAGGGGGAAGATGGGTGGGGAGAGGGCCCAGAAAGAGAGAGAGCACTGCTAAGAGACCTGAGCCATCCAGGGAGGACTCCACTTGTTCTTTGTAACAGAGGAACCAAAGAGATCGACAGGAACACAACTCAATTTGGTACATGGATGTGACTCCAAAAGCTGATAAAACCTTCTCCTCAAAGCATCTATGTTTACTATACAGGAAGAGATGAGGTCATTTTCTGATGGGGAGAAAAGAGAGGAGTCAAGTAGTCAGGAACATGGAAATTTCTGGATAAGTGGGAAATGATACTTACTGGGTCCCTTCCTCACCAAAAAAAAAAAAAAAAAAATATTTGGGGTTTGCTAGAACCTGTTGATCATTGGTTATTCCCTGTTCCCTGAAGCCACAGGGAAGCCTCATGATGGAAATGGTTGAACCTATTCTGGGGGGCAGACAGATAGGGTAGAGTAAAAACCTAAGGTTAGAAATGAGCAAGCCTCAGAGCCTGGTTGTTTCCAAGACAAGGGGCAGGAAGAAAGACACAGTCCGATGGTGTGGCGCATGTACATAAATAAAAGAATGACTCACAGGTAGATATAGGACTGTCAAGATCTCAGATTGTAGAGGTAGAGCAAATATAAATGGTAGCAAAGCCCAGAAGGTAGTGTGCTTAAGGGAAATAGGTGAGTGTTTGTTGAATGAATAGCAAGGGATTCCCTGAGGCCTTTTGTTGAACAACTGTTCCAAGTACTACTTAGGGATTTGCTACTGCTGATGGGGGTGAGGAATCTTGTTTGACTGAATGGCCTAGATAAAAATGCTCTGCTGACTGTGGGGACACAGCAGGACTCAGTTTCCATTTATACCTTCTGTTAAAGGAGCGGGAAAACAATTAAAAATGCCAGTTTTTCTCAGGCTAACCTGGGCTATATAGTGAGTTCCAGGCCACTGTAGGCTAAAGATTGAAAACTTGTCTCAGAGATAGAGACAGACAGTCAGACAGACAGTGAGAAAGAGAATAAATTCTAGCATTGAGAGCATTTCCATTCCTCACAGGAATACCTCTCTTAGATGTGTCTGTCTTTACACCTCTCTTCAGTCACCCCACCTTCTGGCACTCCCAAGAATATTTTTAGCATGGCATTCAACTTTCTGGATGATGTCTCTCAATTTTTAATGATAAGGTTATTTTATGTTAATTGTGTTATTTCAAAAGTTTTGCTGACTTTTTTAATGTCCTGGGGCCATATGGAAGCATCTTTTTCCAATTTAAGCTAATGACAAGAGAACCTTCTACAAAACATTTAAACTAAGCACGGTGCATTTGAAAACACACAAGTTGGGCGGCAGTGGGAACGTGTCTATATGAGAAACTTGGCACACATCTGCCACCCTCTTGTCTCCTGATTGATTAATTTGTAACCCCATGCCCAGAAAGACACCAAAGGAAATGTAAAATAATCCCTAAAAGTTTGAATCTTGGAGATATTCTTATGAAATAGCCACAAGTGATGTTTATGCATCTGAAAGCGACTGCACCTAGATATTTTCTTCATGGGTGTTGGTTTCTGTTGTGGGGTAGACAGAAAGAATCAGAGAACACAGGTAGTGAGATTTCATTGAGAGCCCTGGAGTATAGAAGTAATGTTAGCATTTACAGCGACAGCCTGACTTAGCTAGGGTACCCCCGAACCCCTGGCAGGTGGGGCTACCGTGTTGTTATTGTAGGACAGTTGTCCTCCGGATATAACATGGACATTGCCATCTTAAACTGTCGACAGTGAAGATCACCTGATGGAGACTTGCACAAAATTAGGCCCATTAACCTTCCATGGTTAAAAATGGAGACGGAGGGCTCACAATGCCTCACCTCTCTCCAAGGACTTCCAGTTAATGGTTACTAGAGGAGAGGGCTTACAAAGCCCACCCCCTGGTTTATAGACAGTTGTTAAAGGGAGGTGCTCATGAGTCATGCCCCTGTCCCAGACAGTAAACTGTTGCTAGGGAGAAAGGCAGTGGTGTAGCCCATCCCCCACCCTATAAATTCCCTCCATTCCTATAAGTAACCCCTCAGCCAGGCCTGTGTAAGTGATTCAAATGAAATTCATTGTTTCGTCAAGCTAGACTTGAGTGGAATCATGTCTATTTCTCTTGGTGATAAACAACCCTATCTGGGGTGAGAAGGCATTTTGTTTAGGTCTTGTCAGGAAGAGTTCACACAGCAGCCATTGTCTCCGGGTTCTTCGGTAGCACCGTTGTGTGGTCTCTTTGCATTGCAGCATGGCGCTGTGCTCTCTACTTGGCTGCACTAGGATGCCTGTGGACTGTGGGCCATTGGTTGTGCATACCTGCTTTGGAGCTTAGTGGTACATAGCTCTTGCTGACCCAGAACACCCAGGGCACAGCATGAGACATTTGAAGAGGAGAGCATACCCCTGGGTGATCAGGGTTCCATAAAATGCTGTGACACAGGACACAGGACAAGCACTGAAATACCCTAGGAGGTGGTGATGTGTTTGACACCTACATATGTATGGCCTGGTGGCCCAGCTTGTGAGAAGATGATCATTTCTTCGGGTGTGCTTTGGACCTGCTTGACGTGACTTGCCCTGTCTGAGTTATGCCTAAAGGAAAATACTGTTTCCTAGGGTACGGACAATTTTACTCAACAGAACTTTCTTCACTGAGGGAACATGGACACCACTTACTGCATGGGGCCAAAATGAGGAACTTAATTTTACATTTCATCCCTTGGAAATTCAAATGGTCCCTTATGCCTAGGGTCTACTGTGTCACATAGCACCTGTCTGAACAGAGCCACTCCGTGAATTCCTGCCCTCCCAGCTCCAGGTCCTGCTCTGCTATCCTCTCACACATTCTAGTGCTGATACCCTAGGGTAAGGAAACCTGCATGCTCACCTGTTGGAGTTGGGAAGCTACCAGTGATACCTGAATGGCTCGCACCCTCCCCTTAAGTCATGCTCCTCTGTGATCCTTAAAGTGTAATTCCAGAGTCACCAGCTCAGGTCTTTAGGAAAAGGTTCTCGACTTCCCTTGGCTGCGTCTACAAATGTAAATAATGAAGAGGATTAAAACGGGAGGGCTGGAGCTTTTGAGCTTTTGTTTTTCTGGAGACGAGTCCTAGTTATAGAGCCCAGGATAGCTTTGGCTTCGTGATGTTCCTTCCTTAACCTCGCAAATGCTAGGAATTTACAGGTGTCCATCACCTTGCCCAACTAAATGGGGAGAACTTTTAAAGGCCCTAGGTAGGTCTAGTCAACTAGATCAAAGGGGAATATGGCAGAGTACTGGTAAAAAGTGTTATCTGGGGTAGGCTCAGTGACTGAGAATAGGTGCTGCTCTTACAGAAGAGCAAAGTATGACTCCCAGCACCCATGTGGGGTGGCTCACAACACCCGGAACTCCGTCCCCAGGAGGATGTGACACCACAGGCACCTGCGCTCATGCACACAATTTAAAAATAGTAGAAACACATCTTTAATGAGTACCATCTTTATCTCTTTCAAGCCTCACATCCAGATGCCCTTGAGGAAAGAGGGAGTTCTTTCCCCTCCGTGAAAGGGAGGGATAACGTTATTTAATGTTTACCACATCATTGTCAATGGTCTGGACTTGTAACTTCTCTCTTCATTCACCTCCTATGACTTTCCATTGAGTGGAAAGAAAGCTAAAAAGAAAACAGTGAAAAGATTTTATAGACTAAAGAAATGCCGGAAAGATCCAGATTTGACCATTGATTGGTTCACAGTAAAAGGCCAGGTGTCTGCCAAGGTTCTCAGTCTTCCTTTGAACTTATTTACGTCTCATGAGGCTGGGGCTCTGTCATGGCCAGGCCTGGGACTACACCACCAACTTCAGTGTCTCTGGTCAGAAGGCCATGTGCAGAGGGACTCCTGGTCTTAAGAGGGAGGGTCTTGCTTCAAGAGTGGGGCTGGCTTCTGTCTTCAGTGAGCTGGAAGTAGCCATGGCACACTGTGCAGTTTCGCTGGCCTCCTGGCCCCACAGCCAACCATGAAGAAGTCATTTGCCCATTCCTCCCTGGCTTCCAGTTTTTGATCTGAAAATTGTGACAATCGCCTGTTTCTTCTCCCACCCACATGCAGACCCATGGCCTCACTGGGCCTATGGAAACATACCATCAGTATATTAGGAGGGAAAAAGAACCCGTGGAGAGGTGAAGGAGATGGTTTTCCTGTTTCGATGACCTCGACACTACAGTCGGGGTAGAATCTGCCTCCTCTAAACCACGGAGTGACAGTCTTCTTTAGCTTCAATCCTCAGCCCCGAATAGTTTCTCCCCACACTAGCCCTGCTGAAACAGCTGCTCCGTGCAAAAGCATTTCCTCTCTCTAAATGCAAAATGAAGTGGCATGGTTGTACGCACATTTCCCTTCTGGAGAGAACCACAACAGATTTGTTTCCAGTATTTCAGAGAATTCTGTTCAGCTGAATTGGAATTGAAAAAATGATTTCATTGCCTCTGGCTGCATTGTGTTCAGGCCACTTATTTAGATATTTGCATAGAATACGCTTATGTACAGAAGGAGGCTGTAACACAGGCACTGAACCACAAGGGGACAAAAAGAGATAAAACTATTTTGATATGGTAATATGATTGAGCCTGGCTGTATGACTACTCTTAAGTATTTGACCTAAAATATTTCAATATTTAATTACTATGCAGGTGTCAACACAAGATCTAGACTCATGAATAAATAACCCAACTCATTTATTCAAGAAAGGTATCATGCATCTGTGGTGCAGGTACCGGGGCCTGTAAAACCTGCGGCCTAACCCTTCTTTGCTAGAGGCCTATCAGAGTCAAAACTGTCAGCAAGAAATTAACAAAGCTGCAGGGTTGGAGATGTTACAAAAGTCTGAGAGACTGATAGTGCATGTATAGGTGAGGGGATGTCTAGTACTGGCAGGGACTGTAGGTGAAGGGATTTCTAGTACTGGCAGGGAGTCTTTCAATCAAGGTTCTGTTGAGAATGTGGTGTTTGATCTGGACATAAAAGCAGTTCCTGGGTAAGGAAGTAAAGAACATCAATGCAAGGAGTGCTTTGTGTAGGACTTTGGAAAGTGGTTTGCTTATACTGGACACACTGTGAGTGTGTGCTTGACTTCATTGCACACACTCATTCACCAGATGGCACTCAGCTGTCCCCAGGGACTCAGCCACAGAGTGCTGTGTCTGCAACTGCTCTACCTCTGCTATTTCAGTTAGTTTTGCCTTACTTTCTGGGCCATATTAGGGCACGGAGTTAGATGGCAGGCCGACTCTTTCTCCAAAATTGCTTTGCTAGAGCCATCTTTTTCTGTATTGATCAGCTAGTGTGGTAGCATGTGGTAGGTACTGAGTTTACTTCCCACTTAGTAAACATGGAGTTGGAGGCAACAGAAATTATGATAACTAACCAGTGAATTCACAGTCCTCAAACTTAGGATAGCCAATTTAGCCATTTATTGCTTCCTTTCATTCCCAGGTTCTGTCTCAATTGTCATATCCTCTTCTTGCTCCTCCCAATAGAACCCGGTATTGTCTGGCTTTCATGTCCCAAAGATGGATGTTAACTTGATTGGGCAAATAAACAAATCAGCTTTTAAAATGTGTCCAAAGTCTTTTTATTTTTCCTTCGTTGGATGCGCATGACCATGCAGTGGATGCTAAATGGTGAAACTTGCTGAGTTTTGGTATGTATTGACAAGCCACAGAGTGTCAGAATGTATTGACAAGCATCATAATAAAATCAATTGACATTTTTAAGAAATAAAAAGTGTTGATACTCATGAATGCTATGCTGTGATATCCAGTCACCTTCAATGAAACCATCCCTACAAATCACCTGTTTCCCAGTGGTTCAGAACACTGGCCAGACCATTTGTCTTTTTATGTTTCCTGTTTCCCTTCCCTGAGAAGACATGGCCACTGGACAATAGCAAACCTACTTCAAGATTGACAGGTCTGAGAAATGAGTTCTTTCTTGGACTTTTTCTTCTCAAAGAATGATCTTCATTCCTCCCGAAAGCTTGCACACAAAGATATCATTAGAGGTTTATTAAGCCCTAATAATATTGCAGTGTATTATAATTTAAGTACAAAATCTTCAAGGATAATATGCGAGATTTAGATTCTGAAATTCTGCAGAGTATAGTCTTGGATATCTGATTGTGTTTCTGGAAAAAGGAATAGATTTGAGGCTGAGCAAGGCATATAGAATTAAAGGTCATTTTTCTTTTTTTTCCTCTACCATCCATTTATGTGATAATGAAAGGAGAGGCTGGCAGGAGATAATACACTTCACTGAGTCAGTAATACAGGGTGTGATTGTCAAGTGCCCACTACAGAAATGTACTCTACCTGACGATTTGAAATAGGCAGGTTTCGGAGTTAATACTTAGCTTTCCCCAATGTCTGAAATGTTCCTAAAGAAACATCATTTCCTGATGAAAATTTACATTTGCAAGTTAAAAATACAGAAATATTCTATTGAAATCACATACAGGTTGTCAAATCAGACATATAAAAACCTGAAAATTAAATGCCCTGAAAAAAAATAAGCTCTTTTTTTATATTACTACTTAAAAAAAATAAAAGAACTGTCAGTCAAGTTTGATGCAGGTGGTACTCATGAGCTGTGCTGCTTTCCCGTGTAAGAGTGAGCATTTGTCCAATTGAGCACTAATTGGTAATCATGGAGTATTAAGTTAATTATTTGAATGAAGGATAGAACTGATATAATTTCAGAAGCTGTAGATCTTATAACAGTATTTTTTATAGTGACAAGGGAGGTGGAGAGACATGGCTGTAATGAAATTGCCGAAACATTGAGTCCTATAGACAGAATCACAGACAAAGTCGGAATCGTGCTGGCTTTGTTTCCTAGGTACTTGACAGGCTCCTAAGTGCCAAGTCATTTTACATTTAGTCACCAAGGTAAATGTAAGTCATTAAGGGACAGAGTCGAGCGGCTTCCGCTGTGCTGTTTCTCACTCTGCTTTGGATCCAAAGCCAGATGATTGGCATTTGAATGAAGGTTAAGCACCATATTAGTGGCTTAGAGAAAGAAAAGACAGTTGGTATCGTGCAATAATAAGTTCACTGTTACATTTATAAGTAATTTTCCCATAGGCTGTCTCATTCAGTTCTCCCATCACCCAAAGGTCGTGTGATTTCTGTTCTAGAAGCCAATGGAGAGAAAGAGAGAGATCCGTATTGTGGACTGGGGGTGCTTCTGTGAGAGGGGACACTGGCATTTTGTCTTCCATTGGGTAACTGCCAGGCCATGGTATCACCCTAGCCTTGGTGCTTCCAGCACAAGGAAGGAAGAATTGAGGCAAGAAGCAGGTGTGGGGTCTGCAAGGTAGGCTAAGGGGTCTAAAGAAACTCCCATTTCCCATTCAGCCATGTGGCAGTTTCCAGAAAGTAGAGAAGCGGACTCGCACTCACGCTTACAGGTCTAGCTGCTGGACATGAATGACAGGCGTGGTGGACAGTGACAGTCTTTCTGTTATCTCCACACTATACTGAGCAAAGAAGCTTTCACTGAGGGAACACTGGGTGGTGGCCTGGCTGGGGGTCTGCTTATAGACCCTCTGCATCTTACAAGAGATTAGAGACTTTTAAAAACAACTTTAAACAGATCCTTTTGCTTTCATTTCAGTGAGCTGAACACAACTCCAGTCTTCAGTGTTAGCCTATGTGGAGTTAAATTTTAATTCACATCTGAGTTTATGTGGCAGACTTATATACACATTTTCTTTCCACCCTGCACACATGAATTGGAATCTGCTGTATTGATGTTGTCTTTTAATCAGTGTACTTAATATCCTACTTAGCATATAAACACACCAGAAGCTATCATTGTCTTGTCGTTTTATTTTTTCTCCATTATTTCCCTACTCAAGCCAGGCCTTATTATAGACTTGCTCAACTGCACTGAAAGAGCAGTTGATACTTCACCTTGATAATGACCAGTCATAACTGACAACTGAGAAAGAGTTATCGGAAAAGAAGACTAGCCAAGAGCCACACAAATGGTTCCCATGGACTCTTAAGGATACTTAGTATTTAAATTGGAAAGGCTGTGGTTATAATTTTTTGATATGCCCATAGCCTTGTATATGTATCTCCTGAGATGCAGATTCAATTCTGAGGAAATGTTTCGAGCAATAATTTAATATAAAGTAGCGATACTCTTATTGTTAAACCACAAGGCTGAGTGGAAATTTTTGTTGTGTCACCATAGATACCAAAATCTAATTTGATTACTCTTGTGAATAGTTGCTAACTATAATCTGATATTGACTGTTACTTTTCATCAGCTGGAAGTAGCTTGCTAATTGAGCTGGAGAGAAGCCAGAGAAATCTTTCAGAGGAGTAGTTTTATATACAGTGGTTTTAATAAGCAATCCAATGAAACCTTTTATAAAAGCAACAAAGACAAGAAGGGTCTGGACGCAGTAAGCATGTTTCACGCATCTACGAATGAACCCTAGACAATGCTGGATCATGTCGGTCACTCAAACCCAGTCCAGCAAGGTCAAATAAGAATAGCTTAATTTATTCAGCAACCATGAGCATCCTTGTTTGCTTAACAACTCTGTAAAAGAAACCCTGCCTGTCACTGATGTTCAGTAAATGGGCAAGGTGCCTCTTTTGCTATCAAATTATGCATGTCTGTCGTCCTGCGAGGAACGTGTTTGCATCTTGATTCTATAAACATAATTAATGTTATATTAGATACCTTTACTATCAGAGGGCTTTTTCTAAGATAATGGTATCTCTGCCTATAATCGCTTAGGAGTGTAGACTTATGGATAATACCAAACAGAGTTTTTCTTTTCTTAAGGAAATTGAAGCATGGGGCAAATTCTGAAGCCAATCTTATGTATTTGGTTAGCCTAACAGATTTCCGATACTGGCTGTGGGTGCGATTTTTTATTTCCTGCATGCCATATACTTCTAAGTACTTTATATTCATTCCTATAATTTCATCTTCCAATAGACCCTATGATTTCCTGTCTTCTTGATGAAGAGACTCAATTCCAGAGAATTTGACCCAAGTGCACACATTAATATCAGACTATAACATGTGGGTCTGGTCTTAAGATTTTATGACTGAACTGCTTCCCACCAGAGCCCGATCTTTAGATGGGAGGTGGAAGTGCTGTTTTTTTTACGGGAATAAGGTTTACAAAACTCACAGAGGGGGCACTTCTGTTTGGATTGCTGGGCTTGAAGGTGCCACCATTTACTTCTCTCTATTGTTGAATGTAATGCAGATGTGGCATGAAAATCCTTTAACATGTGTGAGTTGTGTGGTAGGTAGTAGTTATTATCACTGGGGGATTTTTCTGTGTGTCTGGCATGATTTTGCCTAGTTCTGTGTTGCTCAAACCTACCGTACTTATGGGTCTCCCAAAGAATCTTGTTAGACTGTAGATTCTCCATTCTCTCTGCCCAAAAAAGATGAGAGTTTGCGTTATAAATAGGTCCCAGGCAATGCTTTAGGTTCTGCTAGTAGTCTGAGCATCTTTGGTGTACTAAGTCACACTAAAGCCGTAGGCTTTTCATAAAAATAAAAGGAAACTGGAGAGATCCCAGGCCCCAAGACAAGGAAATACATCTCAGGAAACACAGAAAAAATAAGTTGCTTTTAAGTGTAAATGCATCATCCTGAAAAGACTTTGGAAAATTCAAAGACAAACTGACAGACTGTCTTGGCCCCACAGTGAGTCCCTTATTAGAGCCCTTTAGGTAAGTGGGGCTGATAGTATGTGGAATTGAAGGAGATGCTCTTTTGGGGTGTTCAGCCTGAACATGTGCCATCCTGACAGCAAGCTACTCCTTCAGTTTTGAGCCCTACTCCTCCTACTGTTCCTGCTTCACGCTAGTCTAGCTCGTCCTGTAGGCTGTCTGTAAAGTTCTCAGGCTGGACTGTACCCCTGACATCACCAGGTCTAGCTCCCTAGTTCACAGCAGTAGGAACTGTGCCCCAGATTAAATGACTTGGTCAGTGCTTCTGCATTCTTAGTTGGACACCCCCTCCACGTTGTCACAGCTCTGAGGTCAGGACTGTCTTCTCATTGGTGATGGTTGACCATTGTGTCACTGTGTGATGAGTAGTGTTCTGCCTTTTTCTTAGTGGCATAAACGTTCCTATTGGCATGTCTTAATATGGATGGGTTCTCAGATAATAGGAAATCTAGCAGTAGAGAGCCAGGTCTCCTGGCTAGTGCTCCTGTGCTGCATACCCCGTGATGCGGTTATCACAATGCTCCTGAGGCCAGCTTGGTATCACAGTCAACTCCAGAGCCAAGCTGCTTACCACATAGTAGCTGCATAACTTCTGTTGTCTTCCACTTTCTCTTCTGTAGCTGTGTAAGACACTGTCCATGAATCCATTCATATAAAACACTGGGAACCATTGCTGGCACATAGTAAATTCTCAACAAATGCAGTGTTGTTGATGATGATCTTACTGAGTCAGCCCAGACCATTAACAGTTTCTACATAGTCCCATGAACAAAATAGGTATTCCTGTGTGCATGCTGTAAAACTATACCCACACAGAGAGTCTTTTAAAACCCTGAATAGGATTTGGGGTTGTCAATGTGACTCAATACTTACCGTGACACCAAGGGAATCTACAGCACTTCTATCCATAGAGGGCCGTGAAAGTGTAAATTGACAAAGATTTGTCTTGACTGATGTAGACGTCAGCCTGTCTGCAAACTTGTATCTCACCTTTCCAGGTGAAACCCAAGACAGCGCTTGTCTGTTAGGTGAGAGCCATTGTTTTATTTGCTCTACTCCCACAGTGCTGGGAAGTCCTGACTGTGCTTGTTTTGAGACTTGATCAAATGAGACACAGTTTACCATGCTGCCTCCTTTGTTCTGCATCAAATCCTAGAGTTATTACTCATATTTGTTCCATTGTGCGATTCCCTAATACAGTCGTCTTCAGTGTAATGGATGTGGACACTTTCCTTCTGGATATTGAGTCTTGAGCTTCTCCCCATGTTGTGCTTCTCTTCTTATGATCATTGTGTTGAATGAGGTGAGCTGGGATGCTGAGCTACACCTTTATCAGGAAGGAAACAGTTTCTCCCCCAATGCCCAGATCACATGTGTGGTCTTGTACCCTTCATCACACGCTGCATTGTCTTAACTTACTTGTTTACTTTTCCTCCCTGTCGTTATGAGGCTCCTAAGAAAAGGATCTTAGCTTATTCTTTAAAAAAAAAAAAAAAAAAATTAAAGGCCTGCAGAGTGCTTCATGGTTCAAAGTAGAAACCCCTGACAGAATTCCTTTTGGGTCTCTGGGAAGACCCAAGCTAGCCATGCTTCACTGAATTCATACCTACTCAAAGAAAACATCTTTCATAGATTTCAAGACTTTGTTCATACCTACCCAAAGCTTATCTGGGCTCATGTCAATTTCCCTTATTACTTTCCTGACAAAAATTGGGTAAGCTATTCTCCCACATTTTAGCAAATTACGTATAAAATTTATAAGGCATGTTGCCTGTCAATAATAGCTATCATTTTACTTATAGAGGCATGATAGTAGATTGATTCTAACAAGTTTGTTTCCAACCACAGATTCCACAAGACACACATCCCATCCACTGGATCTCCTGGCCAGTGGAGCAGTAGGTATGAGGAGATGGCGGTGGTGAGGGGTGGGGTAGCTCAGGGGTGAGCAAAGCAGAGGCATTCCCAGGGAGGAACCACTTGGCCCTGAGTGCAGCTGTGAACAGGAAGTAGACCCTGCAAGACCCTTGAGCCAGGAAGTCAAGCAGATTCCACAAATGGTATCTGGGTCTTCCAGAACTGACAAAGGAGTGAAAACTTTGAGAAAAGATTGTTTGGCAAGTGTTCCAAGAGGCACCTCAGACTTCTTGCCAACCTTCCAGTAGCATTTAACTAGTTTGTGACTGACTGGTCTTCTTAAATATACATTTCATTGAGCAACTGACATGTTAGGAAGGTAGAGCAACCTGACATTGAAATTGGAACACTGTATTTACGAGAACTGAGCCCCTGACTCGAAACACAAGGATGGGTCTTGCTCCTGAGTTCGGACTAGCATCCCCAGGAATGTGACTGTGCAAAGCTCATCTGTGGAACAGCACTTTCCCACCTCGCTTTTACCTCTTTCACATCAGAAAGTGCAAGCCACACGTTTTAGTTTGGGCTAATACTTTGCATTAATTTAAGGTGGAAAAGGCTATTTCTAATTTGGAAAGTTGGAAAGAGGTGTGAACAGAGTAGTGGATGAAGAAAGCTAGACAAATTTCCAGCTTCCGCTGGAATCTTTATTAGGCAACTGAAACCAAACAAAAACCAAGGCTGGGGTATTGACAGCTCTCAGAATTGAAATCAAAATCACAATACAAATTTAGAAACGTAGCAGTAAGTTTTTATCTTCGAGTATCAGAAGAACCACCCTTGCGTTTTTGTGGATAACTGCAGATTCACTATACTTAAATCTTCTTTGTAACAGTGTAGACGGTGTGATTAATTAAAATAGAGCAGAAATATAATTATATTTTATATCTCAAAAATAAAATTTAAAAATATAACAGACTTGAAAATTACTTTAAGGTCTCGGGTATTTCATGTGTTCCTGGGACTCACTACTTTGACCAAGGCAGCTGGCCAGTGAATCCCAGTGATTTCCCCTGTCTCCACTTTCCAAGCACTGGGGTTGTGATGTCACTGCTATTTTACACGGGTTTTAGGGGTTGATTGGAATCTTTATGCTTGCACAGCCAGCCCTTTACCAACTTATCTATTTCCCCAGCCCCTTAGGTATGTTTTTAACTGAGACCTTAGACTCTGTTTTTCTAAGGCCTAGCCAGTAATTTCAACTACCTCAAGCACATAGTCATTCTTCCTCAAGGTGATTTGTTTGCAAACAGATCCACTAAGAACATCACAGGTGGTAATGTGTGACAAGCAGAGAGAACCGCCTTTTGCTTTTTATTTTCAGAGACAGGAAGGACTTCTGGTAACCTTTTACAACAAGAGCTTGTAATGGGATATGAAATGTTCTCCGGTTTCTCCATCTTTCTCTCATCTCACTGTGTTTTGTAACATTCATGTACGGGCTGATGATGTATGGACTGAGGAGCAGAGCCCAAACTGCAATACACTAGTGACTTGGGCTGATTTTTTTTTTTCACTTCAAAGTGAACCTCCATGTCTGTAAATCTCTGTCTTCTTCTGCTCGTATTTGTTGTAGTCTTTAGCTATTTATTGTTCAATTTTGCTTTGTCTGCCCTGCTTTGAAGTTATCTACACATTTGTGATCTCGCAGTATCGTTACTGAAGGGATACAGCTGGTCAGAGTCTTGGGCTCTTTACCAATGGGAGCTGTTAAACTTGACAGATGAATGGAGGGTGAGTTTGAAGCATAGGTGACCCAAAATATCTTCCTCATCATCATCCATACTTCCCTTATTGTCATCATCAAATAGATTTACATTAAGATGCGCACATTTTGCTTTGCCCCTTTACTGGAAAGCAGATTTCTTCTTGCTTTAAGAGGTCAATCTCTACAGCTCTCCACCATGGAGGACATCATGCAACAGGCATCATAAAGGTCAGATGGCGTAGCTTATCGTAGCCAATAAAATAACAGAATATCCTTTGAACCCCTACAGCAGCATGTAGTGCCCTATACAGGCCAGATTGCAATGTAGCTGCCATGGGAAAGGCTTGTTCAGGCATTTTAAAGAAAACTCGAACTTCAACCACCTTCACATGGGTCCCAGCATTTTAACAAAATGAGTGGTCCCAGTGGTTACTATGCCCTGCAGAATCTTGTTTCTCTGTTTGTGCTTGTGAAGTTGCTTCATTGGAAGTGAGCAGATAGACATTAGGAGAAGAGGCTCACAAGCTTAAATACTAACACTCAGGCTGCAATCCTGTCCTGTCTTCCATTCCAAATCATAGAAGAATCAGGAAGTCTCAAGAGAATGTCATTTATTTTCCCATCAGTGGTAGGTGACAGATTAAAGGACAGGAATTAAGATCTGGGCGTGGTGGTGCATGTTCTGAACCTGAGAATTCAGGAGGTGGAGGAGGAAGGATCACAAGATTCAGCCCAGCGAGCTCCAGAATGAGCCTCTGTTTGAAAAACAAAACAGAAGACATGAATTAGGGAGTCTGAGAATGAATAAGTTACATTTTATGATCTTTGAAGAAACGCCAAAGACCTGTTGTGTTGTCAGGGTTGTGGGAAAAGTCATTCATCCAGTAGGCTTCGTTCTGAGTGGAGGCTGAAACCATGTGGTGAGTTCAGCGTGATCGGTCAAAAGCCAAGGGCCATGTTGTTTCCTCTCAACCATTTGATGTGGTACGGAGATGAGCCCAGTCCTTGATGAAAGGACTACTACTGTCTGTAAAATCTGTGTGCAAAGCTACACTCTGTGTTTTATCTGCTTGGCCTGTGTCTGATAAGTGACAAAAGATAGGCTTTTTGTAGGTCGGAGGGGCGTGGTGGAAACATTCTGTACCTCATTCCCTTGGCTCTTCTTTGTTCCTGCTGCTTTGCAATGCGTCCTTAACACCCCTGCATGTGAATGGGCTGCTTTTTGCAACTCAGCTCCTAACAATGCCATTTTTCATAGATAGATCATATCTTTATTGACTTGTTTTGCTGAAGTTTAATGGAGGTGTTAGAAGGCATTCTTATTATTTTGCTTAGGGCTAAGACAGCTGTAATTGGGACCAGTGCTTATTGAAAACGTAAAATTAGCAAAACAGTTTAGAAACCAGATTTGCCAATCCGCACATTTTCTTAAACCCCACATCTGGCTTAAATTCAAATGGTTTTGAGTTCTTTCCTTGAGAGCTTAAAAATTAGTCTTTTTTTAAACATCACATCAGAGGATATAAGCTATTAATCAGGTTTAAATTTAATGAATTGAACGCCTATGGCTCAAGACCATGATATGCCTAGATATTTCCCTTTTGTGGCTTTGGGTGGCATAAATCAACGGTCTGCAGAGTAGGTCTGTTGGAAAGGGCAGAAAAATGAAGATAGCTTTGTGTTGGAGAAAAAGAGCAAATTGTTTTACAAGCAAGCAGCCAGAGAGGCATTGCAAAAAGGGAAAAGACAAAGAGGTCTAATGATGATAATCACACATTAAGGAAGTGTATTTTCCCCAAAGGAAGGTGGTAATGTTTATTTGGATGAACTGACTGAGGATTCATTTTTCTTCCCTAAAGTAATTCAAAGTAGTCTTGTCTCTAGCGCTTTCTTTTATTATGGGATCAAGAATTTTGTTTTCAGTGTATTAGCTCAACTTCATACAAAGTTAAACATATATATTACATTGACAAAAAGAGCATTTTCAAAATCTGTGCAATTTTTCTGCACTGAATAATTCTTATTTTTACCTATAGATTATGGTATTTCTATTAGTTCTGTCTTATAATCTCAGGTAGCTAAGAGTAAGGAATTTTTAATTGTCTTCTCTGACCTTACTAATACTACTGCTATGCGCCATTAGTTGATAAATTGAAAGGCTCTGACAGGGAAAATAGTTTTTGTGTATGTTGTAGTTAATATTCATGATAATTCTGTCTTGCATGGATTATTACGTAAGATTATTGTTTACCCATATTAATGGGAACAAGATCAATACAACTTCTGGAAAGGAGGAGTCTCCCATCGCTGAGAAATAAAGCAAGACAACACAGCTTGTGAAGAGTTAGGGCTGTGCATGTAACTTCACTTCTGCCAAGAAATTCTAGTGATGCGCAATGAGTGAATTCTTGAACTTACAGGGACTAGGTAAAACACAAGGCTAAGGAAGGGGTGATGGGGGTAATGACTGTCAAGTTATTTTCTTTTGCTTCCTCCAAACACAGATACAGTGCAAGGAGGCCACTGTGCTGTCCACCATATGACTGCATCAGCTGGGACAGTATTTGAAGAGAGTCAGGTCCACACAAGTGTCAGTTCACTGTGTCCCAAACTCTCCAAGCTCTAGTACACTAGAAGGAGAGGAGAAGAGGGATAGTCAAATGGCTTTGCATTAAAATGCAGGAGAGGGCCCAGGTCAGTCCCATGCAGGCTCCCTGGTTGTTGGTTCTGTCTCTGTGAGCCCCTATGAGCCTACAGGGTTAGTTGATTCTGTGGGTTTTCTTGTGGTGTTCTTGACTGCTCTGGCTCCTACAATCAGTCCTTTCTCCCCATCTTGTTGTGTAGCTTGGTCCTCTTGTAGGACTCCTAACAGTGGGAACAGGGGCTGTCCCCAACTTTTTTTTACAGGCGTTTGGGACCCTATTCTTCCTATTGGGTCACTTCCCACAGCCTTAATACATGGAGAGGTGCTTAGTCTTACTGAAACTTGGTAGGCCATGTTTTATTGATACTCATGGGAGACCTGCCCTTTCCTAAACAGTAATGGAGGGGGAGTAGATTGGGAGTGGGAATGGGGGAGGGGGGAATTAGAGGGACAGAGGGAGGAGCAACTGCTGCCAGGATGTAAAATAAACAAACAAATATATATATATATATATATATATATATATATATATATATATATATATATATATATATACTTTAAAAAGGAAGAAAAGATGCAGGACACTGAGAACCTTTGTAGAAATTAAATTATGCTCAGGGCTGGATGATCACAAGGTAACACTAGTAGCCCCAGCTCAATTTCTACTCATTATGACATTCATTCATTCAACACACACTCAGGCACCTACTGTGAACTAGGTACGGTTCCTGCACTAGGGATAGATACATCATCAACAGGAAGTCAGAGATCCCTGCATCTTACCTCAAATACTGGTGGAGAAGACAGGCAATGGGTAGTACATAGTCACCAAGTAAAGTGTAGAGAAAGTACTAACAGGAGTTGGAGAGATTGCTCACTGGGCAAAGTATTGGCTGTGCAAGCTTTAGAGCCTGAATTAAGATCTCCAGCACTCAGAGTGAGGGGGTGGGGATCCAGGTGTAGCATGGGCCTGCAATCCCAGTGCTGGGGACCCACAGACAGGCGATCTCCTGGGTTTACTGGCCAGACAGTCTTCAGAATCAGTGAGCCCCAGGTTCAATGAGGGATCGTGACTCAAAACGAAGGGAAAGGGGCTGGAGAGATGACTCAGTGGTTAAGATCACTTGGTGCTCTTTCAGAGGGCAAGACCACTCATAGCCACCTCCAAGAGATGCAACCTCTTCTTCTGGGCCTCCGTGGGCACCTGCATACACATGGCACACACGTGCACATGCAGGCAGGCAGTCACATGCACACACATACAGAGAAAGCCATGAATAAACAATAAAATAAATGTTTTAAAACTACAAGGTAGAAAGTGATTGAGGAAGATACCAACTATCCACGTCTGGCCTACACAACACACACACACACTCACACACTCACACCCATATGCACACATACAGATACACAAACACATTCATTGCATGCATCCATGTATGTACTTGCAATGAAAGTGATAATATCCAAAGGAAAAGGAACCATAGAATAGAACAAAAGTAATTTGGAGTGTGTATGGGGCAGACAGTGTGTGGGCAGCTGTCAACAATCCATATAAAGACACCCCCACACACACACACACCCCAAAACTGTGTCTATTTTAAGGTAGAAACTAACTGCTTCTCAAAGAGGTTAAGTGCCTTGCCCCAGATCAAACAGCTGGGAAGAAAAAAAAAGTTGCTTACTCAAACATATTTTTATCCTACCCTGCCGCCTCTCAGCTCTGTGGGCTCGCTACTCCCCTGTATCTGTGCTTTCTACCAGGGATAGATTCAGCCCCAGTGATCGGTTTCAAGATGGTGTAGTGCAGATGTTTGATTGGATGTGGGGTTTTTCTAGGCCACTCCAGGTTCCAGTAGCAGACATAGTTCATCGCTGTAGTTATGTCCTTGGGAATAGCAGCTTATAATAACTGGAAATTAGACATGCATGAGCGGGTAGGAAGGTCTAGATGGGAATGCTAAGAGGAAGAAAGTGGGTTAGAGGGCAGGGCTGCAGCGCAGGTGAAGGGAGATAATTACTTAACAAGGAAACCATGGCCAGGGCTGATGCCGAGGCCGGTAAATAACTCCTACACCACACAGCACGAAGCGATGGTGCTGGTTAGACACCCAATCCACAGAGCCTCACACACGGGCAGGGCAGGGTTGTCATGGGGAGTGAGGATGATTTTAGAAGTCTGTGGCATGGGGAACAATCATAACGTTGGGACGAGAACCCAAACCTGAATCCTCCTGTTTCCCACTATGGCGAAGAATAAGGAGATTCAAGGGGAAAGAGTAAAATAGAGCCAAGAGGGAAAAAGAGCACCCCATACACACTGAATTCTTTCCTGAATACAGACTGAGTTCTTTTTGCTCATCTGTTGTATTTTCTCTTTTGAGTCTTACTAAGTAGCCTTGGCTGGCCTGGCACTTGCTGTATAACCCCAACAAGCCCCAAACTCAAGTCAATCTTCCTCTTGCTTCAGCTTCCTGAGTCCTGGGATTAAAGGCATCTATTACCATGCCTTGCTACAAACCAAGTTCGAATGGAGATTAAAAATAATAATAGTAAAAACAAGATCTCCAGACTAGATTCGTCATACACTTTCTGTGTACCTTGAAGGTAACTGTGAACATCCTCCTGTCTCCCCCTCCCACATGCTGGGATTACAGGCCTGTGTCACTACATGGCTATGCAGTGCTGGGAAGGGAACCCAGGGTAACTTGCATATTAGGCAAGCACTCTCCCAACTGAGTTTCATCCCCAGGCCCTCTCCTTGTTGAGTTCTGAGTTACGAACTCTTGCTAGGGGAGCAATTTCCACACCTGTCTGCTAGCTTTCTGGTACTTTCTTCCCCTTGTGAGCAATGATTTCAAACAACTTGGCTTGCCATCGTTAATGGTGCTGTATTTTTGTTTTTGTTTTATAACTATAGCTTTTAGTTTGTTAGTGAGCAGTCACAGATAAAGTACCTTAAGCACTTAATTTATGCCGAACAACGTTACAAATTTAGTGCATCTACATTTCATAACAAGTCAAGCCCTGTGGTGCAAGCCTGCAACCCTGGCTACTTAGGAAGCCGAAGCGGGAAGGTTTCAAAGTCAAAGCCTTCTCAGGTGACAGCCAGTGAGTTAAAGGTTAGCCAGTGCAATTTTCCAAGACCTTGTTTTCAAAGAGAGCAAAGAAGAAGAGGATGCAGAGCAAACACGAACAACAGCAATAGACCTACATGATATGTGTCCTGTGACGTTGGGCCTGTATTGTCTACATTGTACAGGTGAACACAGCAAAGCATAGAAAAGGAACTTTCCCATGATCTCACAAGTAAGTGAAGGAATGTGGTTAGACTCCAGGCAGTCCTTCGCCATGATGCTACATGGCCTCTAAAACGAAAGCAGAAGAACTGACCAGCACTTCAGTGCCTTGCCCAGCAATCATCACAAGAAGCCTAGGAAGCAGACACTTTTAGGACTATCTTTCATCCTGTAGGTGGGGAAACTGAGCTTGGGAAAGTCACCTGAATTTGCCCACAAGCATGGGACTCCACAAAAAAGTCAAGAGGCAAATCCAGACATTAATGGAACAGGTTTTGTTTTTTTTTTAATTGCAATTGTAGGTTGTATTGATTGAAAGTTGAAGTGCTGGAGTTGAAGAGATGCTCAGAGGTTAGGAGCAATCACTGTGCTTTCAGAGGGCCTGAGTTCAGTTCCCAGCACCAGTGTCTTAACTCAGCTCCAAGGGATTTGACATCCTTTCCAGGCTTCGCTGGCCCCTGCATGCATTATGGATTTGGAAACATTGCAGATTTCAGGTGTTTGGGTTAAGGATGCTCAGTTCAGAAAGTCTAAGACCATTTATAGTCTTCAGGTTCAGAATGATCACAGGGTATTAGAGAATTTGAATCATGGGAGCCTAACTCTGTTTGTTAGCTGGGGCTGACAAAAACCTAGTGAGTGGAAGACAAAATGATTGCATAACCAACACAGTCTGCAAAAGCTACCTGGTCTGCTTGACTATATTTGGGGACATCCAGGGTTTTTATTTTCATCACATCTATAGGTTTAGCCTGTAACATCTGGGTCTTCTTTACAAGCGCTCCAATTCCCATATAAAGGCCATGAAGTTAAGCTGCATGAATGCATTTGATAGCAAGCAGGGAAACAAGATGCCTAGGTGGCTTTTCTTTGTGTCACATGAAGCCCCACTTGATGAATTCTTAGCCCTGGGTGGTGAGCATTCTTACAAGCAAGAAGTTAAGCTCTGGGGCGACCTGAGCTACACATATCAGTAGCCTCCTCCACAAAACAAATAAAGCAAGAAGAGCTGCAGAAAACTTTGCTGTTGAAACAACTGGAAAGCTTTTTCTCAGACTTGGTTTGCATCCTGACCCTCCTCCGCTCCCCTCCCCCAACAACTGCAAGGCAGCTCCATACTGAAGATCCTACAGCCCCTTTAAAGTTTATGGACCTATGCAGCACAGCTGGACAGAGAATCCCTATTCTTAAACCTTCCTTTGAAAGTCTGCAAGTGTCCAATCTCTTTCCTCTAGGTAGGACATTAGGGGCCCACTTGAATTCAAGGGAGACCCACTAAGAGGCCAGGCACACGGAAGTCATTCTCTTGCTGCCCAGAGGGATCATTTCCCCTCCTTTCACTTACAAGCCAAATAAGCAGATGGGATCCAAGGAACAATAGCACTTGGCTCTGCGCTGGCTGCTGGGAGCATTCCGGAATCCCTCTGCCCCTGGCAGGCCTTGAAGCCGTTACTTTCTGCTGGTGGTCTGCCTTCACACAGTCTTCCCGACCCATCGACCAATAGGAAGCCACTGTGTGCCATGCCTCTCTGCTGGAGATGCCCTCTGGCACACACTTCCACACAAACACACCTGCAAGCTGCCTCGATTGCTGCTAGGTCTGTGGAGTTTAAAAATACATTAAACAATCAAAGCCGATCAGCCCTGTCATGTTGCTTCATGTACAGAAGGAAAACAAAAGGTCCTCTTCAGGAAGTTAAGCAGCTGCAAAAAGTCTGAATAGGGTTGACTCCAGCGGTGTCCAAGTGACCACTCGTCTGAAAGCTAATGATGGACCCAATCATTGACTTGAACCAGGGCAGCTTTAAGGAAAAGGATGTGGAATAGATTTGGATATCTGGATAGAGCAGAAAGCTCAGTCATTTGGTATCAATTTGATCAAAGGCAGAAATTAGACATTATAGTAGAAATGGTTAACATTTGTATCTTGGGATCGTCAGATTTGGGGTCTTTCCCACAGAGCTGGGATGAGATGTTTCTTTTGGTCTTCCTGTTGCCCAATGAGGAGAGGTTTTTCATTTACTACAACATGAATTCATGAGGAAGAAACCAAGGCTTTCCAGACTGTTCTGTACCCCCATGAGAGTGTCTCATTCCTCCTCTAGCCATAGCACACTTGAGATCCACATTTCAGAAACAGTTGGGGTCCATGCATTGCCGTAGGTTAGACCCCTCTGTTCACTGCCCTGTATCTGGGTTCTGTGTTTCCTGGGCCCTGGTTCTAATACTTCTCTAGTTTATGACTGGTGAGTTAGTAAAAATTGGCTTAGTGAGGAAATTGGGCCATTTAAACCATAATTTAAAATTCATACTTGTAATTCCAGTACTTGGGAAGTAGAAGTAGAAGGATCAGGGGTTCAAGGCTAGCCTCATCTACATGACACCCTGTCTCAGAAAACCAAAGCCAAGCAACAAACTGAAATGAAGAAAAAAAACATGATTTTTGTTGGAGTTGTTGACTCTCAGCTAACTCCTAGTTGTGGCTGAACTCTTTTCTAGGTCTCATTGAAAAGAACATTCTGGCACCTTCTCTAAACAAAGAGAAATCTTTAATAATAAATTATATTTGCTTCAAACACAGACATTGGTATATTTTTATCTGAGTGATTTATAAATAAGGAAGATAGTATCTGGGTTTGAATTATGCATTGTTTCATATTTCTCCTCTTCAAGTTGTTACATTGCTGACAGCAAATGGGACCATGGAGGTCTTTTAGTTCAGATTGCCTGATAACCTTGAATACAGAGAGGGACTAGATTTTGATATTTTGCTCAGGTCTAAGCAAACGACAATAATTGTGTAACACAAATGTAACTGGAGAGGAACAGTATAGCTGATCCATCATCAATTAATATTTGCAGTTTTCTCATTACGAGTTTGTATTGGGCATTGATTTTCCTTTTAAGGTAAAGCCAAAAGTAGGAGGCCTACCATGCTGAGCGGATGAATGAAAGTCTTGTGACTTGGGTGTGTTTTCATGAGCACTGTACTCCATATTGAAACAACTAAACAGAAGAGCACCCACTCCTCCCAGGAGTCCTGAAATATTCTAGGAAATCCGGGGCAAAACATGCTGAGCTAACAAAAGCCCTCTCAAGAAACTGGAAACAGCCCAATAAGTCATACTAACAAATGATTTTTGAGTTCTGTTTTTCATTTAATCCTTGAAACAGGGTGATCATGACTGACTAATCTTATTTTACAGATGAAGAACTCAGGTCTCAAGGAGGCTAAATGGAAGAAATTGGTCAGATACATCCTATGGGAGGAGCCACACTTTAACACTGATGGGACAGGTTCACAGCTTACCCTCATGCCACTCAGTGACTGATCGGGAGGCAGCTTGCCACCAACGTTTATCTAGATGTCTTCCTCTGTAGAGTGGATGATAATAGTACCTGATTTTGAGACTATGTTGTGGGGATGGCAAGACGGCGCAAGTGGTAAAGAGAACTTACTACTCTTCCAGGGGTCCTAGTTCAGTTCTCAGTACCATGTTGGTGATTAACAACCACCTCTAATCTCCATCTCCATGGGATTGGCTTGCCTCCTTCTTGCCCTCACAGACACCCATACACATGGCATACACTCACACAGATACATCCACATACATGTGAATAATAACAAATCTTAAGATAGAGTGCCGTGAAGATAAAATAATGTAAATGAAGTCCTGTTTGATGTGGACAAAATGAGTGTAATTTTTGATTTAATAGATGCCAGGGATGCGCTAAGAGACGGGGAGTGGTCTAGGATCTGGAGACAAGCAGTGTATGTTCTCACAGAATTTCATTCCAGTAGGAAGACCAGATAATCAAGTAAGCAAACAAAGTGACAACCTTGGCTATGGTGCTCTTGCTATGAAGACACCAAACAGGATACTAAGATAAGCAAGAATTGGCTCTGTCAAGGGTCTGGAAGGAGAGGCTCCTTTAATTAGACTGGTCAGATAAGCCTCCTTGGGGAGAGACATTAGATCTGAAGCCATAATGATGGCTTGGAATAAAGAATTAGAATACAGCAAAGACCTACTACATTGTGTTCCCATTCGAGTTTGTAGACTGGGCTCAGAGCACTCAAGGAATTTCCAGGGATACGTGCCAGACAGGCAGATGGGCGTGGGAACCAGGAGCAAGAGAGAATAACTGGACAGTGCTCAGGTTCCTGGAGATGATTAAAGCCATTGAATAGGACCATTGTTTCCAGGAACCAACATGCATCCCTTCTGCAATGCTTCCTCCATAAATAACAACAGTGTGTCCAGTGGGACATTCTTCTATGCACATTGCAAATACTTGTTCAAAACAACCTCTAGGTCCCCAAACAATCCTAAAAGGTAGAAAGCTGTTATTTCCCTTTTATTTGCAGGCAAGGAAACTGAGGCACAGCAACATAACTTTTCCCAAGCTCAAACTTACTTAGTGAGGGGGACCTCATTAGCTTGGTTGTAAGCCAGTGGCTGTAACTGCTGAGCTACAGCCCAACATCCATTTTCTTAGACTGACCATGGAAATGAGATGCACATGGCTTGGAGAAGGCTGAATCCAGAACACATGGTGAGAAGGTTGGGGGAGGGGGCACTGAGGAAAAGAATAAATGTCTTCTTCATCGGCTGGGAAGTGCAGGGAGGACCTAGGTTCAAGTTGTTTCTCTTGAGTTTGTTGCCACGTGGTGTGGATGACGATCACCTTGTGACCTAGACCATTGGCTTTGCTGGACCAGTAGTTCAACTACACTAATGCTGTTGCTAGTCACCCCTTCAGCTGGCTGACAGAGCAATTCAAAAGAACAAACAAATCAGAAGGACAAAGAGTGGAAAAAATGAGAAGTCAGAGCTAATATCACTCAAACTCTAGTATTCAACACAGCAAGAGGGCAGCGGCCCCCAGGCTTCCTGCAAGGGAGGATTTTTCTTCTTTTCAGAGCTGCCCATGAAAAACACACAAAAACATACTCCTTCTCCTCATCCTCAGCAGACTGCTTTAAGTTCTGCCTGTTGTGGCTGGTAGAAGCCACCCAGCCACGTCCTCACCAGGCGTTTTACTCTCTAAGATCATCATGGGGGTTGCTATGATGATTCTCAGATGGCGTCTATAAACCATCCCTGGACTGTGCATTCAGGTCTCTGCACTGCTTTGAGTTTGCCAAGGAGAATATATAAAACCGGATCACTCCCTCCTGGTCCATTCTACTGCCCTGGTCCCAGAAGAGACCCGCACCTATTAAACTTAGTGGAATGCAGCTTAGGGTGCACCTTCAGGGGCAAACCTACACCTTCGGGAAAGACCTCAGGGAAACGTTAGCTCTCTTCTTTGTGACTTGAGTTGCTCTTGCTCTACTTTGTGGCACTTACCAATGACTAGAATATTCTCTCGTGACTCGGCTTGCATTCCTAAGTCTCCACTGTTGTGGTAGTGCCAGGAAGTTCAAATAAGTATAAAAACCTTTAAAATGAAATATCAAAGAGGCAGCAGATTCCTTGGTAATGGCCTCCGTTCCCCTGAGAGTTGTTAGCTCCGCTGAATGTGTGACCTTGTTTTTAATGGCATCATTACTTTCCTTCCTTATGTTCATACTCCGCTTCTTCCCATACTTCACTCCTCTGTGATCTGTTCTAAATTATGGCTGCATTGTGTATTGCTCCTTAATTATAAGTCCCACTGTCACATTTTTTTGTCCTGTTTTTCTTACACACACACCCTTCTTTTTCTTTCTGATCATCCAATTTCTCCACTTTGACTGAATTTATGCACCTTGGGCAAATATGTATTTTCTAAGATCTTGTTGAAGAAAATGAGATTGAAACTTTACAAATATTCTTAACTATTAAGTAATGATAGTTACCATACCAGAGTGTTATCCTTCACCGGGGGCTGTGGTAAACTCATTCACTGAGTTCCACAGTCACTCTTTGTACCATTTTCCCTGTGAAACTCCGCCTTTGCTTATGTGTTAGGGCATGCTTCCTAAATGATCTATGTTATTTTATAACATAAGTGAGGTTTCAAGTTGTGAGGATTGCTCCTGTTTGCACACATTAGTTTATTTACAAGTCTGTCTTTTGTACCAATTGATTAAAAATACGGCTGTGTTTATTTTTTACCCCCCAAGTATAGATTAGTACCTGATAAAAATGGAGGGAAGGCTGATTCTTTCCTAATTCTGCAAGCTCATTATTTGCTCAGATTTTAATAAACTCTACCCTGGTATAATGTCAAGAATAATAATGGCTTTTTTTTCAGTTGTGTGGAAATGTTCCTTAGGAATATTATTTCACCCGTATTTAATTTTCCAAGAGGACCTTTTTTTTCATGAACTGTAAATTGTGAATGTGATCAGTCTTGCTTTGCAGAAATGCTGGAGGCTGTAGTGCACAGAGGGGCACACCTGTGCACACATGTGCCCACCCACGGTGCACGTGTGGTCAGAGAAGCATGGCTGACTTGCCCCAGCTGCGGAAGAGGGGGCTGGTTTCACTCTGCATGAAACTTGATTTGCTTATTGAGGTAGGTGATCCTGGGGGTCTGGAGTAGGCATTATTTCAGGCTTCAGCGAAGGTCTTGCAGTTCCTTTGACCTGTGTAGTGACAGTGGAGGGGACATTTGCTCCAGTCACTCTCAGACTGGAAGCTGACTGCTGCTGCAGTTTCCGGCTCCTGAACCACACTGGCATACTAGCTGGTCTTTCCGTCAATCCCCAAGCCATCTGGACCTCTCCATGATTTAGGATTTATATTGACTGGTTTAAGAAAATAAATAAAAAAGGACAAAATACTTAAGCATGAGCAAAATTTGTTTAAAATTTAGACCGTCATGAGACTGGAGTGAAGGCTCAGCAGTTAAGAGCACCCTGCTTTTATAGAGGACCCAAGTTCAGTTTCCAGCACCCACATCAGGTAGATTACAACCCTATGTAACTAACTCCAAGGAGATCAGAAGCTTCTAGCCTCCCCAGACACCTGTCCACACACACACACACACACACACACACACACACACACACACACACAATTTAAATAAATCTTTATAAAAGAAATTTAGACCATCATTCAACACTTATCCTAAAAGTAACCATTAAAATCAAACCACAGATTCTTAGTAACTTTGTAAAGAAGGAGGACCCAGCTAAGTTTTTTGAAGCAAAATCTTTAACAGAAAAAAAAAATCAGCTTTATTAAGAATCTTTTAATTCTTAGCCTAGAACTTGGAAACCTTTAGAATCCTGCAATCATTTCCTTTATTCCCTCCTCAGAGCTGAAACACATCCTCTTGATTACTAGGCCCCAAATAAACAGGGTGGCATTTGGATTGTAAAAATTGGTTAGAGACATGTTTCTGCACATTCGTTTTGAGCCAGGCAAGAGACACAAGCCATTGTATTCCCTGGCAGGTACCGGATCCAGTTAAGGAAATGAGCTTGCAGGGAGTGGCTGCTTAACACATCCAATTAATGGAACTTTACATCTAGCACTTTAGTTATTGTTGGAGAGAGCCGGCCAGGCTTCAGGCTCCTGCTCATTAGCCATTCTGATTCCGTTCTTGCTTCACTCCTTTGCCCTCACTCAGCAGCAACTATGATTAGAGGTGGGATTGCAGTGCACCCAATAAAGACAAGCAGAAGGCCCTGGGGGGGCCTAAGTCTGAATTATGAGATATTATCAGCCTCATTCATTAATTGTTGCCTCCGTTCTCTGTTCGGTCTTCCTACTCATATGTGGACATTTCCTCTGCTCTACTTTTGCCTCTTTGCCTGTTGCTTTTTTAAAAAGTTTTTTTTTTAATTAAATCACAGGGACACTCCTCCAGCCTGTGTCCTAGCTTGCTGTCACAGGGACACTCCTCCAGCCTGTGTCCTATCACCTGGACATGACTCAGAAGGCTTTACTCTGAACACATGGGCTTCAGAGCTGCTTGGTTGGCTTTCTGCCTTGGAGTGTCTGGCTTTGGAAGAAGAGAATTTTTGTTTTGTTTCCCTGGGATAAGTGCTCCCTTGAGCTTGGCTTACTTTTCTCACCCCTGGTTGCTGTATCTTTGGCTGGGCTACCTAAAGCTCCCAGTTTATTCTTGTTATTCCTGGTTTCTTACACTTCCATGGGGGTGTATGCGCTGTTCTCAGTCTAACCTCAGAAAATGACTTCTTGCTCAATAGTGTTTTAATTACACACACACACACACACACACACACACACACACACATACGGCAAGAAAAGGAGGAAAAGAAAAAATGACATCCAAAATGATGAGACATAGTTATCTAGTGTTCCTGGATGTGTTTGTTACTTGAAGAAAGTTTCAGGCTAACTGGAATGCAAGAGATTTGAATTGTAAATGGATTTCTTGTCTCTTTTGTAGATAATTGTACTAAATGCTAACTCGTGGGCAACTAATGTGTTCTTGTGTTCACTGATAAGCTCTGTTGCTTGAAACAAATTTGTACAAGAGACAAATCATCTGTCGGCAGAAACTCCCAGCCCAGGGAACTTGGTTGGTTTCTTTATGCTTCTGCAACAGGAATCCAATATGAATTACCTCCCTCCACAAACACGGCACCTCCCACCCACTCCCCAGTGACAATGGCTGCTTAATAAACCTCTCCTCCACATCCATTTTGGAGAGAGAACAAATCTACACTTTGACTAAGTCAGATAGGAGACCCCCCACACACACACACACACACAACTTTTCTATAAAGGGCCTGATAACAATTAGTTTCTACTTTGCAGGCCACATAGTCACTTCCACATGTGTACAATACAGGGAGCAGGCAAGGTTGAGGGGTACTGTAGGAATGGTGTGATTGGCAGCTGCAAAGGACTGGGGACTTTCTTAGCCATAGATGGCTCATTGCACACTCCCATTTCACTGTCTGCTAAACTGTTCCTGTGTTGTGTCCCAAATCAAACAGTCGCTGGAAAGCCCCGCTTTGCCACTTAAAGCAACCAATCCCAATTGTCGTCTCCCACCACAGAGCTGCTCCCACCCAGGCTCAAATCCAAACATCAATCAGTCAGTTTTGTCAGGCTTCAGTCCTACAATGTTTATCTCAGTAACTGGATAAAACAGCCATAGCTCACCATTCCCGGTGGGCGGGTCTTCTATCTCAGTCGTGCCCACTGTCCCATGGCACTGTACTGAATAACCATGCTTTTCTACTGTGGTCTGACTTGAATGAATTCTTTCCCTGCCCTTGACTGACCCAACATATCCAACCCCAAAGTAATATGAAAATGAGTGAGCAAGAGTGGATTCCACAAAACTTTGCATGCAGTCATTGATTAGATTTCATATAAATCTTGCATGAAACACTATTTCTTTGATTTTGATTTTCTTCTAGTAGTTTAATTAATTTTACCAGTTAAAATTTTTTTATAAGTCTGAGGCATCATAAAAAACAGCAGCAGAAGCAGCAGTAACAACAAAGCCAGGCTATGGCCCGGGGGCTAAAACTTTCCTTTCTCCTGTGTGTTTTGCTCTTCTGATGTCTTCTTTTTCTAGGTCTCTAAACTCAAATCCAGGTCTTCTACTGATAACTCTTGGTGATACGCTCTGTGATTTAATGTACAGGCAATAGGTCTAGTTTTAGCTTTATTGTGGGAGATGCTGGGGGAATGTCAAAGGTTCTTTCTTTGCAGAGGTAGGAAGAACACTTAAAGGTGAACTATATTGACCTGCTAGAAAGATTAATTCTCAAGCTTATAGACTCTGATACTGCTTCCATGGCTGTTTTTATGGTTTTGGTTTTTGTATCAGATACTCTAAACTTTTGTTTTGTTTTGTTTTTTGTTTTGCTTTGTTTTGGTTATAAATTTTATTGATCTCTCATTTAGGAATTAAGAGTAAGCTCTTGAAAAAACTGGAAACAAAATAATTCCTTCTCCACCACCCAAATGAAGTTCAAGCACTTTAGCATGGTGAAATAGCAAACAGTTCACTGCAGAAATCACAAACCCAACAACCTGAATGCACACTGGACTGAAGTTGTCCCGTGTATAAATTAATGTTGTCTTTAGATGGCACAGTTAGAGTGGCCTCTCTCAACTTTCTATTGTGGAGAAGACCATATATATATTAATGAGTAAATTTCACTAGTGACCTATCTATTTGGGTGATTTTCAGGGGTGGGTATTCATTTTTAAAATCTAGATCTACTTGTGAAAAGACAGTAAGGATTGGCTGCAGTGTGACTGGGTGCTGGCTGCCTTTCAGCTTGGCTGAAGTCCTTTCTAATAAGAACAGAATTGAGTTGTGAGGTCAACCCTCATGGTTTTTTGACAGTACTTAGTAACCCACCCCTGGTAATTTGGAGGAGGATGAGGACTGTTCCTTTGTCCTATGGACCCTGTAGTGACTGATCTTCTGAACTTCTAGTTTGGGAGTAAATTGAGTGTTGTGCACAGGAGTCTTATGATGCCATTTTACTTGACTATAGGCTAAGACATGTTTGGACACTGGGGAGGTTCCTAGTGTTGAATAGGAACAGGAACTAAGTTTAACTGTGACTGGCCTTTTCTAGGGATGCTTATTAATACAGGTTGAGTGATCCTTTTTACTAATCAACTTCTTCACATCTGCTCTTTTCTTTTGGAGGAAACAGAGCACCACAAGTTAAGAGAATAATGATAAACAAGCAGCGTGGGCCTGCTGGAGTGTTAGTGGGGATTCCTTAAGAGGTCAATTTGAGAGCTTAACTTGCAGACTCCTTTGCATTTCAAAGTTTAAAGCATTATGAGTGGGCTTTGGTCCCTCTCAGATACGGGCATTTGGGTTCAAGGTCCCTGAGATCTCTGTAGCAGGTGGAGGAGCCAGAGGAACCACTGTTTTGCCTTTGTAGTGGATCCCACTATGTTCCTATACCTCCTGATCAAATGATACTGCCAGTACCGCAGCTCTGCTCTGTTTCCCTCACAGTTCCTACTCTTACCATCTTTCCTTTTTGGGCTATAGAATAATTTGCATTTGTTTTTTTGCTAAAGATTGACATGTTCATTTTAAAAATGGGGTGTTTTACATGCATCCATGCAAAGCTGAGTACAGGGCTCATTGCAGCATGGATCCCAGCAGTCAGAGAGGAGAAGACAAACCGACAAAAGCCCAGTAGAAACAAAGCAAATGCCCATCTACTAGTGAACGATAAATAAAGGATGTACACAACGGAATATTATTTAGCCACTAAAATGAATGAGCTGCAGAGAAAGCAGATAAGCCTTGAAAACTTTGTGAAATCAAATAAGCTATGTATAAAGGACCATATATTATGTGAGTGTGTTTATATCAAATGTCCACAGTAGACAGATCTACACAGAGAATATGAGTATTACTTGTTGCCATGGACTAGAAAGAGAGGATAGACTGTTGATGACTGTTGGTGGTTATGAGAGTAGATGAAAACGCTCCAAAATGAGATGATAGTGATGTTTTATAATTTTGAGAAATGGCTAGAAACTACTGAATTTTCTTTTTATTTTTTAATTTTTTTTTTTTTTTGAGACAGGGTTTCTCTGTGTAGCTTTGGAATCTTTCCTGGAACTCACTCTGTAGCCCAGGCTGGCCTCAAAGTCACAGAGATCCGCCTGCCTCTGCCTCTCAAGTGTTGGGATTAAAGACATCCACCACCGCTGCCCAGCCTGAATTTTTTAAAGGCTGATTTTTTGGGGGGGGGAGGAGGATGGACAGAATAACTCCAGAAAACTATTGTGTAAAACAGAAAAATTACAGGTCATCATGGAAAACTAGCTCTGTAGGACTGGAGTTATGTAGTTTTTAATGCATGTTTTAGAATGTTTTATTTATTTATTTATTTATTTATTTATTTATTCATTCATTATCTCTGTGGCACTTTTGAATGTCTTTGTCTCTGAGAGGAAAGACTGTATGATAAAATCAGCTCCTCTGTGGATATGGATAACAGATTGAATCTTTTATCTGTATAATGTGATTTCAGTTATTTCCAGATATTATCGGGCCCCATTGAACAGATATATACTTTGCAGTTATAAAACACCTAAATGAAAAAGATGCCATTTGGTCAGAGATATGAATTCTCTTTCCTTTTACCTTTATCCCGAACCATTGTAATTCTATAAACTTCTGATCACATAACATGACACTCAAGCTATGTCCAATGAGGTCTGTGGTTTACACAAGCGTGGCCTTGGGGTGGGGTGGTGAGATGAATAACCTAACAGAGGCACTCTGCTCGTGAAGGCAGTCAGTCATCCTCAGCGAGGAAAGAGAGGAGCAGTGAGTTCCCTCCCCTCTTGCTTTTTTTTTTTCTTCTGTGTGAAAGCTGAAGATAAACAGTTCTAAAACCCGAATACAATTTTCTGGTGTGTTTGCCTTTGCCAAGACAACACAAGGATCAGGTGTTCCAAAAGTATGAAGCATTTCTTTTGCCGAAATACAAAATGACATTGTGGTTTAAAATAAACTGCCCCATGCATCTTGGAATGGGAGGAATGTTCTCCAGCCCCACAAAGGGCTTATTACCAGAGAAGCTGCAGTTGTTTGCAGCCAGAGAACTGATTCTGAAGATCGCTATTTCTGCCACCCTGAGATGCTCCAGCTGCATAGATTGAACTGATAACACTCAGTAGCCCATCTGTTTCCGAGAAAGCCCAAAGAGAAGTGGGAAAATGGTTGCTGGAACAGAAGAGGGATACTGTGCAAACTGATCCACACAGGCTACAGTTGCCACCTGCTTGTGACTCCTCCCCCTAACGAATGCAATTCCATTTGGCATGTTCTACATGTGATTTCTTACTTACAGTTTGGCTTTTACTTTCGTTTGGCAAAATTAAGTAATGATGAGGGTTAAGAAAATGATTGCAAATTTGATCTTGGATAACAGGAAACAAGAATATTTGGGGAATGTGTTTAGATGGTTAGCTGGGGAACTAGGTCTTAAGATTAATTTTGACTATGTGTGTGTGTATGTGTGTGTGTGTGTGTGTGTGTGTGTGTGTGTGTGTGGATATGTGTCCATGTTACAGATGAGCATCTACAGTTACTGGCTTTCTTTGTGCATTTAACTCACATGTTGTGCTCTTGTTTAGACTCTCAACGTCCTAAGTGTCTCCTCTCAGGTCCCCTAAATTCCTGCCTTACAGTGGGGTGAAGAAAAGGTAAAGGATTTGTCTCTGAGAATAGTGGTATAGTGTCTGGACCAAAGTTCTTCCAAAGTGAAACTTATGGAAGACAAATAGTTTCCCCTAGACCTTACACATCCCAACTTGATCACTCTGTACTGTCCAAAATCAGTTTTTCTTTGAACCCTCAACATGCAGTTTTTATCTAGTGTAGTTGGGTCACAGACATGATGGACTACCCTCTGTATCCATGAGAGTGTGTTTACAAGTTCTTACAAGGAGCCAGGGATCATCAGGAGTTGGAAATTAGAATGGTGCTGTAGCCACATTTCTGAGTCATATATTTTGGCCTATGCAGCTATTAGTATCTTATGAAAGCAAAAATTGATGGTTACATTAACATGGAGTAAAATATTCATTTTATTTTGAAATTTTCTGTTGATCCTCAGTGCTATGTTTGGCCATGGGGGCAGAGGAAATACCAATAAAGATGTCCCATTATTCTGCCCTCGAGAGGCCTTTGCCTTACTGTGGGCGAAAGACATGGAGCTCAATAATGGGTATATGGAAGAAAGGAGAAATAACTCTGTGGTGGAGGAAATAGAAGGGCTCGGTGGAGAGCGGGTGTTTGAGCAGCATCTTAATTGGTGGGTTGGATGCGCACATGATATTTTCTAGTCTAGGGATTTCTCATATTATCTGGTATAGAAATTTGGGAGATGATTCTTTGGCCCTGATATTTCTCAGTAATCTATAACCCTATAACCCGTACATATTTTATGTACATTCACATACATGTATGCACACATATTATGCAAGCATACACAGAGATGCACAGGAACATATATGAACACACTTTACCGATGCGGTTGTAATTATTGTTTTGGCCAAAGTGCATGAAGCCAAGATTTCTGCGTGGAGTATATGCTCATATTTGTCCAAAGACAACAGACGTGTTTTCAATTCCACTGTAATATATAAAGAAACTGGATCAGCTCAGTGAATGGTGAATTCATCCTGGAAACAAGGGCTAAATGGGATG
This sequence comes from Peromyscus eremicus, assembly GCF_949786415.1. NCBI lineage: Eukaryota > Metazoa > Chordata > Mammalia > Rodentia > Cricetidae > Peromyscus > Peromyscus eremicus. The sequence goes on along the minus strand of NC_081422.1, from coordinate 44,162,552 downwards.
TTCTATTTCGATCAAAACATTTGGGAACTTACCAAGAAAGACAGATTTACTCACTTCCTGGAATCTGCAACAGACTTGGGAGCAAAAAGGTGGATCGCATTTGTTTTTTAATGAACATATTCTCATGCCAGAGTCCCTGACGACCGAAACCCATGTAGAGATGAGCATCTACAGTTACTGGCTTTCTTTGTGCATTTAGCTCACATGTTGTGCTTTTGTTTAGACTCTCAACTTCCTAAGTGTCTCCTCTCAGGTCCCCTAAATTCCTGCCTTACAGTGGGGTGAAGAAAAGGTAAAGGATTTTGTATCATTCGGTAGGATGAGAGAGGTGCATTCAGGAAATACAGGTATGTGTTCTCACTAAAGCACCATTGAGCTCCTAAGTGAGGTAATGCAGGGTGAGATTTGAAGGTGCAGGGAATTCATAGGTAGAAGGAGGGCTACTATGATTGGAAGGAGATTCAATGAGGGCGAGAGTAATCAGAATGCATTGTATACATGTGTGGAACCGCCCAAGAACACATTTAATTAATAAAAAGGTAGCATAAAATTAAAATACAGGGAAATGCAAAAAAGTAATAATAAAATTATAACAGAGGCTAGCCTTCTCTATTACATTTCCCAAAGTGCTTAAAAAAATTATCCATTTCTTTTAAAACTCCAAGAACAAACTGCAGGTGTATGAATTCATTCCAAAATCACAACAAAGTCCTTAGACATTTGCTTTGAAGAACAAAACATTTCCTTGTTTTGAAATGAACTATGTAAACTGCTTGGGGAGGAGGGTTAGACTATAAACCAGTGGCTTGGGTGTGTGTATCATTGTCACCTTTTCCTGCTGCCCCTGTGTTCCCTTCTGTCTTTGGTGACTCTTTTCTGTGTGTCCTTTTGGTGGACCCCAAATGTTCTTTGGTCTGGAATGTTTCCCAAGGCTTCAGGAATAGTAATAACATAACCAAATAAATAATAAACATCCTATCCACGCTGGTTTTACTAAATGACAATGACGCACAGCACCTGTAAAAACTCAATGAAGCTTTACAACAATTTTGTGAGATGGCCCCTGTTTTAATTCTTATTTTTAAAATGAGCACACTGAGGCTAGAGGACAATAAACAGCCTTTCCAGTGTCACACCTCATAGGTGGAAAGACTAAACTTTCTGTCTAAGTCTTACCAATTCTGTCACCTCTTGAAGTTAACTCTTCAAGGACAGCTGAGCCTACCAAGCCAATGAAAAGCCGTATCTCAGAAGAAGAAGAGGAGGAGAAAAAGAAAGGAAAGAGACAGAGAGAGAGAGAGAGAGAGAGAGAGAGAGAGAGAGAGAGAGAGAGAGAGAGATCCCAAGATTGGCAGCATCTGAGAAATGAAAGCCAAGGTTGTCCTCTGGTCTCCACAGGATCTCTCTCTCTCTCTCTCTCTCTCTCTCTCTCTCTCTCTCTCTCTCTCTCTCTCTCTCACACACACACACACACACACACGTGCATCTGCACACATACAAGTGCCTACATATTCATATACACATGCACAAAGAAATATTATAAATTAATCATTATTTACTTCTAGTTATATATTCTTCCACCATTTTCTTGTATATATTTACCACACATATATACATATAATATATAATATGAAACTAATGTGACACATGACCTCTTACCATACATTATCCTCTGTTTTTGTCTTGTAACCTATTTCAGTCAAAATATGTCTGAAACATCTTTTTTAGTCAATGATTGTTTGCCTCTAGCCTTAAAAATGAGCACAGCTATTCGAGTAAACTTAAAGTTGCTTAGATTAGCTTCTGCTCAAGTTTTCTTGAAGCAGATCCTTTTAAACATTGTTTGTGTGTGTTTACTGGGAGAAGAAAGCATGTCTCCAAGAGCACAGTGGCTTTGATGGAAGCATAGAGACCGGTAATTGCTTAGATACCCTCTTCAGGAACATTCCATTGTTGGCCTGATAGCTATTAGGCAGCCGAAGACTGTTCAGTATATTTTTCTTGACCTTGAGTTGGATGTACATTGAGGGCAGGACCAGAGTTTTCTAGTGAGCCAATGGAGAGCTGTGTTCCACCTTAATGATCCATTTGAGCTGATGTGAGCTTTTCCCAACCAGATGTTTAACAACAAACTGTGTTTCATGATATGCCAGCAGAAATATTTACTCTAAACTTACTTTTTGAGAGTGTAATGAATGCTATTTCTTTTAAAAGGCATAATAAATATTTTCGTTTTGACCTCAAAAAATAGATGGCAGGAAATAAAATCAATTGTTTTTCCCCATCAATTTAAATAGATGTATTACCCCTGTTTCACAAATGACATCAGCCAGATCACTTCTCAGGCTAATGACATTTTTCCTGCCAGGCAGAGCACTTGATTTACCCTTGTCGTGAAGTCACCAGGCCATCTTGTTTTCCATCCATGCCGTGCGCTTGAAGTATTGTGACACTTAACGTTTCCGATAATGAAAAATAAGAAAAATTTGACAGGGCTCATTGTATACCATTACATGGCAGAAGATTTTTCCACAGACATTGAGAACACTTCTCCCTGGGTCTGGGATAACATAGCCGACCTCCTCTAGACTGTCTCAGAGTTAACCCCTTCTCTGCCTAATTTCTGTGGGTTGCTCTGCTTATGTGATTTTGGTTCCGGCTTGTTTGTTTATTTTTACTTTAAATGGGATTTTTAAACATCTTTTTGAGAATTTCATAATGAGTAGTGTACTTACATCATTTCTGCTCTTCTCTCCTCTCCAGCTTTACCCCATGCCTCCCTTCCAAATTCATGATTTCTTCTTTGATGGTTATTGTTACATTTCTCTGTATACATATACATATGTAAACACTACCTGCTGGATACATTTAGTGTTGCTCACATTTTTTTTTTAAATACTTGTTGATTTCATGAAAACCTTTCTGCCTGGAGGAAGGGGATTGAAATAGAGAATTGTCACCTTGTGTACCAGGATGCCCCAACTGTTGGAATGGGTTTGATGAGGTACAACTGTGTTAACCTGTGTTCTAGTGGTAGCTTTTGACAAAGGGTCAGAGTCTTTGGTTTCTTTGTAGATAAGCCCAGAGGTGAGATAGAAAGAGAGAGGACCTGTAAGTCTTTGTGCATTTGAATCTGTTGACCTTGTTTCTCTCTAGGATTATATATAACATTCAGTTGGTTCTAATCATTACCTAAAATAGACCTGAAAGATGTTTGTGGGCGCCTCTTGGAATGTTCTGATTCATGCCCACTTGGCAGTTGTGCCCCAAAGCGGGCTCCCAGGAATGTCCTAAGTTGGATCTCCAGGTTTGTCCCATTCTACGCAGGCACCTGCTAGGGTGGCACTCCTGCTGAAATGCACAGTGACTCCTGATGCTCTGCTCCTGTCAGTGGCCCTGGGTGGATAATTGACTCTCCAAGGCTTCATTAGCCAAATGAAGCTTAAGTCTTATTCCTGCAGTGGGAGTGAGGCTGGACTGTTTTTCAAATGGTGGTGTGTGTGAACTCTCATGGATTCTCTTTCCTTTGAGAGGATGTGGTCATGATCTAGATGGTGATCCAGGAGGTAACTGAGTCAGCCACAGCTGTCCTTTTGAATCTCCTTGAGCGTTGCTGTCTACCTCAGAGTCTCCCATTGGCATGCTGAGGGGCTGAGGAAGGACTTTTGCTTTTCAGTCATGCATTCTGAGGCCTCAGGATTAGACCTCTCTCCTTTTTTGGTTTGCATTTTCTGAAGAACAAAGTGGAGACTGTGACTCTTTCCCATCTGTGGCCTCCTGTGATGAAATGTTGCTTTTCTGGAGAATTATTTGTTCTTTGGTAGAATCATAGCCTAAAGTTCATAATGAAGTCACCATAGCCAGTCCTGCCAGGCCAAAACCAACCCCTATAACTAACTGATCTTTTCCCTAGAGTCAGAAACACAAATAGAATGGGTTCAGAGCACGACAGCCGAGAACTTCAGAGTGGTTGCCTGTGGTCACTCGGCTTTCTTCCTTTGAGATGAGCTGTGTTGTGCCAGGGCTAACTCACATTAGTAACCAGGAGACGGCTGCACAGAAGACCAGGCTTCCAGCGCCAGGAGGCTCCGCTGCCTTACAAGCCCTAGACATTCAAGCAGCAGCAAAACAAGGTCTGATTTGGGTGTGGTCATCGTATCTCTTCTTCCTCTTCTTCACTCCAGTTTTGATTTTAATCTCTTTGCCCTCTCTTGCCCCTGTGCTTAGGGACTTTGTCTTCCTCTTTTGGCACCTCACATGGAGTTGCATCAGGTGTCCTCTGTACACCGATGGTGTCCCTGCTCCCCCTGGTGGAAGACATGGGCCAAAATGCTCAGAGAACACCAAGTACTTTTGTATAAATACTGTGGCCATGAATGATTCCCGTTGGGAGGTGAAGTCATGGGTTCTAGCTTCCAGTTGGAAGTCACCATTTCATTCGTTCATTCATTCATTCATTCATTCATTCATTTCATTTCATTTCATTCAGTGATTTGGCCAACAGCAGGGATTTCTTCTTGACTGTTTAAGTCTGGCAAATCAACAGGAGACTATGTGGAGTTCTTACTCCTGGAGCTTTCATTTTAGAATGTATATACATATACACACATATATGACAAATACATTTTTACTTTTTGAATGATATTTATGTATTTATTGTGGGTGTGAGTGTTCACATCTGCCATACACATGTAGAGGTCAGAAAACAGCCCATGGGCGTCAGTTCTCTCCTTCTAGCATGTTCACCATTGGGATTGAACTATAAATATCAGTTTTGGGGGCAAGCTCCTTGACCCTCTGAACCATCTCCCCAGCCTGGAAATATGTAATTTTGGAAAAGATAATCTATACCAGCAGTTCTCAGCCTGCAGGTCTCAACCCCTTTAAGATCATTGTGAATATCAGATACTTACATTCTGATTCCTAACCATAGTGAAATTACAGTTATGAAGTAGCAAGAAAAATAATTTTATGGTTGGGGGTCACCAAAGCATGAAGAACTGTGTAAAAGGGTTGCAGCGTTAGGAAGGTTGATTTATTTTTTTAATTTTTATTTATTTAGTTAGTTAGTTTTTGTTTGTTTGTTTGTTTGTTTGTTGAGACAGGGTTTCTCTGTGTAGCTTTGTGCCTTTCCTGGAACTCACTCTGTAGACCAGGCTGGCCTCCAACTCACAGAGATTCGCCTGCCTCCTCCACCCGAGTGCTGGGATTAAAGATGTGCGCCACCACTGCCCGGCACCACTTTTTTATACCTTGAGAGACAAGTCTTTTGTAGAGTCATCATCACCTTAGAACTGAAGTGGATGGAAAGTAAGTGCAACGCTCAGTCTCCTGAAGTTTCTAAGTTTCTGGGTTGCTATTATCTTAGCAGTTTGTTCATCAACCTTTCTGCTCAAATGAAAAGCAGAGACAATGCAAATCAAAACTTCAAAGCTTCAGTCTGGATGATCATAATAAAGTGTACAAAGTTGCTTGGAAATAAGAACTGTGTCAATAAAGCTTTATTGGGATGATATTGTTGATGGAAAGCAAAATTTCGCTTCTACTTTCTTGGCAAGGGTTCAAAACATGTAAGCAGAGATGATGATGGGTCAACTGTCTCGTTCCCAGTTGAGTGTTCCTCCAAACATGGCTACTGTGAGTTCAGCATGTATTTACACACATACACATATGTGTGTGTATGTGTTCAATATATATCAAGCATATACACACACACACAAAATACCAAGAAAAAAAAGTTCTTCCTCACCAGCAGTGTCAATCCTGTAAGGGAGAGGGTGACCAGAGACCTAGGGCTACATACCATTAGCTGCTAACAAAGTGAATTTCCAAATTGTTCTAGAAGGAGATCAGGAGAACAGAAGAGCTGCAACAATGGGGTCCCTGTTATGCATGGTCTTCTTCTGTCCCCTCTGTTTGGGGAGGCTCTGAACAAAGCATCATTTGCATGCACCAGCTGAGAAACAGCCTTTGTTTAAAACAACTAACAATGACAGAAACCTGGCCAATCTTTGACTTGGGGATTCGAGCTACATGGTAGGATCTCTCTTTTTCTCTCTCTCCCTCTCTCTGTTCCTCTCCCCCTCTTTCTTAAAATTGTGGAAAATACCACAGAACATAAAATTTACCCTCAAATCATTTGGAAGTGTGAAGTTAACCTGAATTTCATTTAAAAAAGAATTATACTACTAAGAAAATGAAGGACCTTTTCCTCCACTTGCAAGTTTAAACTTACTTATCCCTTCACAAGTAAACAGGAGTGTGCAGAAAAATAAAAATCACAAGGTGTCACATGGCAAAGTGGGCTTAATGGAACCAATATGTGTCCCCACATGATCATGCCCTTTGCCTTTATATGTGATAAAGGTTTTGAACAAGAACTGTCCCAGACTAACTTGGGGCCCTTGCAGCCCCCCTAAAGTGCTTAGCTGTTCATGCTTGGGTAAATAATCCTTTGTTCAGTGTTTTGTGCCTTTATTATGGAAGGGGGAGAGATGGTAGTACATAGATAATACCGTGGCTGGAGCCTGCATCTCTCTTCAAAGGGATCTTGCCAGCCTTGCAAAGCGGCTTGCAGAAGGACAGCTGAGTAGGCATGGTAGACTTTACCCTAAGCAGGCCAGTCCATTGGCACCTGTTTTCAAATGACTTCAAGACAAAGCTTCCATCTGCATCAAATGGTACGAATCACTTTAGGCTTAAAGTTACTTAAGCTCATTGACTGGACCAGCAAACAGCTTCTGCTTTTCCCTGTGGAGTCAGCCTGTCCAGCATCAGTCTGCTCAATCAAAGAGCAAGAGCAATCGATAAAGGTATTATTCGGGAAGGTGCAGGAGAAGCTGACCCCAGAGAAGGCCAGCACAGAGCTGGTGAGGAGTGCGGTACCTCTTGGCATGCTGCTAGCCATCTGCTGGTACTACACAGTGAGACTTTCCCTTAGGTTCTAGCATTGTGTTTTCTGGCTGGTTTGAAAAGGTTTTTGTGTTTGGGAGAGGGGCCAAAAAGCAGGTTAAAAAAATCTATCATTACAACTGGAACCTTTTTAATAGTATATGATTTCATGTGCAAATATTTCTACAAAACATACCTTTTTAGGAATATCACAGATTAAATTTCCTTCATTTGGTGCATTCAAATGAGTATGCCCTGTAAAAAGAAGCCCACCCCTTTTGCCTCAAGTATGAACAGAGTCTACACATGCTGCATATTTCTCTCTGCAAATGGGCCTTAATAGTTCATGTGCACATTATAAAATTGGGGAAGGATTGATATTTTTTGCTAATGCTCTCTGAACAGCTTTTAAGTTTTTTGTTTTTGTTTTGTTTTGTCATCTGCATGATCCATTTGGAAATAGCATAAAATCTTATAATGTAGAAGACTAGCATGTTAGAGAGGAAGCCAGATTGTATGTAGTGCTCATAGGCAAGTGACTTTTATTTTAGTATGCTTTCTCCTATGTAGGTCATTAAGATGAGGTTCTGGGAGTCATGGGTATGACAGTTTATACTGTTACTGTGTTAACACTGGGATCTAGAACCCCATAGGAGCCATACCTCTGGCCATGTCTGTGAGGGAATTTCTACATTGGGTTAGCTGAGATGGGAAGACCCACCCTGAATACAGATGGTGTCTTTCCATGGCCTGAGGTTCTGGACTGAAGACAGCTGAGCACCCACACTCCTCTCTCTCTGCTACCTGTCTGTAAGCTGCAATGTGACCAGCTGCCTCCCGTTCCAGCTGTACCCCCTGAAACTACTACTGAAATAAGACCCTTTCTCTCTTAAATTTTATCAGGTGTTTTGCCACACTGAGGGGAAAATAGCAATGCAGATTACAGATGTGATGAGTTATACATGTTTGCCTTGGCTTTAAGGCCAGTGTATACTTAGATATGCAGAGAGTGTGTACTGCCAATCTCTTGTTTTCCCAATCCCGGCAGTCCTCAACACCCAGCCATCTACTTATCATGTAAAAGAGCTTAGTGACATTTTTATTTTGAACCCTATCAAAATGGCTGCGACAGTGTTGGTGACCCTCCAGAAATATCTATGTGAGGATTTTAGGCTTTGAGGATAATGAAAATTATTGATTTACTTCAAATCTTGACCCAGCTGTATTGAATGAAGATCCAATCATTTATAGTATAAAAATTTAAATTGGCAAAACAGCCTAAGGCCTGGTAAAGTCTGTACCACTTATAAACCCATGAGACTCAGCTTTTAGTTTATGGCTGGAATGGAATATGAAGACAATGACCTATGAGAGTCAGATAATAAGACAAAATACTTGGTATCTAAAATCGGGTTGGGAGGCAGAGTTTCCAGTATCCAGCAATTATAAATAAGTATCGCAGGCAGTTATTTACTCCCCATGATTAATAGCAATGCTTGGAAGAGAGTATATATTTTTAAAATGCATTACTAGCATGTTCTTTTCAGTTTGGGTATCATGCTGGTATTACATTTTACTCCTTGCATAGTCCCCTGTAAATAAGACTCTGTCATATTTTCCCACTCATATCTTATCTTCCATGGTGGTTCTTTGTATCCTGCTATCTAGGTACCTAGTATCTAAAAACATGGTAAGTTATTTTATACCACACCCCCAGAGGCCAGTAATCTTGTGGCTTAAGCCGGGGTTCTTCAGTAGTGACTGTTGGAGAGGGGTTTTGCTTTTGTTTGGCTGTTATTTCAGCACCAATGGGTGCATAAAAAACCCCGAATGAGCCCACATTATTCCCTTGCAGTTACCAATTACACCTATTAAGTAGCTTTTAATGGGAAAGATTGTCTTGAACTTAGGGGGAAGTTTTAGCTGGGCCGGTTCTCTGATCTGTGGCCTGACAAAGTCTCATTTACAGCCCTTGGTGTTTATATGAGTAAGAGCTGGACTTAGGCCAACCTAGGGCCCTTCTGACGGAACCTGGGCTCTGTGGCTATGGCTAGGCTTGGAGAGGAGGGAGTCAGGCAGAACCAAGTATCAAGAAACAGTAAAGGGCCAGGCGGTGGTGGCGCACACCTTTAATCCCAGCACTCGAGAGGCAGAGCCAGGCGGATCTCTGTGAGTTTGAGGCCGGCCTGGGCTACCAAGTGAGTTCCAGGAAAGGCGCAAAGCTACACAGAGAAACCCTGTCTCGAAAAACCAAAAAAAAAAAAAAAGAAAAAGAAACAGTAAAGGGACGGAGTATGGCCTGTTGGCAGGATGCTTCACAGCAAATGTATAACCCTACCTTTGACCTCTAGAACTATAGCCAAAGGGAGACAGTGGTAGAGAAAGGGATGGGAGAGCAGTACGCCAGGAGGTTCCTCCAGACATGTGGGTTGGTGTGGTGAAGGACACCCTTTGATGAATAGTGAATTCTTCACCAATTATGATTGACTGCACAGGACAAAAGGGCAGAGAGGAGGCTTGGGGAAATTGCTCTTTCTGTAAAGTGTGTCCTTTGCCAAGCATGAGGACCTGGTTTCAACAGTAAGAACCCTTGTAAAAGGCCAGGCATGGTGGCTTGTGATTCTAGAATGTGCTTGTAATCCCAGTGCTGGAGAGGCCAAGACAGGAGGATCCCTGGGACTCACAGGCCAACCAGCCCAGCCTACTTCATGAGTGTTAGGCCAGGGAGAGACCCTGTGTCAAAAGAGAAAATCTTTATGGTACCTGAGAAAGTAGACACACACACACACACACACACACACACACACACACACACACACACGTACACACGCACGTACACACGCACGGACCACGAACACACCTACCCACTCACGTGCAAGGTGGAAGTGGAGGCCATTACTGGTGGATGGTTTCCAAACAGATCACCATTCCCTCTGCTTGTCACCTACAATTCAGTAGGTGCTGTGGTGGCAGACACATGGCCACCAATTATTATTTTCATCTATGCTCTTCTTACTCTTCCTATAATGTCTCTTGATTGTTCTTTAACAAGAATTGCTTCATTATCCTGGGGAAGTATTCAGGAAACATGTGTAAACAGTTCATTATTGTAAATTCTTATTAATCATTTCTAAACAGACCATGTCAAGGGAGAAAAACAACAAATATAGGAAGGTAGGAAAGTGCTTCAGAACTTTTGGAAACTAAATAATTCTGTAATTCAGAATCAGGTTGATTAGTTGACTTCAAAACTCTTCAAGTTACTAACATCCTGATTGTCTTGTTTCCTTATATTTGTTGTGGCTTTTAAGTGATGATCATTTGAAGGTGTTCTGAAGAAGGAATTAGGTTTTTGGTGCCGAAATCTTTTCAAAATATGCTCTTGACTTGAGATTCAGAAGCTGCATGGTCACACTGACAGATAAGGAAAAAGACATAAAATAAATTAATAAATAAATCAAGCCACTCCATTTCTCTTGACTTGTTACTGCCTCTGAGAACAAAATCCACGTTCTTTAGAAAGGATCTGACAAGCTCTGGGTCTTTCCCTCTTCAGTGTCTTCCTATTTTTCTCTCCCCCCCTTTGTGTGTCTCCAGTCACATGTGCATACTTTCCAAGTCCATGGGTATTTCTGCTTCCTTCCTTTTGGAAGACATTTGTGCCTTCTCTTCTCTGAAATTCTCTTTCCCAGCTCCTAGCATGGCTAGGGGGCTCCACTGAACTAAAATGCAAATCTTAAATGGAGAGGGCTCTTACTGGAAGTTCCCTTGCTACTTCCCTTAATGTACTGGTCATCTTCTCTATAATGCATATGGTCTCTGATTTTGTGTGTGTGTGTGTGTGTGTGTGTGTGTGTGTGTGTGTGTGTGTGTGTGTTGTTTATTCATTCTCTCTCACCTCTTCTATAGTGAGTATCTCATTAAACAATGAACCTATAGTGCCTGGCTAGATTCCTGGCCCCTATGGGTGTTTTTATTTTTTAAAAAAATAATGTTTTGGTGAATGGAATTCAAGTATGGGGTCAGGCCTAAAGCAGGGAGCTGTGACTCTGTGAAAATGAAAGAAATCTTCATAGAAAAGAATCTAGAGGCTTGACTATTGGCATTGTGTTCATTTGAGGCCCAGAGAATATAAATGAGCTACTGAAACACAGAAAAAGGGACCAGAGAGATGGCTCATCTTAGTGGGTGCTTGCCATAAAAGCCTGGTGACTTGAATTTGATCCTTGAAACCCATGGAAAGGTGACAGGAGAAACTGACTCCACCAAGTTGTCCTCTAACTTCCATACACATGCCATGGCATACATCCCACCTCCCAATAATAGTAATAAGTAATTCACTTTTTTAAAGATAGAAAAAGGAAGGAAGGGAGGGGAGCATTCAGATGGGAAGGAGAGAAAAACCTTCCTATTTAAAGCAAGTCTAGGAAACAAGTGTTTAACGTGCTAAAATTCAGTGATTACAGGGTATAGGCAAACAAAAGTCAATTTACGTTGTTTGCTTTAGAAATTAAATTTTCACAAATTTGTCAAATCACCATCAAATTCGGAGAAGAATGATAAAACACTGGACAAGGTTAAAGCACCCCTTTATGGTCCTGTTTAATAGACAGGAAATGAGAAAGAAAAGGAGACTTGAAAAGAAAGTGTGAAAGGAGGATTGGAAGAAGGATGGAAATGGAAGCGGAGACACCATCTAGACCAGGAGTGTCCAACCTTTTAACACCAAAATGCCTACAAACATAGCTATCTGGGGATGCTTGTGGCCTGCAAGTTCTCAAGTTGGACACACCTGACCCTACTCAGAGAGGAAAGAAAAGAATATATCTCCAAAACCATAGCCGCTATGAGACCGAAGACTCCTCTGCCCTGTGAAATACAAATTAGTAGAGCACCACTGTCCATGACTCTAGGCCTGCCCTATGGTATGGCTCACTGCTTTTAGAGCAGAGTTGCTCTGGACAGCAGTAGCCAATGATAGCCATGGAACAGGTGAGATGCAGCCAGAAGTCTGACACAGCACTGTGGCTGAAAGCTCCCAACACTGTTTCATAATCCACTGGTCTTCCTGATCTGGAAGCTTCCACACTTCTGCAGTGAAGTGGGAAATGGCTCCATTTGTGGAGAATGGTCTTGATTTTGTTGGAACAGCTGGGAGCACCACCCCAGATGCAGACACTGACTTGATAGTGTTTTTGAATGAACAAAATTTACTTCGTTGGGAGGCTAATACAGGTTTCAATGTTGGTGGAGGAAGTGATATTTAATATCACATAAAACCAAAATGAATTATTCTCTAGGGAGTCGTCTAGTTGGCATTTCTTTCCTACTTTACGTCTGTCTTATGCCAGCTCAATTCCATTAAAAAATTCTGTTAGTTAAATGCCAATGGGTTCAACCTCTTGGTATTGCTCCCTAAAATTTTCCTCTAAAACACGATTTTAATGTATTAGAAACAAACAGAATTTTATTAATGTCAGTTCCAGAGATCTGCACATAGCCCTTGACCCCATCTGGGGTCACGTTTGCCAGGGTTGGTTTATTTTCCCTTTTCTTAACTCAGGATGACAAAATAGTTGTGTGGAAAACAGAAATGTGACAGTGGCTCAGCTACTCAGACAAATTTTCTCCAGGATGAAGATGCGCAACCAAGAACTATGGAGATGGTGTAGTCGATGCTTCTTGTGCAAGTGTGAGAGCCTGAGTTCTGATTCCTAATGATAAGTATTTTGAAAAATCCCCAGTAGTGGGTTTCTCTGCCTATGCAATAAGCCAAATCAAACCGAATTAAAAGTCCAGATTTAATAAGCAAATCATCCCCAGGTGATCTCAGAGGAAGAGGAAAAACCATGTGGACCTTAAATACCCTGGAGGTGAAGTCTTGAGGAACTCCAGGGGAGGAACATTGCTTGGTGCACTTTCTGAGGGTGGGGTTTGGAATGGGAGGAGTGGAGTCAAGTTGCCAGCCAAACATCTGGGCGGGGTTTGGAGTGCCCCCACTCCCCCAGCTGGAGATTCCCAACACCTAATACCTACATAAAAGGCCAAGCAGGGCGATGTGTGACAGTAATCTTATTACTGGGAGCACTGGAGGCAGAGGCCATGCTTATTGACCAGTCAATCTAGCCAAATCCATGAGTTCCAGGTTCAGTGAGAGACCTTGTCTCAAAAAATAAGGTGAAGAGCAATTGAGGAAGATACCTGACACCAACCTCTGTCTCTACACGTGCATGCACACATGTGCTTAGATGCCCACACACATAGGCACCCATTACATAGGTTCGTACTTGAGAATGTACAGGCATATACATGCATACTCAGTCACGAAAATATATGCACTTAGTACTATGGCTGTAGTTCTTATTTGGGCCTAGAGTTTCCTGAAAGAATGAAATGTAGACTATTCTCCCAGCTGTCCAGAAAGAATTTGCCAGCCTGGATTATGCCTAGTTATAGAATGTGTGTGAAAAAAAAAAAAACAGACACATGTTATAGTAGACACATGGGAGGATTTTGAGCTGTATGGGCCATTGTTTCAGTCATGAGTATGCCTGGTGTTAATCTTGTCCATTCTAAGGAATTCTCCTGGGCCATTAACACCCTATGGCTGACAATATCCACAGGCTATTTGAAGAGCAAACGCATTTGGGAATGTTGGAAAAATAGATGTGTCCTTATTTCCTGTAGTACTCAGCCATTGAAAACGAGTCACTGTCTAAATAAGTCTGCCTTGTGAGTAGTGTAGTGTACAGAACCTTTCTAGTCCTCAATAAAAAGCCATCAAAAGGCATGTCTGCCATCAAAACAATAAAACGGTGTTCTGGGCTCCTTAGGATCATCCCAGGACACCTACACATTGCTGTTCTCATCTTAACTCTGATTCACTGGGATGATGTTAGCATCCTGCACAGATAAAGCTGAGCCTTAGATGTGTCTGGGCCTTAGATGGATTTGCTGAAGGAAGTGAACCACAACTGTGTTAGTGAAACAGAAACTCCGCCCCAAGAAGAGCTCGGAAGAAGAATGGCAGTGACCCCGTTCAGAAAGGAGACTGGAGAGTAGAGTTGGCCATGGAACTCAAAGCATTCCCCCTCACCCTGGAGGTTGCTCACTGTCTTGGTGGGGCTTCTGGGTTTCATGCGTCTCTCAGAAGGACAAATCCTTATCTGGGAAGGAATTCGAGTAGGAAACTAAGGAGGGAAAAGAATCAAGGAGGATGAGAGAAAGTGGCTTTCAAAGATTTTCCCGTCACCTATCAAGTACACACCTATTAAAAAAATCTATTTGGGAAAACACAGTTGTCTGGATGTAATTCACACCAGATCTTAAGTCCTTTGTCTGCTTTCTACAGTCCATTTCGAGCACAATTAACATCATTGAAAGCCCTTCATTTCTTGAGTACCACCAGCTGACCTTCCAGCCTCCTCCTTTCCTTTGTAAATAGCTGTATCCTTCTTGCAGAGAGCAATGTTTGGAAGGAGAACAAAGCGTCAGGAACAAATCATTGAACCTTTGAAAGGTATTGAAACTGGCGCTCCCACTAACCTGAACCCAGTGTGTATTTGCCCATTCACTGTGGATGTGCTATCTTGCCTTCAATGTCCCTTGTTCACTGGAGGCAGGCAGGCTGGCCTCACTGTGACACGCATGCCTAAGACAGATCATCAGAAGAGATTTGTTACGTCAAACATCTTTGGTGGTTTTAATTGTTTTCATTAATGAAGAGTAAATTCACATCCATTTGGTTTAGAGCTCCCATCCTATATCCTTGGCAGATCTTTTTACCTCCCCCCCCCCAAGCACCTGCCCACATTGGGTGGAAAGGGAACTGAGTGGGTGAGGCGGGTCTACTCTTTCTATCATCTTCTTTCTCATCCTGGAGATGGGTGAAGTAACAAGTACACTATGGCTCTGGGATCTTAGCCCTTCCTTGCCTCATTCTCCACCTTTTGCTGTATGTCAGGATTTCACTCACATGGCTAACTATGCCTGCAGATCTCTCTTAGGTGTGGCTCCTTCCCTGTACCCCTGGCTGACGGTTGGTGCCTGCTGGGTGGGACACATCCAAATTTCGACCTTCTTGAGGGACCCAAGAAAAGATTTCAGAACATTTGGGGAACTTGTGTCCTATGGTGCCACTCCTCCTCTATCCAGCCGCCTTCAGCCCTGACCCTGGTAGGACAGCCCATAGCCTCTTCCTGGGCTCCTTCTTGCAGGCTACCCTCTTAAGATATGGTCCCGACAAGAGGCTATGTGACTACTTGACCAAGGAGAGCTCTTTCATCCCCCCTCCCCTAAATGGTTGCCTCCTTCTTTGTCTTGCCACTTTTCTCTGGCTCAGGTAAGCTCAGGGCGAGGTGGAAAAGCAAATCTGTCCCCCTATCAGTCATCCACACAAGAGCCAAGATGCCAGATCCCCTTCCAGGCAGCTCTTCTCAAATGTTCTCGTGGAGAATCACCTTTCTGTCAACATGGGGGAATTGGAGGATAATGATTCCAGGGAGGTGGGAACAGAGAAGCCCAGCTTACTCACACAGCAGGAAGAGAATGCTGCATGCCTTCTTTTCCTCCATCTCTATGCTGGTGAGGAGGAAGAAGGCAGGAAGCAGGAAGTGGGTGTAACAGGACTGTGCTGTATCACCTTGAAGCCTTGCTAGGAGGTGCCATTTTCCAGCCATGTGGACTCTGTAGCAGGTGAGCATTAACTCCAGCATTGTCCCTCAGTTGATAGTGTGGGACAGTCTCTCAGAATTCTGCAAGGTACAAATCTTCAGCTCCTATGTGGAACCTCTAAACCAGCTAGGCATAGACCAGTGGCACCATTGCTAAGTCCTTGTCCCTGTGCTAATATAAGCGGTTGTCAGATTTCAGATTGGAGAGAAACAAGATAAGATACAAGATATGTCAAATAACATCATTTTCTTTTTTTGTCTCCCCGTTCTCATTACACATGAGAAATGCCATTTACTTTGTTTTTCAGTTTCACTCTTTTAGCAAAGCTCTTGAAAATATATATATAAAAAAAAATGAAAGGCTTGGATAGTAACTAACCTAAGAACACCAGAGTGATAGGGCATAATATTTTGAAACTTAAAAAAGAAAAGAAAAAGAAATCTCCAGCCGGGTGGAATTGGCGCATAAGCCCAGCACTTGGGAGGCAGAGACAGGTGGATCTCTGTGAGTTCGAGGCCAGCCTGGTCTATAGAGCGAGATCCAGGACAGGCACCAAAACTACACAGAGAAACCCTGTCTCGAAAAACCAAAAAAAAAAAAAAAAAAAAAAAAAAAGTAATCTCCATTGTTTCTTCATGATCATCTGGCTTTCACTATGACATTAAAGTCAGTCTAAGACATACTGACAGCTGGATTATTCCAGACCTGGCAAAAGAGCATGAATCAACACTTCTGTTGAATTCTGCAGCAGTACTATGATTGTATGTTTAATGTGAGTCGTAAAAGTGTGTGCAGTTTGCTTGAGGCCTTCTGCCATTAAAGGCCCGAGTAGCTGGCATTAGCCATTGCACTTGTGGCACCTCAGACATAATTGAAAAAGGGTTTGGCAAAACAGGAGCATATGTAATGTTTCTCATTGCTATTAGTGTTCTAATTAAATCTGCCTTCTAATCAGACAATTCAAAAACCTTAAGTAATATAATGTCAGCAAAATAGAATGAAACCCTCAGAAGTGTGAGAGGTACAGTCTGGCAGTAACTTTCCCACAGTGTTTTACTAGATGATTGGTTTGGGGGGAATAATGGTTCTGCCTGTGAATAGAAGCCAATACACAGCTGGCTTACTCCAAGTCTTCCCTTTAAAGATTCCACGCAAGATTAGTTTTCCATAGATTAAGCAATGGACTGCACTGCTCACACCATGGTTGTAGGAATGTCCTAGTCAGTTTTAACTGTCAACTTGACGCAGCCTAGAGTAATGTGGGAAGGGAGTCTCAACTGAGGGACTGATCACCTCAAACTAACCTGTCAGTATGTTGTAGGGGGGCATTGTTTTGATCATTTTTGACCATTCCCTAGGTCCTTCCTAGGCTATCCAAGAAAGCTAGCTTAGCTAAGCATGAACCTGTGAACAAGCTAGCATGCAGTATTCCTCCACGGTTTCTGCTTCAAGTTCCCACATTAATTCCCCTCCAACTTCCCTCAGTGACAAACTGTGGCCTGGAATTATAAGGCAAATGAACCCTTTCCTTTCTAAGTTGCTTTTGGTCAGTGTGTTTTATCCTAGCAACAGAAAGCAAACTAGAGCAAGGAATATTCTAGAAATTCTAATCTCTGACATAATTTCTTACAGAAAAAAAAAATGACTGCACACTCTACATTTGAAAAAGTGGGAACATAGTTATGAAAAGATCAAGAGAAACCTCAATGACCTTTATTAATGGAAAGGATTTTATTGGAATTACATTTCATTTTCCTTACTTCGTGATTTTATTAAAAATCACAGCAGGGACTGTAGCTCGGTGGTGATGGGAATGGCCCTTTGTACACTCTAAGCTTGAGCAGAAGGAATAGCTTGTGTGGCAGCATACACCTCTTCATTCTGGAAAGTGCTGTTCAAATCAGGAAGACTTCTGGGCTGAGTGCAAAGCAGGATGGCAGTGCTGGCCATGTGGGTAAATTGAAATGGCCACATCACCCCTTAAAATCAGACATTGAAATCACTGTCTGTGAAATGTGGGAAGTTGTTTTAGTCTGTACATTGCAAAGTTCAATCTTAGGTCTTTCTGGGCCTCTAAACTGTCCTTTGTTGTGAACAACAGCCAAAAGAAACAATACTGAATTATTATAGTCCATTCCTGCAATGTACCAGACACTGTGCTCTCTGGTTTTCAATATCAGCTTATATATTTATACCACTCTTAGGAGATAGATCCTTCAAGGCTTACAAGACTCTCTCAAAGTCAGAAAGCTCATCAAAGCACTGAAGCCAGGATTTGAACACAAGACACAGAGACATCTGTGCTGCCCTAATCCTAGGTAGAACTGAGGACAGAATGAGCATTACCTCATGCTCATAAAATGAATTCAGATCTGTTTATGGCCATACCTCTTATGTTTATAGCCCTGCTCTTTTATTGCTTAGTCTTTAAGTAACACAGAAAGATCTATTATATCATTATAGCTCTTTTTTTCCTAATTGTGTTCTCAGTGGATGCAACTGACAAATTATCGAGCTTCTTGTGTCTCCCTGACATTCTTATGTAGTTTTGAAATGCATTTTAGATTAAAATTTCTCTCACAAAAAGCAATATTGCTACCGTTCAATAAGAATCTGCTGAACTCCCCCCCAAGCTCACACTGCAACTCAGGAAAACTAGCCCATCACACAGAAATGAGCCAACTGACAAACTTATGGAAAATGGAAAAACTCATCCCCCTTACAGGTCAGACTTAGGCAGACTTAGCATGATTGACATTTATCCCAAGATGCCCATCACACTTCCTAGTGCAGCTGAAGGCAGCAGTTTCTTCTCTTGGTGAATGCAAAGATAGTTGAATACAGCCAGAAGGTATAAGAATGGACAGAGGTGTGTTACAGCAAGTATGGGGAGCAGTGATGCTATTACAGAGAAGTGCTCTCCTCAAGCAAAGGAAACCAGACGTTATTGGAGGATCCATATACACTGGGGAAAGGACATGTGGGGTGGGCACACTCCAAAGTGCACATTTGTGAGCACACTCACTTGAGGGCCACAAATCGTATGTTTCAGAAAGGCAGAGAGCAGATACCAACACTCACATGTGGTGACTTTAGAAGGGTAGTGAATAAAAATCTGAAAGGGTGAATCATGACCTTGGCTTCTTCTTTGTAAGTTAGTCTAAACTGTCTGAGATGAAGCATAAAAAAATAAAGGCTAGGACGGTAGCTCAGTTGGTAGAGCACTTACCCAGTATGCACAAAGCGCTGGGTTCCAACTCTAGCCCTACATAAACCAGACATGGTGTACCAGCCTGTAAAAAATCATCCTTGTTTACATGACAAGTTCAAGCCAACCTGAAATATGTAAGACTGCCTCAAAATAAAACAGAAAGAAAGGAGAGGAAAAGAGAACTCTGAAAGTTTTTTAAATAGTTTTTTAAAGTATCAGAATCCCCTTTTACTTGTAAATTTAGGAGTTTGCTCCCCGCAAAAGTGCCTGCCTTGCTTAGTAGCTAACCCAGACAGCATTCAATTCTCTTCACACCATTGAGACAGATCTTGGTGCAAAGGCCATGGCCAGATTGAAAGTCCTAGAGGGAATCTTTGTTCCAGTCTATTTTCTTTGCCTGTCTCTTGCCCAACAGAGAGCATCCAGTATGCTTACCACATAGATTTCTCTTAGCCTCACACTAAGACAGAGTTGTACTTTTCACTGGCCATGAGAACTGTGCCCCTTTCTAGGACTCCTTTTCTGTTTGAATTGTGATTCCAAAGCTTGATTCCACAGTGCATACATACGGTTGGGTGCCTGTTAGATACACACCCTAGGCTTCTAACCTGGAATCTCCAGAGGTGAGCTTTGGGAATTATTGTCATAAAAACTCCCTAGGTACTTTATTTGTTTGTTTGTTTTCTTTTGTTTTTCGAGACAGGGTTTCTCTGTGTAACAGTTCTGGCTGTCCTGGGACTCTCTCTGTAGATGAGGCTGGCCTCAAACTCACAGAATTTCACCTGCCTCTACCTTCCAAGTGCCAGGATTAAAGGCATGTGACACCACTGCCTGGCCAGGTACTTCTATTGTACAGATTTTGCCTCTGAATAAAAAATGTAATTTATTATGAGCAGTGTAATAAATGTAGCATAACAGAGATGGTGTGGTGTGTCCCCTCCATATGCTATAAGGAGCTGTTGTGCTCTATGTGTACAGGGAACTGGTTCAGCCCTCTTGTCTTTCTTCCTTCAGAAGCCATTTAAAATGAAGCTGGTGTGATAGGAGTACTAGTCTGTTTGCTACTATGGAAAAAAGTGGATGAAGATTATAATGGGAGTATCATCAATGCAACATCTTTTTAGATAATAACTGTCTTTTAGGGGGAGTGTTTTAAAACCTAGTTGCTTTTAGGAAAATTGGTAATGTAACTTAAATGGTGGTGAGAGATGAAAGTTTTAAAGGTATCAATGTTAGGAGCTGCAAAGCATTAAAACTTTGTAATTCAATTTCCATCCAAAGGAAAATGAACTGTAAAACAAAAAGGTAAGTGCTTAGTGCCCATAACAAAAATCAACTAGCTGCAAACAACGTCATTTTATAAGAGAAAGAGTCAAGTAGTCTTCTTAGAGCTTAAAGATGGGTCGCATTTGGGCAGGTCCCCATGTGCTGTATTTGGAGCTTAGAATATATGTGCCCTTAGATACAGAAGAACTTTGCCTTTCTGATGAGTATTCTACTACAGAGAACTTAGCAGAGGGAACTCAGTGTTCAATGGCTGTTTACTGCACTGGGAGTGGCTGAGCTCTTACTTCTGTCCATTCTCCCTGTGGCACGCCCGCCCTGCCACCTGCCACTGAAGTGCAGTCACTGTATTACTAGGCTGGTCTTGGGTTCTTTCCTGTTACTTAATTCTGCTTTGTCACTTAAAAGGGAGCATCACTTCACCTCTTCTCTCTTGGGAGCTGGCTTTCCTTCCATCCATATCAAACACTCATGGCAATGCCCATTTATCAGAAACCCTTTACAGTTCAGATCTTGCTTGTGGAGGTGAGGGCAGTAGTAGAGGTTTGGGAACACACAGTCCTAGCTTTGAGTTCTAGGTCTACCAGGTATCAATTCTGTGAGTCACACACCTCACTTTGTTAGTTCATGAAATAGCACTGGAAGGTAACTTGGCTGTTATCATCCAGCATGATTCAGTGTAGGAAGATGCTTCTTCAGAGGTTTTGATCCTTGAGTGGTAAATGATCTCTCTACACAGTGTCCCTAATAAGAGAGATATTTATGTACAAAGAAACTCCAAATACTTCATGGTGACAGTGATGACAAAGAGCCCTGATCGTGTGATATTCTATGATACTGCCTATCCCCTCTTCCCTGTCACAGGGCCATCTCCTCTTTAAACAGCTGTGTTCTGGGAGTTGACATCCTTGCTTTTCTAGACATGGCGTTATAAACTGAAAGATAAGTTTCACGTTTTATTAGAAACTTCCTTTTATAGGATCATCATAGACTCAAAAATGGAAGGGAGGTGCATACAGATAGGAAAAAATTGCCAGGCTAGGGTGGGAATGGTTGCAAATGCAGCATTTGTCCCTGCCAGTGCCTTGTAATTGATACTGTATGACCAAAAATTGTAATTACTGAAATTGTACTTTCTCTTAAGGTATGTGTACATAGACAACATATTAAAAGTTAAACCTGGAAGCCAGGTACATCACTGAGCATACATAACACTGGTATTAGGGCAGCAGCAGTGGACACACGTGGACCCCTTGAGCTTGCTGAACATCCAGTCTAGCCAATAGATTATCTCTGGGTTCAGTGAGATACCCTGTATCAAAAAATAAGATGGATTGCAATAAGGGAAGAAGACACTAGAAGATACCCAGCATCAGTCTTGTGCTCTGCTAGCATGCACACAACACACATGCACACATATATATGCAAACACACAAGTACATATATGTACACTAAACCAAATATTAAATGAGAGCAATTATACAGATGAAAAATGAAGAAACATTGCACCATGCTTTCTGGGGCCATGCAACTTTGAGAATGCCTTTTGTTTTCTCATCAGAATGAATTTCAGGGGATTCTGGGAGAACAGCCCTGAAATGGACACTAAGTTTGCTAGATGTGGGGCTTCTTGTTTCCCAAAGAGGATCTATTTTTTGTTTGTTGTTGTTGTTGTTATTGTTGTTGTTTTGACAAATGAATATACTCTCTGTAAAAATCCATTACTGACTTGGTATCTGAGGCCCAAGTTTTGCTTTTGAAAATTAAACTGTGGTCCTGGCAGATTGGTTCCTGCATAATTTCCCATGCATGTGGAGCTGGCTCTGTGCATATCTGTTGGCTTCATCTTCACTTTAATGAGATTCTTTTTGGTATGTTTTCTAAGTACTCTGTAGACAAAGATCTGTATTTTTTTTTAAATACTAATGACAGTAACCCCAGCATATGAGCATCTGTCATCCGCTTTCCTTATAGCCCACTGAGTCACAGCTATGAGATGAACACAGGACAGCCAGCAAGGCCAAGTTCAGTTCATTTCACCTTGTGATTAAAGACAGTGTTGTCCTAAGGAACACTTTAGAATCCACCTCTTTTCATAGACAGTATAGGAGCATAAAATGCAGAGCCAATACTCTGGCACTGGGATTGCTAAGGAGAAAAGCAGGAATTTAGGGTTGAAGATTCCTTGTATGAGACTGTGTTATAAATAAAGAAGATGTGTGTGAGGATGGCAAGTGGCAAGGGTGGGCAGCTTCCTTTTATTCTGCCCTGGAAGTGTCTCCCAGGCCCTAGCTATTTCAATAAATAGGCTAGAAGTGCTGTAGCCTAATTCTCCTACAGCTTCAAGTTGCATTGTATTAGTATATGCAGTTTATGCAGGCTACCCGTTCTTGCCACGTTTTTTGTTTATGTGTAGGGTGCACATGTGTGTGCACATGGGTGTAGACGTTGGAGGATAACCTTGGGTGTCGTTCCTCAGAAGTATTATCTACCTTATTTTTTTATTTTTTTAATTTTTTTGGTTTTTTCGAGACAGGTGTTCTCTGTGTAGCTTTGTACCTTTCCTGGAAAGTTGGCTCAGCTGTTAAAGGCTAGGCTCACAACCAAAAATCTACCTTATTTTTGACACAGCATTTCTTATTGGCCTGGAGCTTTCCCATTAGACCAGGCTGGCCAGCCAATGAACCCTAGGGATCTTTCTATCTCTGCCTCCTTAGGACTGGGATTGCATGCAAGCACTGTGGGGTCCATTTTTTTTTTTACATGGATTCTCAGGATTAGTCTCAGGTCCTCATGATCACAAGGGCAAGCACTTTATCAACTGAGTTATTCCCCAGCCTATGTTGCCATATTTTAAATAAACACTAATAGTATCTTCTGGATACTTGGGTGTCTAAAGGCTACCCTATTGATTATACCATTGTTAATTTAAATAACGAGGTAGCTTTGTGGAACACAATCTGGGTCCAGGGCATCTTCCAAATATCATATTATCTGTAACACTTAAGATCGTTGTAAATTTAAAACCATGCACCACACTCAACATGTGAGTAGCTTTGAGTACTCTCCACTACTGTTGGGAGAGAATTTGAAGGAACTGGGATGCCTCTGGAAGGGCTGTAGGATATTTTTAAGAGCCTGGTGATTATTGTTAATTTGAGTGTTGAGAAACTTGACATGCTTTCCATTTATTTGATACTGTCATGCATATTCTACATTTTCGAGTGCACTGATCAAGGCACTGTGCTACAACAGTGAGGAAAACAGAAGATCTCTACCTTTGGGAAGCTTAGTGAGTGTATTGAATGGGTCTGTTGAACAGTATGGTACATAGTGGTGTATATTAGTGGGGTAGCTAGTCAAATGGGATAACTGGGATTGGAATGCCAGGAAAAGTGGCGTTTGCAAACTGGGTGGCTTTGATATTTAACATGGAAGGAAACAATTGCCCGGCTGTGCCTGATAATCAAATTGCAGTTGCCTTTATGACATCATCTCT
Organism: Peromyscus eremicus; assembly: GCF_949786415.1. Lineage (NCBI taxonomy): Eukaryota > Metazoa > Chordata > Mammalia > Rodentia > Cricetidae > Peromyscus > Peromyscus eremicus. Next base: position 44,138,994 of record NC_081422.1, on the reverse strand, counting down.
ACTGTTGTCTTATCATTTGACTTAACTTTTCATAGCATGCCCTGCTTCTATTACTGTGTAAGCAACATGAAGATGGAACCTATACATCCAAGCCTTGACTTCCCTGACAGCACCAATTTCAGTGTGGTCCATGTGGCTGGTGCTCCTCACTGGGTACTAAAGGGATTTGTGCATCTCCAAGTGTGACCTTAGCCTTGGCTGTTTCATATACCGCTCTTATAGAGGGAAATGTGCCTGAATCTTTTCTCTAAGGTGAAATGGTGGTGTGGCCCCCCTTGCTGGATAATTACTGACGACTCGGTGGTGCTTGCGTCCTTGCAGTTTAAACTATGAAGGAAACTCCTTGAGGGTAGGCCTTTTGCCATCTTTCTGTTTTGTTTGCTTACTTGGTGTAAGTTACAAGGAGGGATGGTCAGTAAGGGTCTGTTCAGGGGATGTCTCTGTTTCTTATGTAGCTCTGAAGACCTTCAACCAAATCCAGGTGTTCCAGTTGCTGTCAGCGACCCATGTCATGTTTCTTCTAATTGTAAAGTCGAGTTGCCTTTTATGAGACAGGCTGCAGTAGAGGCAAGCAGTCCAGTTGATGTGATTAACAGGGAGCCTGTCATTGATTGTCAGTTGTCCTTCTCTGGATGTTTTCAGATCGTTTGGTCTTCACGAGCTAAAGATGCAAAGTCACTTTAAAGATGCTTCTCCAACTGGGGGATGAAGGACTGTGCCTCCTTCAGCTCCAGGGAACTTGACTCAAACTCCATTTCACTAGGACTCATGGGTTATTTGGAACACCTAATGTTCAGGAGGGCTTTGCTGGAAGTGTCCAGGGGTTTTTGATACAAGTTAGTAGCTAGAACTGAGCCCCATGAGGGCTGTGTAGGTCAGGCTAATGTGGACCACCTGTGACAGGTGAGCCGCAGACCTCAGGGCTTACTATACGGGGTATATTTTCTCAGAATAATAAACTGTAGCCATGCAGGGGCCTATGATGGCAGAACTCTTCCATGGAGTTCATAAGCCTGTCAGCCAACATGAGATGGAAGAGTGAAAGACACAATGGGCAGTTCCATGGGCGTCACACAAATGGTTTGCAACGCTTCCACTTACAGTCCACTGGTCAGTTCCCAGCCACACAGCCATGGCTGACTTCTATGGAGACCAAAACATGCTGTCCAACTATCCACCCACTAGGAAATGGAAGTGGGTGTGGAGGACAGCTCTCAATGTGTACCACTGAGGGGGATTTGAAGTTTGTCTGACCAGCTCACACTTCCTGTGCCCTGCTATGCTTATTAAGGCTCAGCTGGGAAGGGTGTCACATGTGAGACTTTCCTGTTAAAGGGAAAGACATTTCCTCTCCCTCCTTCATGGGCTCCCATAGCCCTGCTGAGTAGACATGGTTTAGCTTGTAGGGCTGGCACTCAGGGAATCCTCCTAGAGGTCAAAGGTCACCTATATTGTTAGCATATCTGGGTAGGACTCACCTCAGATAGCTACCAAGAGGCACTGAAGTAACATCTGGAAATTAGGTGAGGAAAGGAAGTTTTCCCAGAAGACTGTGACCTAAATTTTAAGCTAGGCTATGAGAATTTGTCTTAAAAGAAAGGAAGAAAGAAAGAAAGAAAGAAAGAAAGAAAGAAAGAAAGAAAGAAAGGAAGGAAGGAAGGAAGGAAGGAAGGAAGGAAGGAAGGAAGAAAGAAAGAAAAGAAAAGAAAAGAAAAGAAAAGAAAAGAAAAGAAAAGAAAAGAAAAGAAAGAGTACTCAAAATGATTCCCTCCAATCACATCTGTTCAGTTTGTCTCAGCACTGAATAATGTGTGTTACTTATTAACCCAGGTGAAAGGAATCTCACTCCCTCCCCTACCGGATTTCTACACTTTATTTTCTTCCTAATATAGCAAGTGACACAACTCTGTTCCCAAGCTTAGCCACCACCCATCTCTGAGGAGTATGTAGATGAGGTCGGGCCCAGACATGTACCAGGGAAGAGGGTGCCTGTGGAGGAGGGGTAGTAAGTGTGTGTAGGGGTGAATTCCATGGCCTCTTTTCCATACTTAGGCCTTAACTCAGCAAAATTATAACAAGGATGAGAGCTAAAGTTGGCCTGTTGCCCCCAGGGAGGGTTCCCTGACCACCATCCAGACAGGAAACAGTGTCTGCCTCCCCACACATGGACCTCTTATGTAGGAGCCACGAGTATTGACTATTTCAAAGGTCATGTCTTAGATGTTGAGGAATAAAGGATGAAGTTGCATCTCCATGGTTTAGCTATGCTTAGCTTTGTAAAAGCATGCAGGGCCCTGATGTTGATTCTCAGCACCAAAAAGAGAAAGAGCTAGGAAGCATTGATATGTCCATGCCAGGGCACTGAACACAGGACAGGTTTAGGGAGCGAGGTTCTTTCCTTGTATTCAGAAGTAGTTATTTCAAAGAGAAATGGGTGCTCAAGCAGCCCTGTTGTCCCGCACTGTTGATGGAGGCATCGTGCCCTACCTGTTTCTAGCAACAGACTCAACAGCTAAGAAAAGAGCTGAGAAAAGAAGTCCTCAGCTAGATGCGCAAGATGCACTGTTTTCGGCGCCAGAAGCAATAGGTTTCTAATCACGGAGGAGGAGAGGTGGTTCTTCTGAGGTGCCCATGCATCAGAATATCTCTGCGCTGGGGGTTATTGTGTCATTCCACACGAGACATGGGGAGACCAAACTCTGCCCTTTTATCCAAGGATGTCATCTAATGGCCTTTTCTGTCTTTTTCTTCCTCTCTCTCTTTTTGCTTCCATTCTCAACCTGATGATATGCTGCTGTGGCCCACTTCTATGAAATCTCTTCCCGTATCTCACATCACAACCAAAAGGTAAGGAACTGCAAATCATGTGAACATGTGCAGGCAGGACCATCGTCATAACATGCAGAGGGACATTTGCCTTATTTATTTATGTATTCAAAAAGAAAATGTGAATGACTGTGAGGACCTCTGTACTGGTATTAGTGTTCAGTTGATTAATTTTACAACTCTAATACTGAATGAGGTTCAAGTTTTTGTTCGTGTGTGTGTGTGTGTGTGTGTGTGTGTGTGTGTGTGTATACAGTGCAAAAGGCTAGATTTTTGTGTTTACAAAGTATTTTTGTCAGCAGCTCACAATATGGAGATACCTGATAGTAAAGCTTTACAAAGACCAAATCTTAATCGACAAAGAAAGATGTGGACATTGCTCTGACTCCATACTTTGGGGCAAGCATGGTCCATGCAATAATGACTCTTCTATGAGACTTTGTTAAATGTGCTCAGCGATCATGTGGATGCCCCTACAAATGAGAAAATGTATAGCTTCTTACCTGCCAATCATGCCTTCAGGTTATGGATCTTTTTTTGTTGTGGTGGTGGTTAAAAAAACTACATAACACTGTGTGTGTGTGTGTGTGTGTGTGTGTGTGTGTGTGTGTGTGTGTGTGATGCATTCATATGTGATTACAGGTGTGGGCAGGTGTGCTCACCATGCACATGCATTATAATTTTATTGTGTATATTTTTATTTTATTTTGTATATATATAATATATATATATGTTATATATATATATATATATATATATCCATTCTCAATGTGAATTTCCACTTCCTGTTGTGTGATTAAATTGTCATCGTATGTACCAATTGGCTCCTTGGAGCTCAGCATTGATCTTGAGACTCAATGACTACCAGGTATTCTAGTGTTTCTTCTCTCCTCTACATCCCTTGCCTACACATTTCAGGTAGAAACATACATTTCCCCTCAGACCCTGTCACCCTCACCTTGGGATGGCTGTCCTTTGTCACATTCAATTGCAAGTATTTTCCTAAGGCATGTCATCTCATGCAAATGTTGAGATTTGAGGATTGGCCATGAATTTTCATCTTGCCCCTGTGTTGTTTGGAAGTAACTTGCCGTGTTGCAGTAATCCACAGTGAGACAAGAACAACACCAGGTGCATCCTCCATAGCAGATGGTTTCTGCCTTTTCCTACCAGTTCCCTACTGGGACACATGGAATTGCAGTGGAGACCATAATCTGAGTTTCATGACTATCAAATTTTGACAAAGACAGTGTCCTTTATGAGCCTGAAGATTTGATGGTGAGGACTACTTTCCCAGAATTCCCTTGGGTACTTGGATGTGTGAGAACAGTGGCACAGGTAGGAGCTGAGGAAGTGAGGGAGGGAGTGGGAAGATTTGGTAGATGGAGCTGTGATAGTCAGCATGGCCAAGCTCCAGCGCCCCCACCCCCATGTTCTGCAGAAGCATCCACAGGGAGGGGAGACATGCAGTTTAGCATGTTACACGCAGAAAGCAATAACCATTTCATGGTTTTTAAGCACATTTTTGTCAATAAGAGTAGTAAGGCATTGAGAATATACTTCTTGGGACCTTGGGACCAGAAGTACATCTGATTAGAGCCTTTGTAATCTCCAGAGCAGGATGAAGCTGGGGCTATTTGGCTTCATCAAATACCCCCATGTAGAATGTTTCATGGCCTGGGAAGGTGTCAAACCTACCCTTAGGCCTCTCCACACAGGTGAGATGGCATCAGCTGGTATCTTGAACCCTGAAGAGCTGTATGGAAGTGACCCTTCTTGCCTACGCTTTTGTGTGTATTCCTCTGTTCTCTGTGAGGGAAATCAGCGATGCGTTGCACTGTGCAGCCTGCCAGGTCCACCTGCAGTGCCCTGGAGACAAGTTGATTTAATACTTGCAATTCGATTTAACAGTCAAAATGTATGCCGGGAACCTCGGGGCTGACTATTTCTTGAAGATCTGTAATGAGCTGACTGAAAAGTGGGGTTTCTTGCATCTTATATGGGTCTGGGGAGTGCCTTTTTTGTGAGTATATGTGCAAAAGTTGGTATAATTGATAGACCACAATGAATCCCATGGTGCCTTCTTTTGTTTTCGTGTTAATTTGGAAGTAAATGGGGTTGAGCAGTGGATACTCACTAGGCATTTTTATTTTGGTGTGCTTTATATTTTAATGAGTTTTTTTAATTTTTATTTTTAAATTATAAATGATAGCCATCCATGTTTATAGGGAACAAAGTGATGTTATGATCTATAAATACAGCATGAAAAAATTAAGTCAAGCTAATTAACATATCTCTCGCTTCGGAGACTTACCAGTTACTGTGGTGAGAACATTTAAATCTTATTAGTGATTTTGAAATGTGCTGCAGTGTGTTGTTATCTACCATTGTCACCATGCTCTGCAGCACACTGCAAAAGAAAAAAAAATCTTATTCCTCCTGTCCAAAACTTATTCTTCTATACCCTTTGTGTGTGATCTTTACATTTTCAGCTCCAACCTCTGGCTTCTAAATCTACTATTCCACCATTCCAATCTGTGCCTCTGTTAGTTTGACTGCTTTATAATTCACACACACAATAAGAATCACAGAGCACATTCTTCAGTTCTCTTCATGTTGCAAATGGAAGGACTACCCTCTTTTTCGAGGCTTTATGGTATTCCGTTGTGCACATACGCTACATTTTCATGCCCTGTCCTGTTGATGGGCATGTAGGTTAATAACGTAAATGGGCCATTGTAACTGATGATTCAGTGACCATGTGAGTGTAGACATCTCATTGGCATAGTTTTCAGTCTTTAGAGTGAGTACTTAGTAATAGGATTACTGGGTCACGTGATACATCCTTAGTGTTTATGAGGAATCCTCGTATAGTTTTCCATCATAGCTTTAATAATTTACTTTCCTCCCATGGTGATATGAGAGTTTCCTTTTCTCTTCATAGTTGAGTATACTTTCAGTTGAAGAGCTGGAAAGCGATACATAGCAGTCCATGGGGCAGAACTGATGAGGAAGGGTATCATTTTAGTTATGGTAAGCCGGGTCACTAAAAGTGTTCCAGTAGAAATGTTTCCACGGGTAGTACCCGGCCAGTGAGGTTCAGGTTTCACCTAGAGAGTGGTCTAGACCTTATTTACATCAGAGATTGTTAACAGACTGGAAAAGAGGGAGACATGGAGGTATGCAAAGTCAAGAACAATCCCTTTAAGAATATACAGAGCATGACAGCAGAACAGCAATCCAAGGGATGATCAGGAACCATCAGGAGGGTGAGGACATCTGAGCTCCAGCTAAAGATCTTTATGTTGTTGGTTTTTTTTTTAATACATTTTTAATTGAAATGGAATTGCATCGCTCACTCCCCTGTCCACCATCCACCCCCTTTCCAGCTTCCCTCCATCAAAACTCTCCCATGCTGCCCCTCTCGGACTGATGGCCCTTTGCCCTTTGACTGTGACTGTTACGTACATATGTATGAGCGGAGGCCATTTTTATTGTTTGTGTGTCTGTGGTTTTAAGGCTGACCACTCTGCATTAGACAACCAATAAGGGGGCTTTTCCTGGGAGAGGCTAATTCTCCTTTTCCCAGCAGTCATTAGTTACCTGAAATTCTTTGTCTATGGTCAGAACCCCACAACATTTAGCCCCTTCTCGGTTACCATGTCCATTGATGTGCCTATTGTTCTGATTTTGTTTATGCGGCCGTTTCTAGGCAACCATCCCACAGGAGACTCCCTGCTATTCTGGCTCTCTAGCAATCTTTCTGCCTTCTCTTTCAGACTGCACCCAGAGTCACTGATGCAGGATCTGTGATGTTGATGCATCCATTGGGGCTGGGATCCCCACAATCCTTTGGTCTCTACATGTGTGGAGGCCTTTCTGGATGCACACCCTGGTTGGCTTCAGAACTGGCTATAAGCCCTAGGGCACATTACAGCTGCCCAGTGAGCATCAGAAATGTACTTGTTACTAAGCTTCACCCAAACTTTGAAGTCCAGTGTCTGTGGGTGCAGCTTGCTTAGATGCTGGGCTGAAAGTTGTCTTGAGGGCATTCAGGGAATGTTGGCACCCTGCAAGAAGGTAGCCCTGGAGTATGTGATTGGTTTCCCAGTGAGAATCTGAAGTCCTTCCTGGGATGGGGTAGCCAGTATGGACAAAAAGAGGGATGGAGGATCCAGGGGAAGGAAAACACTAAGGCTGTGTGAGCAGGGCCAGATGGGGGACATGGGCCTCAATGAGGAGACAGAGAGAAAGGGCATTTAGAGGGCAATCAGGAGTAACATGGGCAATGTGGAAGACAACCCCCAGGATCCTCTGTGGAGTGTGAAGTTAAACTAAGAACAGGAATAAATGGGAAGCCTGGAAGTAAGCAGGAGTGAAAGGTAGCTTTATGGTCCTAAAATGACCTACCAGGAGGCAAGGAGAGAGCTGCCTTTGAAGAGACACAAGTGGATTAAGCAGCGGGTAATGGTTTCTTTCCCCCTCAAGACTAGCAAATCAAAGAATATGAGTAAAATATAGAAATGGCTTAAATAACATGAATATTTTATGTTCCTCATGTTATCTAGAAACCCAGCTGTTTGCTGACCATTAAAAGAAGACAGTTATATACCTAGTAGTGTGTTATTTTTAAATGGATACTCCAAGAATACATTTGTTGAGAGACATTTCTTGACTTGAATTCTCCATTATGCTTCTGGCCTTTGCAAAAAGAAGCAAATAAACATTATGTACAAACGTGCCTAATTACTCATTCATCTGACATTTTGGTGGCATTAAGCAACAAATATTAATTTGAGACTCAACATTGTGATTGTTTCTAAGATGTGCAACGTCTCCAAAAATATGAAGCCCGTGCTTCAAAATGACTTTCTTTAAAGGCTGATGGTGGCAGCCGGCACCATTGGAGTCTTCTATACCTTAAACAGCTTTCAAAGAAACATCGCAATTTACAGAATTCATTACTGTGCACAACTAATTAGAACTTTGAAGGAAATCACAGTAGGGAATTAGGTATTCTCCGGAGCACTTCCCTAAGCCGCAATGTACTTTGGGATAAAGGTTGTTTTGCAGTGAAGGAGACACTTGGATCTCAGATATGTGTGTCCCCAAGCCCTGAAGAGTAGCATGTCTGACCAGTGCTGTTCAGAAATCCTTCCTGCTCCCTGTTCAGACAGAAGGAAGAGTAACAAAGGCGACAGACAAGGGAGGGACAAGATAGAAATACAAAGTAGATGTCTCCTTGCATCCAGGGAAAGCCAAGCAAACTAACAACAACAACAAAAAAAAAAAACCCAGACATGTCTAATTAGTTTCCAAAGCCAGCTTTACTGTAAAAAGATAAAAATAAATAAAAACCTTCATCTAAGATAAGAGCAGCAGGAGCTGCGTGAGTCCCAGGTGGATGGGTGATTACAGCGGAGAGCTCCGAAAGCTACCGTTGTTCATTTCTGCTGCCTCTGTGCTACGCAAATGTGTTTACAGGAAGAATATAAAATCGACAGTGGATAGCTCCCCCCCCCCCAAACACACACACACACACACATTGATTAATTTCTCCACATGCTGGCAGCTTTCTACACGGCTGGGGTATCAGGCTTGGGAGATGAATGTGGAAATCAGCAGCAGGTGGGAAGTTAGATTTGTCTAGCCCAGCTGCTGTTCCACGAATCCCCTATTCTTCTTGGTTATCTCAGCCCGGCATCTGTGGTCGAGCAGGACTCATGGGCCTCTGTCATCTTAGGCCTGGGAGGCACACTGTTGGCTGTGTCTTTCCAACAGCTCGATGTCCTGGATGGAATAGCAAACAGCAAGAATGACAGCCCTGTCGTTATTTGCAAGAGCTGACAGAGTTGATCTGGGTATTTGTGTGTGTGTGTGTGTGTGTGTGTGTGTGTGTGTGTGTGTGTGTGCGCGCGCGCGCGCGTTTAAGCAGATACTTCCTACAGATGCATGACTTCCACTGAATATTGCATTGACTGGGTTCTTTTACAATAACGTCTTGCTTGGTTTAATTGTATAAATAACATTGTGATATCTGCATGTGCTTTTTGTCTTAATCTTGGCTATGGTACAGAGATTAAAAAATGACCTGCCGTCCTGCCCCTTAGATTGAGCCTTGAAGGATGATGTATTCCCTACATGCTCTGGAAATTGTAGAATTTAATCATCCAGCCGACCCACATTTTCAGAGGTGTTTTAATCATAGAATTCTAGTGTAACCTTCAGCAGTCATCTCTACTCTCCCAGCGTTCCACTCACTAGAGATGGCCACCCAGCCTGTCATGGTCATGAGCTGCCGAGAATTATGGAGACGTCCAGGCTATGGAAATGCCTCTCTCTGATGGCAGCTCACCACTGAGGCATTGTCTCAGTAAGGCCTAGCCTGCTGTCTTGAGTCATAGTGAGGGCTGCTATGTCTCCCAGGCTGTCTTTGAGATCAACAGTGGTCAGCTGGCCGTCTTGGAGGCTCACTTAGGTAAGAGTTTTCTTCTCCACAGAACCACAGTTGCCCTTCTCATTTGGAAACATTCTACAGGAAATATTAACTGATCATTGCTGGCAGAAAGGAAATCAAAATTCTCTAAGATTTACGACCGAATAGACGAGTGAAATGGTTTTAAGTTGGGCTGCAACACGAGCTATTCTGTTGCGAGCTTCTTGATCTGAGCGCTGACCTATTTAGCTTGTGGTTGTTTTAAAATTCATCCTATGGTCATTGCTCCCTCCACTTGTTTCTGCTTGGAGGAATTTCAGAAATAATCTCATTTCTAGTAACAAGCTGAGATGGTTGAAGGGCTGGTTCTTTTGACCTGTCAACCTACAGAAAACATCACATACTGACCTCATGCTACTATCAATTTGCTGTGCCAAGGTCTGCCTCTGCTTCATGCACATGTGTGTCTGTAGCCCTTAATTATGTTTTCCTCTCTCAAGCCTAGTATTCTGGTTTTTTAAAAAATATATTTGTGATCTTTAATGTAGGAAGAAGTTTTGGAAAGGACTGTTTTAGGATTGGAGAAACAGCTCCATAGTTAAGAGTACATACTGCTCCTGCAGAGACCTGAACTCTGTTCCCCAAGAGCACTCAAATTCTATTCTCAGCACCTGTCTGGTAGCCTGTAACTCCAGCTCCAGGGGAACAAGACACTCAGATATGGCTTCCACAAGCACCCACACTCATGTGTACTACCTCCACACAGACACACAATTTTCATAATGTACTATTATTTACAAAATCCTGACAGAATTGGCCTTAAGCTTTTCTCTGTAAATTCTCAGTATAAACATGCAAGCAAGTTGTCACAAAATGGTGAGTGATTTAAAAAGAAGCCCTAAATTACTTAGGAATAAATTCAGGATTGAAATGGGCAGAGAATCAGGAGGAGAAGCATGGGGTGCTTGATTGAGAACTCATAAAGAGGCTCAGAGGTCTTTGCTGATGGTCTCTTGATTTTTTGAGGGGAGTGGTGTATGCAGATACAAAAGTGAAACAGCAAGGTTAGGGCTGTAGCTCAGCTGGTAACTGTGTGAGCGTGAGGACCCAAGTTCAACCCCAGCATTCACAGAAAAAGCCCAGCACGGTGGCGCCTGCTTGTAATCCCTGTGTTGGGGAGGAGACAGGCCAGTTCCTGAAGCTCCCTGGCCGGCCAGCCAAGCCCTAATCAGGGAACTCCAGATTACAAAGAAAAGATCCAGCTGCAAAAACAAACAACCCACAAAAGACAGCTTCTCTGAGAAACTATACTCAAGGCTAACATCTGACCTCCATACTCATACCTGTGGAGTTCATACACACGCACGCACGCGCACAATCAAAACATCTCCAAGTTGGAAATGACTTTGGCATCAAACCCATGCAGTCTCTTGGTGAGTCTGTCAACTGATGAGCAGTTAACCACCAGGATTGTGAATGGTTAGAGCACTGATTAAATTCAGCCATTCTTCTGGGTGTTAATTCACAGTAGTGACCAGGACAAAGATGTCATGCAGTTAGGTTTGAGTACAGCACCTGTGTATCCAATGTCCTTTACAAACACTAGCCCTTGAGCCTGGGTTTTTAATGGATTTATGTAACTCAGTCCTACGCTAGCCTTAGAGGAGTTCTCATCCAGCCTCTTGACAAGCGGAAGCCTCTACCTGAGAGACTTGCTTGGACACCTTGCTTGGATGCACTCAAGCAAGACTGGGTTTCTAGGAAATCTAAACAGTCTTCCAGCCCTGGTCTAGCACAGTGAAACGAGCCCTGTGTTTCCACGCTAGCCCTCCACGAGGTACAGCGTGGTCTTTTGTTGGCTAAGGCAGGCTGTTAACCTGGTACACAGCTGTGTGGGTTGAAAACCCTGGGCTTCTATCACATGAACTAGTTTGAAACAAGTCTCTCACACTTCTGTGCTTAGAGATTGGATGTTTGGGGCCTTGAGTGTAGGACTTCCTTTTTGCATTTATCTCCTTTGTATTTCCTTATACTAAACTAGAGGCCCATTTCAGCTGACTTTGAACTTTGGGTCTTGACTGTTTTTCCTCTAAACAGTTTTGATCCGTTGCTCCATATGGAAACCACTTTTGAATTCTTTGTAGTTATGGTTTCATAAATTGTGTGTGTCGTCAGCTAGTGTCTCAAGCCACATTATATACTTACAACAAGACTCCAAGGGTGTCTTAAAGCCGTTTTCTGAATTATTCTGATGATTACATTTTTACTATCGTTGTTACTTTTATCTCATCAAGCCAGCACAATGCTCGTGCCAGGAGCAACTGCTCCGCCATTGTCTCCTGCTGGCTTGTGCTCTCATTATTAGTGTCTTGAATCCACTGTTTCTTTGTGAAAATCTTTCTTGTTTTAAGCCAGCTGTTCATTTTGGAAAGATTAGTTTAGTTAAAACTAGAAAACGTAATCCATAAATCTACTTAACAGGGCTCAACTGAATGGCTGTGTGGGCTGTGTGTGGTAATGGAGAGGGAGAGGATAAACAGACAAGGACCTTATATCTCCAGCTGTTGGGCACATCCCAGACACCTCGCATGCCTCCTGTGGCATACTATCCTCTCTACTGTAGACTGGGTGACTCGATGGCTGCCAGGCAATGCACTTAAAATGTCTGTGGATACTGAATTCCTTCTTTCTTAAAGTTTAAAAACAAACAGAAATAGCCCTAGTATTGTTTTCTACACCATATGGAACCATTTCAAAAGGGTCTTAGAGATGTGTCTTTCATTCCTGCTTTGGTAGCTCTCCTGAAGTTGTTTGTCATAGTCATGCACAATATAAAAATAGGAGTTGATTGTGACGGTTTCGTGGACTAGGTATGGTGAGATCCAAGTCTGTAATCTCAACACTTGAAAGACTGAGACAAGAGAATCACTAAGTTCTAAGCCAGGCAGGCCTATGCCACCTAGGGAGTCCCTTTATCCAAATAAAAATAAATTAATAAACAAACCAGCAAGCAAGCAAAAGAGATGAATTCTTGGAACACCAGAACAGACTCTCTCAGTTGATGTTGATTCATTCATCAACCTTCTTCAGAAACAGTCTTTAAACTAGTTATGAGTAAGCCTAAGTGTGTTGACAGTATGTTCCTAACTTTTCCATAAAACATGCTATTGACTACATTGATTCTAGATGCCCCGTTCGTGGAAATGACCACGCCCTGAGCCTCTGAAATTACAAGCTGAGTGCTAAGCTCCCTCAGATGTTATTTCATTTGGTTCTGACTGGAAACCCATGAGGTGAGCATTTTGTTCCTAAACTGCAAATTAGGAAACTGAGCCACAGAAAGGTCAAGCTGAGATAGCTCTAAGCAGGAAGTAAGGGAACTGTTGAGCATCATTGGATGTCATTAGAAGAATATATTTGGGTGTATACCCCACATACACCCCTAGAGTGACCAGGGTAGCCTCAGAAGATGCATAAAAATGGTGAGTTCATTTGTTTGTGGTACTCAGACCCATCCAGGGCTTTGTGTATACTAGGTGAAGACTGTCCCAGTGATCTTCATTATCAGCACTTGGCTCACTGAGACAAGGTTTTGCTATGTAGGCTATACTGGTCTCAGAGTGACTATGCATCTCAGGCTGGCCTCAAATTCGCAACCTTCCTGCCTCTACCTCCCAAGTGCAGGCATTGCAGAGATACTTGTCACAGTGTAGGTTTTAAAACAAGGTGTTCTCTGCGTACATAACCCTTAGCCACCCTTTTGAAAAGTGGGGCATTTGAACCTCTGCACATGGTGCCTCCCTTTTCTCCTTGCTACATGCCTCTGGGATGGAGGCCAGAGTATCATAGCTGCATGCGTCTTTAGCCAGCCAGGGACAAGCCACCAGTGCCTTGAGATAGAAAGTAGCTGGGTCGAGGGGTGTCCTGCCTTTCCACTTGGAATTCAGTCTTCCAGTCCCTGTTCATCTCTGCTGTTCAGAGGCTCACTCTAGGCAACAGCTGCTTGCTTTGTGGCCTGGTGCTGCCCCACCACCTGCCCCAGACAGTAGCTTTCTGTTAAGGAGAAGAGTCAAGAACTATGCAATTTTGAGTGATCCCCCCCCCCCCCGCTACCGAAGTGATATTTTTGTTGTTTCCAACTCTTGTCATGAATTTTTCAACAACTTAACAATTTGAAAAATGGTAGAATCAATATCTAGTCACCAACCAAAACATTCTTGTTACCATTTTGCTGTCTGCTTTCCGCTGAATTCTTTTTAAGAGCTGAAGATTTATGTTACTTAGCCCCCAAATATTTTAGTGTCGCATCTATTAAAAATAAGGATATTGGCCAGTGAGACATTGCTTCCTGGGCAAGCCTGACGACTTTGATCCCTAGAACCTTTGGAAAGGCAGAAAGAGAGAATCAGCTTCACCAAATTGTCTTCTGGCTTCCACACACATCCTGCATGTGCATACACACACACACACACACACACACACACACACACACACTACTTATTAATAACAATTTTAAAGGATGTTGTCACTGAAATAAAAAGTATTTTCTTACATTACTATGGTGCCACATTCACACAAAAGAAAATTAACTTAACTTTCACACAGTATATAATAACGTTCTGTGTTATTTCTCTCCAAAATGTGTTATGTACTTTTCCCCAAACTAAAACTTGAGTTACATCTCACATATTGCAGTTGGCTTTTATATCTCCAACAGTTTTAGGATTTGGGACTTTTTGGTGTAAAGAAGGTGAGATTACAAGACCTGGTTGATATAGATATATAAGTAATATAGATGTATTATTTGTTATACATTTTAATTATAGATTTATTTAATATAGGCATATTAAATAAATACATATTTTATTTGAGTCTCATTTTATATGAATGATGACCTTTCCAATTAAGTAGACTATTGATCTAGATTTTTCCGGTGGTTTTGCACCAGGTAGTAAATGGCGCCGGATATGTCCAAGTTGTAAAATATAGAAATCTCTAAAGTGTGCCTGGGAGCCACATTTTAACAGAGGCCATCCGTCATCTGCAGATGTTCACAAGACACTTAGTGCTCCGATGCTTCGTATGTGAGCATCTTATAAGCAAACAGTACATCTAGAGTTTGGGCTTGGCACTGATAATGGATTATAATAGATTGAAATTAAATGTGATTTATATGACAGGAAAAATGGTGCCAGCTAAGTAAATAATTGATTAATCATTCCCTGGTTAAACCTGGCAAGTTAAATTGCAGTGCTGGAATCAAATGCCCCCACCACCATCACCACCACTGCCCAACGTATCTTAGTCCTGATAGAAGCTGCGTGAAGACGCATGTCAGCTACTGCCCAGAAAGGGCCTTTCCTTGCTCTTTGCACCAAGACACCATGTGTATTAGTTGAGGTAATAGCCAGAGAGACAGACAGACAGACAGACAGACAGACTCAGGATAAGCTGTCAAAGAATTAAAAAAAAAAATAGAGAGATCCATGTTTGCTTGGTAGTCAGCAAATTTAGAAGACAAGAGGTAGCACATATTTTCTTGTTCATAATGTGCCGATTATGGTAAGTGGGGTCAGCATGACTTTTCATGAGGGGATTTAGCAGGGCAAAACTAGTCACAGGTATGTTGGCCACCGTGTGGCTCCCACTGATCCTGGATTACTTTAAGTCATTTAGACTTCCAGCCATCCAATCTCTGGTACAGCATCTAAAAATGAAAGACCTGGGCAGAAGGTCTTTGAAATGTCGTCTCAAGCTTCAGATCCTATCAGCTAGGAGTTTTTTGAAGCCGTGCCGACTTCTCTCCTTGTAATTTTACACCTAGTGTCTGTCTCTTGTGCCCTTGTGAACCCTGTGCTGCTCACTAGCAGTCTCCCTGTACATTTCTGAGACCACAAAAAGTTTGCATGCACTGAATTTATAGGAAGTATTATAATTATTACTATTGTGTGTGTGCACACATGCATGCATGATGTCTGTGTGGGCACCCATGCTAGGGCACATGTGTGGAAGCCAAATGACATGCAATTTTCTTGAAGATTAGTACTCTTCCCAGAATGCTTAACTAGAATGTTTTATTAGTCAGAATAAGCCATATTGTGACTGTGTGGAATAAGAGAAATTTTACTGTAATTAGAAAAAGACTTACATATTTTAGAAAATGGAATAAGCACACACACATTACAGTTTCTGCTTAAAAGCCTTTAATTTACAGTAATTCAATGACATAAGACAGAAAGAGCTGACCCCACTCATTACCCAAGGCAATGTTGTGTTGAATTTTAATTATAAAGATCACTCCAGCATTTGTATTTTCCAGGTCAGTAGGAGATGTCCTGTATAGCCCTTAACAAATGTCTGAGGCAGTTACATCTGTGTTTCTCCTTCATAAAATGGGAATGCCTATGTCACAGAGTAACAAGTGTGAAGATAGATCACACATCACAGACGTAAAGTGCCTAGCCCACAGCATGTGCTGACACATTAATGATCATGGACACCGCAGTATCCCTGAGTCCTTGGCAGTCTTCTTTGGAATGTAGGGTCCTCCAGCCAATCTGCATGATGAAGAACTTATTACGTATGTCAGTCATCTTAATTGGTTCATAACATTGAATTGACCTTGCAGGGATTCACTGTCTCACTCATGACCTCAGAAAGACAGACACCTCCTCTTAGTTTAATTTAAAGACTATGAATACTCCCATCCAAGCTTCAGGACTCTTCTGTCTAGCACAGTAACACCATTCATCGACTCTTTCAGTTTCACAAGCCCCGGGAATAAACAGCAGCTGGCTTATCTGCAAATGTAAACAAATGTGAACAGAGAATCCACAAAACAGACCTTTGTTAGAAAACCTTACGATTATTCTTTGTATATGAACCTGGGCTGGATCCAATAATATTGCCTTAAGTATCAAAACTACAAAGGATGAAAGTGTGACAAAACTGAGGACCGACCCATGACTTACACTAACATTCTGATACCCAAACATTAAATTATGAATAGTTCTTTATTTTTGTAAGAATTGTAAGAAAAATCAGAATCTTCAACCCGATTTTTGTCTTAGAAACTTACAAACATCCTTAACCAAATTAATAAAGACAATGTCCATGTTGGTGATAGTGAGAAATGTGAACATTAAAACTGCACCTTATTGGATGCCTCTTCTATCGTGTGTGTGTGTGTGTGTGTGTGTGTGTGTGTGAGTGAGTGTGGGTGTCTGCACACATATACATGCACACAAGTGAGCATGTGTGCATATGCGTGTGAAGGCTTGTAGATGTCTTTTCTAATACACCATCCACCTTCTTTTGAAACTGATTCTCTCACTGGCCTGCAGTTCACCGTGTTTGCCAGCCCTGTCTCTACTTCCCTCCCAAGGGCTGGGATTTCACCCACAAACCACCACACCCAGTTTGTTTTACAAGAATTCTGGGGATCAGACTCAGGTTCCCATATTTGCATCGCAAGCCCTTTGTGGACCAAGCCATCTCCCCAGTCTTCAGTCCTCTGTTTGGCCATTGTCTGGTTCAGCGTTACACATCAGGGAAACGTTATCTTTCAATGTTTTCCAGGTCCCTGTAAAGAAATGTTTCTGTGCTTCTAGTGTGGGTGAGCTGAAAAGAAGTAGCATCTTTGCTGATATGCTTTGAGCACAGAGTACTTCCCTTGCCCTTGCCCTCTCCCCAGCCCTTGGAGACACAGCTTGTGTCAGAGTCTGCTGATTCAAGCCTATCTGAATACAAACGCAAACGGCCTGTGACTCTGGGGGTGACTTCTCCTGGCACTAGCTTCTGGATTCATCCAGACACAGGCATCTCCACTAACATTTTTGAGTTAGTTTTCATCAAAATCACTCGTAGTCTGGCTTAATGATTCCATAAAAGCCTGGTTTACCTTACCCCATGTGAATGGAAATATTTGCCATGAAAAAAAAAATGGTTATTAGTTTTATAGCCCTGCCGACTTCCATGCCTCTCTCTATAAAGAATATGAGAAGAGATATTAGATCTCAATTTTTAATAACATTATTGACATCATTGGGGAGCTTTATAACACCTGACATTTGCTTTCAGTGTTGGGGGGAAAAGGGAGAAAGTAAATTGATTTGGTATTTATTTCTGAAGTTGGAGTATGACAAGTTACTTTAAACATAAAATATGTAGGCTGCTTTGGAGCACAGTGAACGGAATGGGTTGTTGGTTTTGAAAGTGAACATAAATTTTAGAATCAAATGGGTAATGTAGTAATGATAATAACATCATTTGATTGCTAAATGAACCTGTTTTATTATATTCATCATTGGATTCCTATTGCCACCTAGACAGCCTTCAAAACTGATATAAAGTGATGTCTGGACCTGCAGACTAGCTCATGACTAAACATACAGCTCTCCTAATAAAAGTGAACTTCTTCAGAGTGCTGTGCTTTCAAGAGAGCCTTCTTTTGATGTGGATAAGATGCATGTATTTCAAAAGAGTGGTCTTTGAATGTGAACTTCTTTGTGGACATTGCTTCTAGTTGTTAGTATGGGGACAGTTGCACAGGTGAGGCAATGGCAATATTGGCTGGGCACAGGTAAATCTGATCTGGAAAAGGCCTAGTGAGAATTTAGGGGGATGAAGAGTAGCCAAGATCTTTGCCACTACCTTAACAGGTTAGCAGGGGTCTCAAAGGCTGGCTTAAACCCTATGCAATCAATTCAGAAAGATTCCTAGTCTATTTTGTTTGTGTTTTACGCAGGTCTCGTGGAGCTCAAGGGAACCTCATACTTATTACGTAGCCGAGAATGACCTTGAACTCCTAGTCTCCCACTTCCATCTCTAAGTCCTGAGACTATAGGCATACACCATCACAGCTAGATCAGACAAGTTCCTGCTGTGTAATAAATGGTGCAAAAAGTGTACTTGGTGAATTCCAAGCCTGTAAGAGACACTGCCTCAGAAACAACACTCAGGGTTGTCCTCTGGTCTCCACGTGCACATGCTCACAGATGCACTCTTACCTGCACACACATGTGCACACGTACACATGAACATGCACACACATACACACCATGGTTATTAAAATGTCAGCTCATCACTTTTGGTCACTAGACACTTAAGACCAGCTCAGGCACCCATAGGCCTTGAATGCATGAGATTCAGTACCGTATTCAGTACGGTCTGAACTAACGAGTCCCCTGGTTGAGCCGTTAGCTTACTGCCAGATGCTCCAGGGGGTGTAAAATGCTTGTTTCTGTAATTCCCACTTGCACGTCCAGGCAAAGGCCTACAACTCGGTGCCTCTCCGTCTGCCGCCCAGCTCCCTGTATCTGCTGTTCCTATCCCATGAGTGCCAGTCCATCTGAGCTCTTCCCCTTGCCCTGCTCAATGAAGATGGTACCATCTTATTTACCCCAGCAGTGTTCCTCGTGTAGATAAATGTTAAACTGTGCAATAGATTTTTTTAAATGAAATTTTAATTACTTTCTGCTATTCTGAGCTCATTGCAATCAGCAGCCATCTTGCTGGAAGATAAAACAAAACAAAACAAAAAAACCCGGCAGCTCATCGGGAGGAGCAAAGGCCTTTATGGAGTAGGGGACAGAAGCCCATTGTCAGCAGCAGCTGCGGATGCCTTCCCCAGGCACAGGCTCAACTGCCAGAGGGTTCAGAGACTTGGAGTTTTCCACTGATGGTGCCTCTTCCCTAATGAGGTCACCTCTCAGCACAGTAGGTGGAATGACTCTGCTAATGGGAGACTCAGAAATGCATGTTGCAATTACCGCTCTTTGTTTCTCACTATCTCCTGTAGTTTCCAAACAGCCCGGGAGCTAGGAAGGGAGAGGAGGGCTTGATTCCATATTCCTCTGCAACTATGGAACAGAGCTGGATAGGGGCGCCACATCCTTTGCCGAACAGCCCCTAGATTTCAGGCATTGTGTGGTGCTGTCATTTCTAAAGCAGCAAGGATGGGAGCAACTCACTGTCCACCATACGGACACTGGCCAGCGGCTCACGTGGTGACCACGCCGGCGAGACGGCAGCGAAAGCTTTGTCACTGACAACTTTATCCAGTCAGTTAGTCACCTGATTTGCATTCTACTCCCCCTTCAAAATCAAAAGGTTGAACGGGCCCATCTGTGGCATCCCTCTGGTACCATCCTCTACAAAATGTGCATAACGCCGTCATGTCAGTTCCACTTGGAAATTTACAAGGTAACATGTATAGAGATGCTTTGGAAATGCACGATCATCTAATAATAGAGTGCCCAATGAAGATGGGTACTGAAATAGATTTCCGTGAGTATCACACAGAAAACAGAAACAAATGAACAAGAGTCTTCCCCACCCTTCTTTCCCTTTTCAAGGACTCTGAGAGGGGAAGCCCATGTTAGTGACTAGGGCTGGCACTGGGTCGATTCAGGATACAGGGGTGTGGCTCTTCGTTGCTATTGTAATCTCTGCTCTCCCAGAGGACTGGATTAGGATGCACGAGTTACCATGACAACAGGCAGCCCTTAGCCTCACTGGTTTGGCTATTTTTTGATTGCTTGTGGAGTCTTTCTTTTTCCCTTTAATTTATCATCGAAGGCT
This sequence comes from Peromyscus eremicus, assembly GCF_949786415.1. Taxonomy (NCBI): domain Eukaryota; kingdom Metazoa; phylum Chordata; class Mammalia; order Rodentia; family Cricetidae; genus Peromyscus; species Peromyscus eremicus. Next base: position 44,119,151 of record NC_081422.1, on the reverse strand, counting down.
CTGATTTGGATTTTTCAATCATCTTACTTCCTGACTATTTCTTGGATCTCGTTGTAAACCAGTAATTTCTTTTTCCCTGGATGTTTCCTCTCAGAGACAGGATGAAGGGTAGAATATGAAACAAGATCCTATTTGAATGCCAGCCTGCAGTTGAGGAGGCAGGCATTCTTCCAAGGGAAAACATTTGCTGGAGTTTTGTCAGGGTGTGGAGACTGATCCAAAGCTTTGGTGTGTCTCTCTGTCTTGAATTTTGGATGCAGAGCCACCTGTGTGCCTGGATCAGTCCCGCGTCGCCATGGATATTTCCAGATATGCTCAGACCTCACAACAGCATTGAGAAGATGGGGTTTCTCCCACCTGTGTTCAAGAAGACTTGTAGGAGTCTCAGGGATGCTGCCTGCCTAGGGCAAGGGCTTTTCTACTCCACTCATGTGTTTATCCCCCTCATTTTTCTGAGAGTACCTCCTGTCCTTCCACTATTTGCCAAGATCCTCATCATCCAAGCTCCTCCCTAACAGGACCGTGCTTAGTCAAATGGGAGCCTCCTTTAATGGTTCTGAGCAAACCAGCAGGTCAGGGGATTCAGAAGGGAATGGTTGTCCATACTCTTTTCTGACCAACACTCCTACAAGTCATTTTCTGGAACTTGGATTATTAGGGATGGGAGCAAGTGCCCCCGAGGGATGCTGTATAGACCCTGGTAGACCCTGTCTGACCCGAGGCTGTTCTCTGCACTAAGAGTCCACATCCACACAGTACTTTGTAAGTGGGGGCCTTTTTGACTTATCTTTGTTGGATTGCTAGGAATCAAACCTAGGACCTGATGCATGCTGGCAAATACTCTGCCGCTGAGCAGCAACCTCAGCCCCATTTTTCTGCCTTGATGAGGTTGATGGTATATTATGTATCAAAGCAATGATACCATGAAAGATGTGCTTTATAAGGATTAATCTGAAGACCACCTGAAAATTGCATACCAGAGCAGAGACTGAACCCAGGGAAGCCATCTAGGAATCTGTTACCATAATCCAGATGAAGGATAACATATGGTTGAGAACAGGGCCAGAGGGAGGAGAGGAAAACGGATAAACGGAGGAGGTAAGATGTGCAAACAGAAGGACTGGTAGTGAGTTGGGAAGCTAGGTCCTAGGCCTGCAGGGTTTAGAGCTGGATGACAGTATTAAAGGACTACTCAAGGTGAGGACAATCACAGCCTTGGTTTCTCTGTCTCTAAACTAAAGGGCTCAATTTCAAATATAAAGGACAACGGTAGTTTTTCTATCTTTAACCCATTGGTGTTTCACTTAATGACTCTTACTGTTAGCGTAGTGCTTTCTGCTGCTTTCCACTGCAGATGGATTAGCCAAACTTTGTGCTGCAGCCAGAGAACAAACTGAATTACTATTTATAATGCAGTTTCTATGGAAAATGCAAATTGAGTTTTGGAATATTGTGTTGTGGACTGCATTCATTGCCCTTTCTTTGAAAAGGAATATTCTCATAGTAGATGTGGAATTGACTCTCGGGAAAAAGGTAAAATTGGGAGGCATGTATTTGTGTCTTTGGTAGTCATTTGCATAAAAGTCAGAATTTTAAAAAGGAGCATGACGGTTGAAAAGTGGGGGTGGTGGAAGGCATCGAGGCAGCAACATATGCAGTTTGTTCAGTGAGTTTAGTACTGAAAGGGGAGATGAGGGCTGCTTCATTAAAAAACAACAACTCAGTTTGTCCATGATGAAATCAATTACAAGGACAGGCATGGTGGTGCATGCTTTTAATCCCAGCACTCAGGAAGGGAGGCAGAGTCAGGTGCATCTCTATGAGTTCAAGACCAGCTTGATCTACATAGTGAGTTCCAGAACAGCCAGGGCTACACAGAAAGACCCTGTCTCAAAACCAAAAACAAACAAACAAAATATAATTACAAATCTAAACAGGTAAATCTCTATTTTCAGAAAGGAACTAATTTCAGTGAATGTATTCCTAAGTTGTAGAGAATTTGAATTAAGATATCAAGCAATGAAAATGTACTTTAGGGGTGGCAGGAGTGGATTGTGTTGCATGTTCTAGTTTGAATTGGTTAAAAAAAAAATCAGTGCACTTCTCTGTGGCAAGGAAAGGGTTAAGTGTGCAGCCCTGTCTACGGGGAAACCAAATGAGTCACCAGGATTGGTGAACATGCCTCCCTGTGGAGACTGTCCTTTATGATCTGAATTGCTGTATTCCATTCCATTCAACAAATCTTTATTAAGAATCTCTCTCATGCCAACACCAGTGCAGGCCCTAGAAGAATAATGGGCCTGTGACCTTTCTTCCCCTGGCACAGGAACATGTAATTCAGTTGGGGAGGCAAGACAGACAGTCAGACATGAGCCAGGTAGAGGATATAAAATGTAGAGTGTGGTCTGTTCCCCAGTTGTCAGACAGTTTTCACCATGGCCATGCTGGAAGTCCTGGGTACTGGAGTAGTTTGGGGAGACTCGGAAGAGAGGGATTCAGGGAGGGTTTAGATGGATTCAGGCTAGAGTAATGTCCTGGGAGGAGGATGGGGAAAGATGCAGGGTGAGGAGAAAGAATGAGAGTCATCTTTGGTGTTTGTATCACACGTGATGAGACGGGAAGTCTAGACAATGGAGGGAACAGTCAAGTTTCAAAGTCACTGAAAACTCACCTCATGTCTGGATTTGGCCCAGTAAGTGACAGGAAAAAGGACGAGCCCACATGACCCTGTGATGTTAAGCGTAGAAGTGTAGCTGTAAGAGCAGAGCCAGGCCATGGTGCTGATGTTACTCCCTAGGACATCATTAGCCATGATGCTTTGAGATGACAACCTTCAGAGCAGTGACTCTGGCCTGCCTCTGGCTCCTAAATCCAAGACTCCAATCTTAAATGGGGAAGGGGAATGGCCTTAACCTGGAAAAATGTCAACAGTGGCGATATTGAAAGGACTGAGAGTGCAGACAGAAAAACTTGCCAAACAGAGCCTGAAGCTGAGGGACCCTTGTCAGTTTGCAAAAGCACCAGCCTTCTGAGCCAGCACACAAAGGAGCTGGAAAGACTATGAGAAATACATCGAGATCGGACTGCCCATCTTTCATGACCTGAAATAATTCCTGGTAAGTGAAAAAGTCTTTTCTGCTAGGGAGGCTGGAAGTAACTAGTCAGTTGAACATGACCAGGAGATAGTCCCCTGCTTGGAAAGTCAATAAACCTTTCATTTTTTTAACGCTGTTTGTCATTCTACAGAAGAAGCCACTGAATGACCTGATCGGCTCACGTTTTCTGGGAGCCCATACTCCCTACACTTGAGTAGATCATAGAAGTAGCAAAACATGCTGACACCTCTCTCCTCCTAATCTTCACTTCCGTCATGACTGTTCCCCAAGGCTCCTTCTACAGAGCAAGAGCTGCTGGATGACTCTGGCCATCCACCCTTAGCACTGCTTGGCTCAGCTTGGGCTCTGTCACCAACCAGTAGTTTGTCCTCTTGCTTCAGTGTTCGCGATAAGTGCCCACTGAGGCCCCACTGAGCGACCACCTGGTCCTCAGCTTTGCTGGGTTCGGCAGCTAGATTAAGAAGTGCTTTGCTTGGGTACTTTTTTATGGCTGTGACAAGACACCATGACCAAGATCACTTATAAAAGAAACATTTGATTCGGCTTACTGTTTCAGATGGTGAGTCTGTAGCCATCATGGTGGGGAACATGGTGTCCCACAGGCATGGTGGCTGGAGCAGTAGCTGAGAGCTCACATTTGATCCACAAACAGGAGGTAGAAAGAGGCAAAGAGATAATGGAAATGGTGTGGGCTTTTGAAAGCTCAAAGCCCACCCCCAGTGTCGCAGGTCCCTCCAACAAGATCATATCTTCTAATCCTTTCCAAACAATTCCACCACAAGTGACAGTGGGGGAAGGGAAATAAACAGTCAAATATATGAGGCTATGGGGGCCATTCTCATTCAAACCACCATGAAGGATGGAGGTGGGTGTGATTGTCAACCACACACTGATAGGAACTTCACCGGGAGGACAGACTCTGGGGATGGAGGAGACACAGGGAACACTCCACTGTCTGTAACCACAAGGAAACACCCCTCTTACACTGCCTTCAGATAACCAGAGACCCTAAAAGTGGCTCATCTAATCGTCGACTTGGAATGGGCTCCAGAGAAAGCTGAAAATAGTCGAGAAGTGCTCTAAACTGAATCTCCCAGTGACTTGTGGACACACATCTCTTGTGTGCGTCTGTGTGGAGCCACAGACTGATTCCAGGCATCCTCCTCTGCCTCTTTCAACCGTACTGTTTGAAACTGTCTCCCGCTGAGCCCAGAGCTTTTTAGTTTAGTGACCTGACCGATGAGCCCTAAACAAATGAATGCTTATTTTCAAACTTTAAGGTCAGGGCTCAGGCCTCACTCCTTTGCCACACCACATGTGGAGGTCATGGCGGCCAGGCCCTCCCTTTGCACACAGCACCCAACTGTTAAAGCCACAGAAGCCTTGCTGGGGGCATGGCGCTTTTCCACAGATCTGCATTTGTGTTTCTGTGCTCGGAGCATGCCGGCTCCCATTCTTTTTATAGCACATGGAGACAGCAACTGTCACACATGGCCTGGCAACTTCTCGTCTCCAAGCCAACATATGAAAAGAGTCAGGGTAATGTGTTCTAAAAATATTGGCGTAATGCTGAAAAATGCATATTTCCAGCATGTTCTCCTTCAGATCGTTTTGTCTTGGCAGGCAGGCACTAGCTCTGCATGCTTTGTGTTCTGTGAAGACCGGCCCTTCTTTAGCCAGGCCAGTTTGGTTATTATTTACGTTCTTCATGAAAGTGGCACCAGTATAAAATCATAGAGAAATTTTAAATGTTATCATTCATCCAGCTGACAAGACTAATGAAGCTGGGATATGGCTCTGGAGGTAAAGTGCTTCCTGCACAAGCATGGAGACCTGATTTCAGATCTCAGCACCCATGTAAGGGACAGGCTTGGTGGCATATGCCTGTAACTCAGCTCTGGGTGTGACCGAGATAGGCAGATCCTGCAAGCCTGCTGGTCAGCTAGTCTAGCCAAAACAAGGCAGACTCCAGTTCAATGAGAAACACTGTCTCAAAAAATAAGGTGGACAGAGATAGAGGAGGATACCCAAAGTCAACATGGTGAGTGTAACCACCCATACATGAACACATGGATACATACACCACACACATGTACACAATAATAATCACAAAAATTCCCAAAGCGAAACTACTATTGTATAGTCACTGCTATCCATTATTCTAGGTGCTAAATGCACACACACACACACACACACACACACACACATACCCTTTGATCCCTCTTTAAAAGAATTTATAATGCAGTGTGTAACAAGACAGGCAGTGTAGCAGGAAGACAGGCAAGGTAGCAAAGAGCACACCATGTGACATTTAAGAGAAGCCATAATGCACAGTAGGAGCTTGCAGGAAGAGTTTTAAGAATCAGAAAAGACTTAATTGAAGAGAATGAGCTTTATGTAGGACTTCATGGAGAGGGCTGCCATGAGGAAAAGTGTTTCCAGCAGAAAAGGATACAAAGAAGGCAGGTGTGAACTGTAAGTGTGAACTGCAGTGAACTGTAAGCAGCTCAGCATGCCTAGGACAGGGAGCATGCTCCAGAAAGTGACCGCAGTGAAGATGTGGGACATAGCCAGAATGAAACCCACCGAAGTCTTTATATCATATTAGAAGCTTTGAATCAAGTATCTCATTAGATGGGATACCAAGCCACTTCAAAGCATGGGAACAGGAAGTGACATCATTTTATCCATGCAGTATACAGATGGCTCTGATATCAGTAGAAGAATGAGTTGCTGAGAGTTGAGCCAGAGCAAAGAAACCACACACATTAAGTAGCCAGTGGTCCAGGTGAGATCTGCACATGCCTGAACTGTGACAGTACCACCGATGCACTTCTTAGGAAAGGCATAGAGATAACAGCAAGGGAGCAATTGGTAGATTATAGTTACTTGAGGTAGAAAAGAAAAAAGGAAGCATTAGCTATGTGAGCAGGTGATGAGATGGTGCCCCCTTGAGTATGAATGAAAGAACATGTTTGTGTGGGAAATAGAATGATTTGAGTTTTGCTGAAGGTGGGGCTTTCAGGGGAAAATATAAAGATTGTCTGTCTATGAATCTGGGCTAAGAAGTAAGGCCTGGACTGGGCAAGTACATTTAGGAGTGTCTCTTATGAGTACAGGTGTCAGTGACATCCGTGGAAAAGAAAGGAACACGGGAAGGTGAAAAGAGATCGCCTTGACAGTGGGGTGTGGGTCTGAGGTCTGGGTTTACCCCTGCTCACTAGGCAAGTGACCGAAGCAAAGTCGTGTAACCAGCTGAACTTCACTCTTCTCCAGGAGTGAATAGAGGTGAGAATCTCTACCTTAAGATGTTTGTTTGTTTATTCAATCACTAATTAAATAAATACCAAAACTCCATGATGTGCCTTGAACCTAGAAACGCCAAGCAGATGTCATTCATGCTGAGTTAGCTTTCAGCCTCCTGTTGAGGGGCCATATATTAAATGAGTAATAGCTGAGACACTACTGGGGAAAATACAGAGAAGTACAACGTGAGATAATGGATGTCAGGGCTCTGGCGCTACTGTATGTGTGCGTGGGGCCTCAAATAGTTCCAGCAAGAGAGATGACACTTGTTTTCATTTCCCATGGCTTTGTTTAGACAGATTGTGATTTTCAGTGGCTCAAGGAGAAAGTGAGAAGGGTGAGATTGGCAATAATAATCAAAGATTACTATTTCAATGTCTGGCTGTTGAGAGAAATGATGATCTTGAGGGCCGGATAGAGCAGGTCGGCTCTTGAGGGGAGGTTTGGGGATTTCCAGATGAGAGACTTGAGCAGGGTGGCACACTGAGGGATGGAGCAGGTGGAGAGAATACAGTAGATGAAAGAGGAAGAGAGATCTCTCGGGAGACAGGCAGATGCCAAGAAAGAGGCCTTTGCTGAGATAGCATGCGACGTGTGTGAAGATTAAATGGGATAATGCATTCTGAAATGCGGGGAGCAGCATATGGTGGGTACTTAAGAAACTGTTGACAGCAGAGACGGTATAGATAGTGTATTAGTCAGGGTTCTGCAGAGAGCGAACAAATGGAATATGCACATTGATATATGAGAAGGGATTCATTTATGATTTATTGAGTCACATGATTAAGGCTATGATAAACCCCACAACAGATTTTCTGAAACCCAGATACACTGGGGTAACAGTTGTGTGTCTCAACCCAAGCCTGAAGGCCTCAGAGCCAAGAAAATTGACTATATGAATAATATTCTTTTACTTTTTAAATTTTCATTTTATTTATTCATTTTCATTTTTTGTGATAGGATTTCCCTATGTAGCTCTGGCTGTCCTGGAACTTGCTCTATGGACCAGGCTGGCCTCAAACTCAGAGATCCACTTGCCCCTGCCTTCCAAGTGCTGGGGTAATAGACATGTACCACCATCACCTGACAACTCTTATTAAAAACCTAAGCCAGTGGGGCCGTAGACCCAAGTCCTGGCATCCTAAGATCAAGGAGCCCAGAGTTTTGATTTCCAAGGCAACAGTAGGAGTCTGTCTGAACTCTCAGAAGGGAGGCCATTTTGGCTTTCAAATTTATTCTTTCTGGACCCTCTGCTGATTACATGTTGCCCAACTACGTTAAAGGTGGGTCTTCTCCATCTAAAGCATCTCAAACTCACATGCTATCTCTCCTGGGATCATCTCATAGGCACCCCAAACCACACGGAGGCAAATTTCTAGGTATTCCTTAAGTCAGTCAAGCTGATACTCAAAATGAACCACCTTGGATAAACACATATGTGTACACATGCACACATGCACATATCTACCCCACAGAGAGTTGAGTCTCTTTGGGGATTTAAGCAGGGGAAACTAAAGGTCCTATGCAGTTACCTCATTTCCTTTATGAAGAAAGTGAAGCATCTGCTGAGACAAGGTCATGAGGATGAGAGTGATGATTTAAACTTGTGTTAAATAAATGAAACAGAAAAAACTGACCCAGAGGAGGACAAAGCTATGGGCCTGCCAGGGACTGGAGATTTTGTGGTATAAATACTTGGGGTTCCCTACAGTTAAGTACTATTTCCCTCCGTACTTACTGTTTTAACTTTGGGGGCTGCCTACTTGAGTACGGTATAAGAAGAAGCAGTAAGAGCATGCCACCAGGAGATGAATTGGGTTTGGGGCTGCAGGGTTTGACAGCAGACTATAGAATCAATGGGTATGGGTGACACTGGATAGCTCAGAAACGTACAGTAGCCACTATCCGGGACATTGAGTGGGTAGAACTGGAACAATAGAGAATGGTCGTTAAAGAGTACTGAATCAGAATTTCAGTCTATAAAAAAAAATGTAATTTTAGAATAAACTCTAAGGATTTTTTTAATGTAGAAGTTCACGTACATAGAAAATCAAGAAGGGCTGAAGAGATGGCACAGCAGTTAAGAACACTGACTGTTCTTTCAGAGGACCAGGGTTCAATTCCCAGCATCCACATGGCAGCTTACACCTGTCTGTAACTCCAAGATCTGACACCCTCACACAGACATACATGCAGGCAAAACAGCAATGCACATAAAATAAGAGTAAATAATCAAAAAAGTTCAAGGAGATTGGAGGATTCCTCTCCACCCTCACAATTGGCACGAAACTCTTTTATCCAAGGACACATCGATATGTAATGACCTCATTAAGTTTCCTTTTCCCTCCCTTGAAAGTCTCAACATTTGTTAGCAGCACCTCCTTCCATGTATGCTCTTCTGGACATCTGGTACGTGGAGCCTTGGTTTCCTCCCCATTTTCTCCCTGTCCTGTCTCCTTCTCTCAGTCTGGGTTTGCTGGAGGAGACATTCTCTGAGGGGACTCTGAGCTGTCCCCACATTCCTGTTCACAGTTATCCCTGACAGAGGTGGACCAGAAAGATTGGTGGAGGGAAAGAGAAGTCAAGAAGATCAGGTAGAAACTGTTTCTGAAGTTAGAATAAGTGATGTGTGGGCCTGGAATAGTGAAGGGACACTGGGGCAGGCGGAAGAGGATGTGGAGAACATTTTAGAGTTTCTGAATGCCACTTGACCCCTGGGAGAAATGAATTTTGGGGAGATGAAAAATGAGAACAGAGTGACTGGAATGCTGCCACTCACTGAGATGAAGGCATCAAGGAAAGAACCTAAGAGAATAGAACATGGGGTGAGTGGGAGGGAGTAATGGGCTCTGTGTGGGATGGAAAATGCTTTGGGAGCCTATGGCCTTTGTTGGTGAGATGCGCATCACACTGGAAATGTGTATGTGACAGTTAACCATGCCAAGTTCCTCATGGGTAATACACTCTATGAGAGAGGAAGCTATCACCAACAAGACCAAGCAGAGAGACAATGGGTGGCTGCAGAAAGGCTCTCAGAAACAGAGGTACCGTGAAGGGGGCAAGAAAAAACTGGAGACGGTGAGGGGAGTGGAGAAAGCGCCTTGAGGTTGAGGTAAGATTTTTAGGAAAGAAGGACTAGAATGATTATAACTTGGTAGAAGAATGAAACAGGACAGAGAAAAGATAAGTAAAGAGCTGGTTGTTGGATGATGCTGCAATCAGAAGAGAAATCCTTGCATCATTGTCCTTCTGAAATGTATGCCACCCCCCAAAGGAATGTTGAGGTGGAGAGGCAGCAGGCTAGTGGGCTTTGGTATTCTCGGTGAAGGAGAATGTGGGCACATTCAGGTGGAAGGCTGAGAGAGGGTGCTATGGCAGTCCTTCTCACTCTCCATCAGACCTGGAGATGGTGGCCTGGGAAGCAAGGGGTCAATCATGTGTAGACTTGCCCAGCAAACTCACGGCTTATGCCCCTTCTGCCATTATAATCTCAATTATGCCCTGTCACTCAATGAATTGGGGACATATGTTGCAAAGTCACCCTAGAGAGAAGCCACAAGGACTCAAAGACAAATGATGACACACAAATAAGACTCACAAACCTGACGCACAGTGGTGTCCTGGAGAGAAAGGTGTGGCTCAAAGGGGTCAACCACCTATCGTGTTTGAAATTTGATTAATGAAAACACATTAGCTGAACAGATACCCACACTCAAAGTCAAAATGTCCCAAGCTTCTTTTTATACCACATCGAATCTACCACAACCCTTTGGTTCATATTTATTCGGTTTGGGGCAATTGCCAACAGTGCTTTTGTGCTCTGTTGTTGTTGGCAGTGGTTTGGTATTGTTTTTAATTTTTTTCCTACTTTCTGTGTATATTATACTCTTGCTAGCTACACACTGTCACTTAGGCACTTGGAGATCTAATTCAAAAAAAATACCAATACCTAGATGATCAACTCTTAGTGTTTGAGTTGGGGAGGTGCAAGCTCCTCTATTCTCCTAAAAATTACTGAGGAGACAGATGTTTTATTTGGGTTGGCTATCTAACTGGATACTAATAGAAAATAACACTGAAGAGCTGAAATGTTTATGAAGTTCTTTTAAATTAAGAATGTCGTGATATGTTATAAATAATATATTTTATGAAAAATGAATAAAATTCACGAAAATATTTTTAACAGATATTTTTGCAAGTTTCTTTGATATTTGCCTTGAACAAAAAGATGGCTTGATTCTGTTATCTGCTTCTTCATGCAGTCCTCTATGTAGAATATTCAGAGATATGAGGACAATTCTGCCTCATGTGGCTATACCACAAGTACATTAGTCTGTTTTCTGTCGCCAATAACACAATATATACAATTTCTCAGACTGGAAAGACTTATTAAGAAAGGTGATTTATTTGAGTACATGGCTAACTGGCAGAATCTTAAGGCAGCCGAGGACAGCACATGGTAAGAGACAGAGCGATCACTCTGTGACAGTGCACGTGTGTGTGTGTGTGTGTGTGTGTGTGTGTGTGTGTGTGTGTGTGCATGTGTGTGCGCACACATGTATGGATGTGTCTCCTGGTCTCTCTCCCTTTTCTCATAAACCCACCATGATTCAGCCATGGGGGCTTCACTGTGGTGACCTTATCTAATCTTAATTCATGAAATTTCTACCCATTACTCCAAAGAGGACTAAGTTTCAGTCCCTTTCTTTCTTTCTTTCTTTCTTTCTTTCTTTCTTTCTTTCTTTCTTTCTTTCTTTCTTTCTTTCTTCTTTCTTCCTTCCTCCCTCCCTCCCTCTCTCTCTCTCTCTCTCTCTCTCTCTCTCTCTCTCTCTCTCTCTCTCTTTCTTTCTTTTTTTTTCAAGACTTTTTCTCTGTGTAGTTTTGGTGCCTGTCCTGGATCTCACTCTGTAGACCAGGCTGGCCTCGAACTCACAGAAATCCACCTGGCTCTGCCTCCCGAGTGCTGGGATTAAAGGCTTGCGCCACCACCACCTGGTTCAGCCCATTTCTTGTGGGATACAATTCAACTATAGGTAAGCTAAAGCATGGAGGAAAGACTATTTCAACGCACTGTACAGATCATTGTGGGTGTTCTTGAACACAAAAATTTGACAAATGACATTTTCTTAAAAGCCACTTGCAATATAGATTCTGAAGCCTTATCACTTAGCTTAGCTTTTTGCACTTTGCTACATTAAAGCATATTGGTTTCCATGCACTTTAGATAAACCATTAACTTACGCATGATTTTTAAACATTATCTTTTGGTATTTAGAAAAAAATGGTTCACTGAATCATTGACAATATATTGACAGTAATAATCTATATAATATATAAATTTTTAAATTGCGTGCATTATTGTTACTACAATTTCAGTGGTAAAGTCCTTAAGTGTTGCAAAGCTGTTAAGTGCATGCTGGTAGGAACAGGCTTCCCCAAACAGTAATTTTGCTGGAAAGTTAGAATTTTTATCATCAACCACAGATACCTTCAAATTGTTTCCATAAGATGACAAGCTCACTTCATTTATTTTGGGAAATAACTTCCAAATATCCAAGACTGAATACCTGTACTTTGCTTGTCAGTAGTTATTTCAGTTGGGGTAATTGTGTCTAGTGGTGCTCACCGCTCAGTCCACTCAGCAACCACTGCACTTGGACTCACAGAAGAACAGCTCATTCACCCTTCTCTTTGCATCATGAAGTGTGTCAAGGTGGTCGTGTGGCTTGCTCACCTTTCCACATTTCTCTTCCCTGCTTGGTCCCCACTGTAATAAGATGAAGCATACTACTTCATCTTGGTTGTTTTTCATGAAGCTGTGGCTTACCCACCCACATTATGGAGTCCTTGGAGGTGCTTCAGACTCAGTCCTTCCTAGCACCTGAATATTTTGACCAGGTGGATAGTAGAACACAGAGTCCACAGTTGTCAAGTGAATGCTGGATGGATGAAATTAGCAAGAGCCTCCCCTATATTCCCAGTCAAGTGTTGTCATTTGGCGCCTTGCTAAGGTGATTATTAAGACAAGAACATCATCTAAAACAGTCAGCATATTAATGGCTTGTGTTTATCTAAAACAGCAAGTTTAGGCATAAGCGTTTTTCTTCAATAATAAACTACAGCTCATTGTTTCTAACAATGGCTGCCTCTAGAGACCAATAGCACCAATAGGAAACTAAAATCCATCTTATCTTTGAATGGAAGGTGGAATTATCTCATTGGAGCATGCACCCCTATTGAGTAGACTGATTTGCTTAATCTTGAATTCTGTAGAGGTGCCTGTGGGGGTGCCATCAGAACAAGGCTCTAACATAACCAACGGTTTACTGCAGTGTATTTGTTAAAGGTAACGAGATATTTATTAAAACTTACAGTCATACAGTTTCCCAAATTTGATGTCCGGAATACCAAACTTTATAATTACAAATTCCAGTCTGTGTTGCATACATTTAAACCTGGCATATTTCTTAACTGTTTATGTATCTGAACAGTTTACTTCTTTTGTGTGCAAACATCTATGAGAAATAAAATGATACTTGATCATTGGGAAATACCCAGCTGCAGAAACACAGCGAGTATGTCTCTGTTTCTCAACTCAGCCATCCTCCTCAGTACCGTCCCCCTCAGCAGCCACTCTCCAGCTGGTGGGAAGTCATTAGATGCTATGACACTAAGAGAAAAGTTTGTGGAGTGGAGCTTACAGTAACTAGTTTACCTGTAATTTAACTTTAATGCCAGAGTTTTCGTACAGTAAAATAGATTTACTACACAGAGAATTATTTCTATTAAATTCATTTGTACATTTATTTATTATGTGTCAGAGTACATATGTGCAGCAGTGAGAGGATAACTTGTGGGGTTGGTTCTTTCCTCCCACCGTGTAGGTTTCAGGGATTGAACTCAGCTTGGCAGGCTTGACAGCAAATGCCTTTCCGGCCACTTGAAGCTTTTAGTAACCTAATTTTTCAGCTGTTGTTGAAATGCCCCCAGCGATAATCAGCTCTGTATTCTTCACTGTACGTAGCCTTCTCCTTCCCACTGTGATGGAACCTTAGGCTTCATTGTACCTGACAATACCTTGAGCCATGTGCACCCCGTGCCTGGAGTGACTGTGGCCAACAAAAATGCTCTGGTTTGCAGTCAATGCTGTTCTTCTCTGCTCCTGAGGTCACATGGAGGGGCACATCCTGCTGAGTTCCTGAAGACAGCCTTTGAATGCCGGGCTCAGGAACGCGGCTGTGGACGGTCTCTCCTTACATTGAAGTTGACAGTGTCCAGAGAGTCATGGAGCTAAACGGTGTTTAGAGTTTGTACCTCCTGCTTCGTTCTGCCTTATTCCAGGTTACCAGCTACCCTGGTTTCCATGAGATGGTTTCAGTCCCAAGACACAGAGTTCAAGGCCCCTTTTAATGCTGTCCAATTTTCCTGACATGGGTACAAAGTCCCAGATCTTGCCCAGTGGAAGTGAACTTGGAACTGTTGATATTTTCAAGAATTATGAAAGAACCAGACACAACCTGGTGTTTATTGATCTTCAAGAAGAGAAATTCTGGAGCGTTCCTTTTTCTGAGCCAGTTTTCCTTCCTGCCCACAGTGGCCAATACAAAACCTCAAGCCCACTTGGCACTTTATCCTGTTTTGTTAGAACTGCTGGTGTTTTTGTGCCAGCGGTTACCCTAGGTGTTCATCATGAGCTCTCAAAATGACTGTTCTTGTAGTTGCAGATGGCTGGGCCAGCTCCACACAAAGAGGGTCACCGAGTGTTTTGCTTAGATAGTGTGGTTTCTGGAAGGAATCTGCTACAGTTTATGCAAGGGAACACAGCACACTGGATTCTGCTGACCCAGGCAATTTTGACAAGGTTAAATCAGCCATAAATTCACTCTGGGCCTTGTCTCTTCCCTGACAGCTCCTCCAAGAGTGCTTTTGAGAGTTTGGATGAAACTTTAGCTTCTTCTGCACTAAGATATGTAACCCCTACACACACACACACACACACACACACACACACACACACACACACACTCTTCTGATGACAGATTTGTGTAAATCCTACCTCAGGAAAAGCTGAACAGGGGTGCTCTGCCCTCATGACCAGTTTGCAGAGCAAAGAGTTAAGGGACACAAGCTTTCTCTTATACTTGATCTTGACCTACACAGCCTGGTAGAATTTTTATTACCAATGAGGAATATGAACAAGGAGTTATAATAGCCTCCAAAGAGACAATTACTTCTCTTCTGCCGAAAATGGAAATTACATACTATTGGGAGTTTCTTCACTGATTTTGGAAAACTTGCTTATTTTTTATTTCTTGTTTCCAAGTTCTCATTTCTTCCCCTTCCAGGTGTCGTTTTAAAGATAGGAGGTATCATAGCTTGGAGTCTTGCCCGGGTATCACCTTAGACTTCTGTCAAGTGTATTATTTGCTGACTTACAAGAAATACCTGGGCTGCCTTATCTTGGCTCTGCCATCATCCTTAGTTTATTCTTCAGACCAATTTAATCTTGTGGTCAGGTTACAGTTCTTGTGAAGAAAAAAAAAAGTTAGTGCATACATCATTGGTAAGCATACATAAATCCCTGGGCCTGCTGAATGTGGTCAGTTTGTCGTACCAGTAAATGTCACCATATTGTCTGTGGAGCTTGAGGATGTAGTAGAAGATTCTTGTTTGGTTTCCACACTCCTGCCTATCAGTCCGCAGATACTGAAGATTTAAGCCTTTGGTGATTTGTAGCAGAGCTGAGGGATGGAGAGAAGCAGGCCTGTATCTCTAGAGAGCCTCCTGTGCCAGAGAGCAGCTGGCCATGTTTGCCTATCCCCGCTGCTGATTTTTTCACCTTGAAACCTTGGCTAGGATGGCTTCCTCCAATGAATGGGAAACCTTGCACACACAGGCCAGATGAGCTACTGTTGACATGCTTTCAGCGTGCAAAGGTGTGATGCCATGAAGTCTGACCATTTAAGTAAGGCAAGCCAACAAGCAGCTATGGATTTTATTTTTCTGCAGAATCTGTAACTTTTAGTTGCAGGTTCTTGGAGCATGGTGTGGGGGGTCTGAGTTGGCTATGAAATCAGAACAATCAAAATATCAAGACACGTTATAGCAACAGCTTTTTCTACTTGACTTCCACTCATTCAAAGCGTATCCCTTGTGTTGTCACTTACGTGTTCAAAAGAAAAATACAGCTCAGGCTTGAGGTGTGAGCTGCTCCCATAAGAAAGCAAAGCCTAGGGTGTCTGTGGTTCTCTTTCAGACTGTTTTCACAGTGCCTGCTCCTGGCTTAATAAACATCACTGGGGAGGAAAATGGAAGAATCCATTTTTCTTTTTTAAATTGCATGGTGGACAAACCTATGATGTCACTCTCCTTGAACAAATAACAGTGAAAAATGTTTTATTGGATTTTTTGACATAAATACAAAGTGTTGTATAGGTTAAGGAATGGTACAATGGGAGAGGAAACAAAAGAATGTAGAACTGTCCAAGTTTGCCCCTACCACAGATGTCACTGGGTTCTGACCTGGGTGCACTGCTCTGTTGGTACAGGCACAGGGCAAATCTTCAGTGGACAGCAGGCAAGCCCGAGACAGCCAGACACAAGCTCATTAATGATTCAACACACCACCCTAGCGGCCACTGCAGCACATGTTCTGTAGATTTAAAATGGATGTTTACTTCAGTTGCCTTGGCTCTTCTGGAGAGAGGAGCTCAGCGGGGCTGCCTGGGAAAGTCACCTGGGAGCCCTGACCATTACCAGTGTCCTCTCCATCCCTAACTCATCCCTGGGCCCTCTCCTCCATGCACACTTGCACCTTCTAGTCAGATGTAAGTCTTTTCAAGCTCCTTGAGTGTTCTGATACCCAAGAGGGAGAGGTTTTACTCAGAAGAGAACCTTTGGGAAGACTCCAGTACCTGCTCAGCCCAAACCTCAAAGCCCCGCACCCTCTATTCAAGGGAAGGCATTGTCTTACCTCCCAGCAGAGGCAGAAAAGACCCCTGGGGACTGAAGTCAGGGATATAATATTCTTCATCTGTGGCATATCTTTTTCTGTCTGCAAGATGAATACCACAAAAGTGCTGAAAAGTCTGACAAAGAGCACTCATGTTGCTGGTTCACATCAGTGCTGGCTCTGCAGCCTGGTCAGCCAGCCAGACTTCATGCTTTTGTTATGAGTAGACCCGGTTTCTTCCTCCAGGAGAATAGGATGTCACAGTTTTGACCTCTGTGGGTTTGCTATTGAATTGGTCTTCAGCCAGAAGGTTCAGAACTGGGTCTGAGGTTCCCAGGCTTTCCTCCTAGACAGCTGTCAAGAGCATTCAGGAGAGTAACTTGTCAAAACCAAGGTATCTTTGATCTGAACACTGATACTTGGAAAGGAAAGATGTATCCAGTCCTATCTGGAAGAGGCAAAATGGGGTGCCCCTTACTGTGACCCAGCAGGAAAGACTGCCAAAGTGACTCAAGCGGCATGAGAAGTGAGGGTTTAGAATGGTGTTGAGGAAATTTAGTCAGACCTGGCTAAGACTTAAGTAAGAACAAAAGTATTATGATTTGGTTGTCTTATTGTCTTAAGTGCCATTAGTAATCCAGGCATTGTATCAAGGGCTAGATGCAAGGCTGTGTGAAAGAGAGCTCACCTTAACAGTCCGGAGTGGACAGCCGAGTGAAGAAAACAGATGGGAAACAAAATTTCAGAGTTTCAAAAGGGATGTACCCAGGTACAGGAGACTTCCCATTGCATTGGCATGCCATTCCAATATGGAAACTCAGTGTGCAGGGCCACTGAGCATTCTGGTGCACACAGGGGACATCAGGAACCTGATATAGATGTCAGCAACCTCAGAGTCAAGGAAGGTAGAGTGAGTGTGGCTATTTCACACTACAGAACGGAGCACTTCCCATGTGGAGTCGTCATTGTAGGTAGACCAGATGCCTCTGCTGATTCTTCTCCCAGTTTTAGTTAATATACCCTTCCTTCTAGAGGAGACCATATGGTAAGGGAAGCAAAAGATGCTCACACTGTTCTGAATACTTCACTTCTGATGTCAAGTGTCCATGTTTTTCCCCATGTACAGGCAGACCAGGAGATACCCACAGAGTATCCTATAATTTGATAGTGTCTATTTAATAGTATCAATTCTGATGCTATCTTCCTATTATTAGAGTCAGGTCACACAGGTTTGGGATTCAGTTCCACAACCCCTCTTCCCCAACCTCAGAGGCCAATTATGCATCTAAAGTTGTGACTCCATGCATCTTCCCTCACCAGCTATTGGGGTTCCCATGACCTTCTGTTCAAGTGGCTTGCTACAATGACTCACAGAATTCAGTGAAACACTTCATTATGTTTTCTTACTTATTATAAAGGATATTGCAACTGATGCAGATGCCAGATACAGCCAGATGAGTACATAATAGGACAAGATATATGGAGATGGATGCAGAGCTTCTTCTTCTTCTTCTTCTTCTTCTTCTTCTTCTTCTTCTTCTTCTTCTTCTTCTTCTTCTTCTTCTTCTTCTCCTCCTCCTCCTCCTCCTCCTCCTCCTCCTCCTCCTCCTTCTCCCTCTCCTCCCTCTCCTCCCTCTCCTCCCTCTCCTCCCTCTCCCTCTCCCCCTCTCCCTCTCTCTCTCTCTCTCTCTCTCTCTCTCTCTCTCTCTCTCTCTCTCTCACACACACACACACACACACACAACCAGTATCAATACCAATACCACCACCAACAAAGATTTTGGTTTTTTTAATTTTTAAAAAGGAAATTCATTTCTAAGGTCCATTTTCTAAGATTTGAACTCTCAAGTGAAGTGTTTGGGTTGTTCTGCCTTGATTCAGCTGCAGTCTTTACTTGTTTGACAAGCAATGAGGCCTGAGAAGTAGTAAAAAAAATCACCACCTCACAGACAAGGGATGGCTTGCAGTTGATAGAAGAATGACTTGCAGACAGCAAGAATGAACCCACAAGGACATCAGGTCCTAGCAAGGGTCTGTGTAGCTGCCCTAATGAGGCAAATATGGATGTGTCCTGTTTGCCCATACTGACCAATGAGTGATGAGAGGCAAACCCTAGCTGCTCCCTGCTGAGGGCATTCCATTTGTTTGGACACACTCACCCTGTGTGGTGGCCCGACCTAGCACCACCAGCAGCCCTGGGTTCTGATATGCCCCTCACCTTCTTTTTCTCCCAAATAGCAAAATGGATAGATCTTAGTACCACACCTCTTCATATTCCTCTGCCCTGTCCCTGGGAGGGGTGATCATTTTCAGGAAAATAACAAAAAGCCAATAGCAGAAGAGGGAAGAGCACACAGGGCTAAGACCACTGACACACCCTGACCTGCCAAGCTTCAGATGCCTTTCAGCATCTTTACAAGAGAAATCATGTGAAGCTAGTTTGTAGGTGAAGAACTGTGGGTATCACAGAAAACACGCATAGAATAGAGTGCCCACCTCTGGGTACCACACGGCCACATCAGTGAGCCAGGGTGCTGCTCTTGAGCTACGAGTCTAGGTAATAGCTCCCCATTCTTAAGCAGGTTGTTTGCACCTTTCTGGTTTATATAGTTCCTTACTTATTAAATAGATTAATCAGATCCCCAGATTTGTAGCAGATAACTTGTCATAGAAGGAAATTTAGAACTCTGTCTCAGGCAAATGCAGTCACCCTTGAGAGAAAAAAGTTACCTCTAACTTAAAATATACCAATTTTATGGTATGTTAGTTCCACATAGCCCCACTACCACCACCAAAAAAAAAAAAAGGAAAGAAAGAAAAACAAATGTATATATCTCATGTAATATATAAATACAGCTGGATTATATTAGACTTTGGATTTTAAAGAATGGATTTTTATAAAATTCATTTGTTTATTTAGTCAATGAAAATTTGATTTCTGGCTCTTTGGAACTTCAGTGAAATTATTTTTCCTGCAGTTAAATGGAGCTGAAATGCTGATAAATATATTATTCTTAGGACTGGAAGCCCTCTTTATACTGACTGCTGAGCACACAATCTTGATCCTTCCATCGGAGCAGTCTTGACTCCTGTAGTGTGTGAGCTCACTCCTCTTTGTGAGCCATAGTCAGAGGTGCTGTCAAAACCCCCACAAAACCCTGGAGCTTTGCTTCTGGTCACTGGCCTCACTGCTTGACAAGGCTTACATCTTCTTTGTATGCCTTCATACCCTTCAGAGCTTCGGGGTTGCAATGCTGGGGCCAAATATCACTCTACATGGCGGCGAGCAGCATTGTAGAGCACACAGTCTTGGGATTCTTGGTTGGAACATCTTTCAGGTTTGCTCTCCTGAAGCCTCTCGTGCAATGTTGGCACAGTGGTCCAGGCTGCTTCCCCACAGACCTCCAAGCCAGTGTGGGTGTTACGGGAACCCTGGCTCATTTGTCCAGAATAGCTGGACAGCATAAAAAGATTTTAATTAAAGAAATATTTCACCAGACCTTGCTCAGTATTCTGTGGTTGCTCAAAATGTTCAATGCCAAACTTTGCAGCAAAAACTAGGCCCCCAGGCATGTGGAGGATTCAGGCAATGGTACACAGAAGTCTTTTCCTATGGGGAAAGACGTAGTTCAGTCCCCAGGTGGGAACCAGGGTTCTGTGCATCCTCTTCACCCAGTTCTTACAATTGAAGGTCAGAGTCTGCCTGGGACCCAATTTCCAGAACCATTCCAGATTTATAAGCAGACTTCCTAGGGTGGAACCTGTATGAGCAATTTGCAAGTTTGCTGGTTTCACTATATCATAGCATAATAGGTTGTGTATGGGAAGGGGGTCCCTCTTCCCCCTCCTCCTCATCTTCTTTTTCTCGTTATCTAACAGCTTCATTTTTCTCTTTTTCCTTTGAAAAGGTGCACCACATCCTTGAGCACTTGTTATGTAACTCCTTGAGAAACTGGAGAGATAAGTTATGTGGTGCCTGGGTTCTGGGGCCAAGATTTCACAGTACATCTTTTTCCATACCTAAAAGGAAATGGAATTAGACTCCAAATGGTGTTAAGAATCCAAAGAGACAAGCAAGGCTTCTTCCAGGTTAGGATGGATAATCAAATTAATTCAAATGTATCTGAATGACTCTTTCTGGAAAATTCTACCATTTGCAAGGCTGCTTTATGTCCATTACCCCAGCCTACATTCTGAGAACTACACTCTTGTGGTCTGGGTCTTACTGGTTTTGAGTTTC